>NW_020955543.1:11566-351986 GCF_003031625.1 Empidonax traillii | reverse complement strand
CCACAACTAGGAATTTGTTGGCCCATTTCACTTCTAAGTGTAGTGTGGCCACAATTTGAAGCCATGAGAGGGTACAGCTGTCCTACAAGGCAGATCCCCAGTTTAATATTTCCACATTATCTGATGTAAAATGACAGCAGAAGTCACTAACAACTAACAAATAAACCAGAAAAAAAAAAAAAAAAAAGAGTTAGCACAGACATTAAAACTGTCTTGTCATTTATCACTGGGAAAACTTGGACACCTCTCCCATATCAGGGATTTACTTTCCTAACTTACTGAGTGAATCTTTCTAAGTAATCCTCCAGAGTTTGACCATGGCAGATTTATTTGACTTCCTGATTGATGTCGTCCACACAAATAATTTTGTCATCAATGATAGTAACAGAAATATGTAATGCAAACTGCAAGGGTCAGTGGGCTTTGCAGCCATGGTTTACCTTTATATAAGTTTTAACAGCTGCTGAAATTAACTTTTCAAGGTAAAAAGATAATATACAGAGTCCAGCATTTTGCTTGGAAGGAAAGAAACAGTGGAGTGTGACTACTGATATCATTTGGCATTACATGGATTCATCAAGACTAACACCTAGGTGAAGGAAGGTGCCAGTCAAACTCTAAAGCTGCAGAGCAGATGCAGCTGGAAAGGAAACAAAGAAGGCATCTGTATCTATATGTCTTTGCTTAACAAAATCCATACAACAAGTACTGGTCTCTTCCTGTAAAGGTGAGAGTTCTACCTTTGAGCTGAGAAAATAATTTTTCCACAGAATCTCTGACCAACAAATATATAAATAACTACTCCAACTTGGAACAACTTCAGCACTCCCACTTAATGCCCCAGAGAATATGACAGTCTTCCTTACCTTTCACATGGAAAATATGAGCTACAACAAGACTAAGGAATTTCTGATTATGCCCAGAAGGAGACCTTCTGGCATTTAGGAAACGCTACTGCTGCAGAACTCCCACAGTTGCTGATGACAGAACTCAAGACATCAACTTAAAGCCTCTTCAGGCAGCCCATGTCTGGCTACATTCCTGTGTGACCTTGGCAAGGACACAGAGTCCACCACTCCCTGGACTAGCACAGGTGTCTTCAGAGCACAACATTCTATATAACAGACAACTCAACTACACTTTTTGCTCTATGCAGAGGAGCAGGTTTGTTTTGCTGATGCAGAAACCAGTGTCCTCCTGTGGACCCACACAGTCTGGCTGACCAGCTGACCCCACCATCATTATGGCTGATAGCTACACCTCAGCACAGGCTCTATCAGACATACTCAACTCCTAAGCATTCAGCAAAATTCCATCCCTTCTCCTTGTGAGACTGCCAGCTAATTAGATGGATAATTAATTCTTCAAAAGCTTCAAGATGCTGTTCCATCTGGGCTAGCCTCTTACCATTTGTTCTGTCTCCTGTCTTACCATACATTAAGCAGGGCCAAATCCAGCTGCCTCCAGTTGGATCATTTGCTAAAATTTCCAGATGAAATATGTTTTCCTGCTAACAACTGTTAAAACAAATAATTTCAGCTATTCATGGGACAGAAGAAAGTCAAATAAAGAATACTTTCTTAATTGCCCTGCAAATATTGTACTTTGCTCTTCAGAGATTAAACCACAACCTCTTCTGTTTCATGTTCAGTATCAAGTTGGCACAGCACAGTTTCGCTCTTTAACCTCAGACTGGGAAGGGAAAGAGGATCCCATGACCGCCACAGCAGCTGTACTTCTCCTAGCATTTAGTTCATGTTGGAGCATGAGGCAGCACAAAGCACACAGTAATGGGGGAATCACAGAACAGAATCACAAAAACATTTAGGTTGGAGAGGACCCTTAAGATCATTGAGTTCAACCGTTAAGCCAGCGCTGCCAAGTCCACCACTAACCATGTTCCTAAGAATGAGACTACTACCTAAGCCACAGAGCCCTCAAATTTAAATTATATGAGGAAAAATTAGCTTGAAGCTAAATAGAATCATCAAAACTTTCTTGGCACGATAATATGCATGCATACAGACTTATTATATATATCCAGTCAGTGTTCTTTTCTTCTTGGACAACATGCTGCTCCATGTGAAAAGTTCAGTACAAGATGGATCTCAAAATGAAAACAATAAAAATTTTAAAAAAATTATTGTAAAAGTTATTTTTTATTAATTTTTAGAAAAAATGGTGGTTTCCATTCCTACTGTTCTTTTTACCACAGTTATCTATGCACTTAATTTCATTTGTAAATATTGGAACTTACTTTGGACTAAAGGAAGAACCCAAAATCAAACACCTGCATCCTCATTGAAACCATTTGGTTGCCATTTTTCAAAATGCACTGTCAAAGTAACAAGTTTGTTCTTCATTTAAGTATTTAAAATACTTGTTACTACTTTCTGGTTCACATATCTGAAAAACTATACAAATAGCTCCACTTCAGAAACTTATGAATAGTTTTCATCTATTTAAAAAATACTGGAAATCACCCATAGTATCTGTCAATGCTTTCAAATAAATACATGGCTTGGCATCTTCTCTACCACTATTTAGCATCCTCCAACGTTCTGATAGACACTTTTTTTCTAATAGAGCTGCTGATTATGTTATTTGTAGTCATAGTGTAATGTCTGCTCTCTTCTTCAAGTTCAAAATGAGCAAACATTTTCTTGTCATCTGTGATTTCACTTACTATACCCCTGGGTCTCACAGCCTTAAACTGAGATTGCCAGACCATTGTTATACCCACTGCTACAGAAGGTGAGTACCCCTACCTGCCCTTTTTTCTTGCCAGAATTCTTATTTACTTAAATCAGCTTCCTACTGAAGAACAAGGTGTACTTAAGGCTATGTGCTTTGTGTGTCAATGCAACCAACAGTATAACTGCTATTTTCTTTTTCCCCTCACAGAAAAATAAATGCTCATTTTAGGAAGAAAAGAAATGCTCATTTTAGGAAGAAAAAAATCAGCCAGAAGAACTGGACATGCAGTGTTACATAAGAACAGTCATTTGTTATACCAAGCTAGAAGTTCCATGATGGCAATCCAAACCTCTGCTCTGTATCAAAGCTGTTCTGTGGCCAAGAGCCACACAAGGTACATGCTGCAGTGAGCCACAAACATCCTTCAGGTCTCTATTTGGCTGCAGGAAAGAGGTTTCCTGTGCTCTGCGATGAACTGGTGTTGTGATGTCATTTGGCTCATTTCTGCCCACAGCTTGAGACTCAACACCCAGCTTCAACATAACTCCACTGGAACAGGAGTCCCTCAAACTGTTCATGGGCTGCAGGCACGGTGAGGATGATGGGTACACCTCTAGACTTCCTGTGACAAAGCTCTGGACATCAGCAGTCCCAAATTAGGTTTTGATTTAAGGTTCCAAGCAGTTGAACAGTATGTATGTTGCATACAAAATTACACTGACAAACCAGATTTCTAGGAGGTATTTTGCACTTGCTGGAAAAGCAGCAAGATAAGGGGTCAGTGTCTCGCATTCTTGCCCACAGTAATCACATGTGGAAGAAGCTCCATGTTAATAAACAGGAACACTCACACATTGAGAGGCAATTAAAATGCAAGGTGGCAAAATAAACCCAAAACAATTATAATGCATTTCACTGGTGCAACTGATTATCCTGCTAATGTCTCCCTTACAGGTCCTGCAGCGATCTCCAGAACCAATATTTCAGATAATATAAAACACAGAAAAGTGGCTTAAAAAGCTTCTATAATTGTGAATTTTATAAGGTTAGGGTATTCATCAGTGATTTTGTGAGTAATAATTACACAGATTTTGCCAAAAGCCTTCTTTTTCCCACATCTTCCAAATTTTGTATCCAGATCACATATGGTAGAGAATCACAATTTCAAGGAAAGTTTTATGGAGTTGTACTGCAAAGTTGCTTTATGTTATATTCCTTTCCCCTACATTATATTTGTAGCCTATTTAGATTGTGAGTGCCCACAGACATGATTTCAGGCTAAAATGTCTGATACAGTTTGCAGTACAGCTGCTTTGCAAGTTTCCAGGAGGAGTGTAGAACGGCTCTGACCTCCTCTTTGCAGATTTTTTTTCTTTGCAAGTCAATCTATACTGGTATAAAATTTTCAGACCTCTTCAGCTCTGAATTGCTCCAGCTCTTACCCCATAGTTCCATGTGCACAGAGGCCACTAAATTATGCAAGTACTGGGCACTGCAGGTACCATCAGCTATCTATAGCAATGCATGGCAGTAGAGAAATTCTAACCTCATAAGATCTATGTTTCAAAATCATCAGACACACTGCAAATTATGCAAAAACCAAATAATAGATAATAACAAAATTATTGCAATTGTAAGCAATAATAACTATATTCGCCCTTAAAGGTACCAATTTTCTAAACACTGTGATTGACCTAGGCATCAGTTTTTTTCAGAGGAAGCTTTCAAACCTTTTGATTATATCATAATTAAGGCAGAGAGGAAGTAGCTGTTGATTAGTATGGAACATGGAGATCTCAAAACACATAACATACACCCCAATGCCATGTACTGCCTTTTCTTTTGGTGTCAGTTACGATATGTTATTTTATTCTTGTGGTCATCAAGCTGCCAGACAGAGCATGAAGAACAGAACACTGAAGCACCACTTTTCTTCTGTCTAGACTAAATCCACTGCATCACAGTAATGTGTTAGCACAATCATTTCTGAACAACTGCAAACAATCTACAAGGCTATTATATTTAATTGCTATTTGGATAGTTTATAAATCTACTGTAAACAGTAGCAAGGATGCACTCATAATGAACCTATAAGATTAGTTACTAATATCATGACATAAACCAGGCCATGAACTCAGAGAGTATCAGCAGCTCTGTTGTAACTCTGATGTTTATGTCCTTGATTTCCAATAAATGCTGCAAAGCATTGCCCTCTTTTGTTTCAATACACATTAATTATGTTGCCTCTCCAATGATATTGGATCATGACACTCACTAAATCCACACCCTGCCTAATTCCATGACAGTTTACTCATAAGCACAAACACTGTGCTATGTGTGTTATATAAATAAAATCACATCTAATATCTGAGCTACAACCTACACAAAAAGCTGCTTAATACATCCTTGTGATTGCACAGAGGATCACAGTAAGACTGTCTTGCCCCCGTGGAGCTGCCTGAAGAACTACCTTGGCTGCAGCATTGTGCAAAATGTCACTGAGGACTGGGCTGCTCAGCCCTTTGGTCTTTGCCTAAGTGATGCATTAACAGAACTATCCATAAACAGTGTATGCTCAGGAATTCACACTCCTTGTTCCTCACACTTACTAAAAGTAAGTGACTAATGAGCCAGCACGGAAGAACGTGGACAGAAATGTGACTCTTACATGCCTGGGTTGCTTCTACTGACTTATAATAAAATCATAATCTGTCCTTACCATAAAATCTTTTAAAATTATCTCTGGTATTTTGAAGGCTCATCTCACACTGATATCAAGCATTTAATTATGCCCAGATTGATCAATCTGCACCATGCTAAACTAAAAATATGTCAACCCAGTTACTCCAAAAGAAAAAAAGTAATATTGGAGGACAGAGAAATATGTAGCATAACTATAAGGGCTCAGTGTCAGAGGAGGAATTTTCTGTTTTCTTTGACAAAATGTAAGAGAGTAGCATCCTAACAACAAGGACAGAAATCAAAAGATAGAGAATCAGAAACGCTGAGCTGTAAAGTCATGTTTATATTTTCTACTATTCTTAGAGTGGTAGGCAATCCCTGAGAACTTTGTACATTGTGCAAATACTGAGACAGACCAGGATGTCTCTAAGTATCTTCTACATGAGAAACCCCAGCATGCTTCAACATAGAGTTTTAATTTTTCAGCTAAACTGTTGCTGACCCATCTTGTATGATGCACATGCCTTCACTTCCCCATTGTGCACAGTGTTCAAGTTGCCAGCTGTCTTTATAATGGCCCAAAATTTTAGTGGATGACATCTACCTGTAAAGACTCCACACAGATAGTGCATTCAGCGCAAGAAAGGCAGTTTGTCTTAAAACTTTTCATTAGGAATGCGACAAATAGGAATGAGGAAATTTTTACTAGCTCTTATAACAGCATTTCTGTTTGGGACAGCTCAGAGTCTGGGAAAAAATACCTGAAAATAAATATTTGCTTTCTTTTCACACAAAACTCTTCCCTTGTATTTCTGTACATGTACTGTAACCTGCCATAAACGATGAAGGAAATTGATGCTTCATTTTCTCTCAGATATCAGCAGAATACCTGACTTTTTAATCCTTATTTTCCAGGGCTGCCCTAGCCTTGAATTGTCAGTGGTTATACGCTTCCCACAACCACACATCCACAAGGACCTCTTTGCTTGCTCTCCTTCACCGTGGCTCAGGCTGAGTCAACATGAAAACCTAAGTCACTTCAACACAGTGCAGCAAAAGTTTAATCAGTTCTGGTCCTTCAGCACACAGTGGGGAAGTCATAACCCCAATGCAGGGAAAAAAAACCCAAACATGCAAGGTCATTTATGATGATGGAATTTAATGTCTCTTTTTCAAGAAGGACTTGGCTAAAATAAAGAGAAAGAGCCACCAAGAGTGCTGAACACGCACAAAGTTGTGTGGTCATAATCTGTTGAGGGATTTTTTTTCTCCTCATCACAGTTGACATGCTGATAAGAGATTCAACAGGGAGTCATGACATCATCATCCATGAAGTATATACAAGTTTTACTTTTGTTTTGTTTTTTGGGGGGTTGTTTTGTTTGTGAGGGATTTTTTTTGTTTTGTTTTGGGGTCTTTTTTGCTTATTTTGTTGGAATGTTTAATAATAACAAGGTCTGTCTACTCTATCCTTACCCATGTGCAATGGGTAAAATCCTGGTTGACTGATGTAAAGAGCCTTCAGGATGAGGCAGAAAATTCATCACGTCCATCTTTTCCACCCATCCTGAGGTGTATCATAGCCTCTTTTTTTTAATATCAAATATGAAGTGACTACATAAGTATATGGTCCACTGACATAATTAAGCCTGCAAAGTTTTTGGGCAGGATTTTTGAGTTATATGAAAATACAGTCCATAATAAAACCTACTCTTTCCCAATTCTGATTTAGCTAAAGGTTCAGTCAGATTTCAACCTCTCCTCTCATGGACCGTGCTTCACAGTTCTTATGGGTAGCTATTTCTAAAGAACTTTAGACTTCTGAAATACAATTTTCATATTTCTGCATTACAGAAAGCCACACATTTTTCACACAAGAAGCACAGCAGTCCTCTTTTATGAGCCATTGGACCTGCAGTTAATATTAGCTAACAGACGGAAGTGTGAATATTCAGATATGCTTTGTTACACACGCACATGTTGAACAACATGATAGTCTAGATGAGAGGTGCATATTGCTGTTTTCATTGTTCCCTGAAGGCTGCTGCACAGCAAAGTCCTGATGACTGCTCCTATCAAACCTGTGTGTCCAGGCTTGTTTGTGTGTGTCCTTGTGGGACTAAATATAAATATATATATATATATATGAATATATATATATACATCCACAAAAGCAAGCAAGTGGAAAAAAAAATTTCCCTCTAGCACAATAATATCTCAAATTTTCAATATATTTGCTTACAAAAGAATTATTGATACGGGACTGGATAGAAAAGCATGTAACCTGTGTGCATGGCTTACGTACTGATTCAAATATTAGCTGCATGTTAGATCAGTGATAAGAACCAGATACAATAAGAACCAGGGAAAGGACACAGCTTTTATCTACCCTCTCGATTTATTCACTATAAAGCTGCTGGGCCTTTTACTGTTTTTCATGAAAAACAGTAGTAGACGAATAATGCTCCTATAAAACATGATTTTCTCATTATTACTTCACCTCTTTTAGATACAGCCAAGTAGCTATTCTCACAAAGGGACAGCATACTCATATTTTTAGTTGCCTTTGATACCAAGACATGTTCATTGCCTTTCACCAACCAAAATGATGAAGCATCTTTGCTCAACTTAGCCTTGCCTCCATTTATAATACTCCTGCTCTCTAGAACTCACAAACCTTTTATTGAATATATCCAACCGTGATACATAAAAATATATTTTTCCCTGTTTTCCAAAACTGCCTTTTTTTTTTTTTTTTTTTTTTTTTTTTTTTTTTTTTTTTTTTTTTTTTTTTTTGGCTGCATTCTTCATTCTCCTCTTCTGAGATGGGGAAAACTGCTTTCATACTGAGCATCACTTTTGAAACCATAGAACACACATTACATGCTCCTCCAATCTATACTTAAGTGGAGTTGGCACCTAGAAATTAATAACTGAAAATGTAAATTAGTTTCATAGAATATCTTCAGAGAAACTAATTTTTTTTTTCTGTGAAGAACACTTTGAATTGAATAATTTAAAAGAAAAAAGCAAAAAAAAAAATAGATTTTGCAATCCTAGCTTGACAGATCCAAGAAAAATCCAATGTGCAACAGTAGCTTAGGAGTAAGACAGCTTTACCGATACTTTTAGGTAACTGTAATTCATCTGTGGAAAAAAAAATACTGCCCATGGTCACCATGAATCTGATAAAAAGCAGTTTTTGTATCAAAAATAAAGCAGCATAAAAATTTCAGTTTTATTAGCATGTATGCTAATAAGTGGATTTCTTTCATTTCATAACAGGATCTGACCACTCAGCACATTTTATCTAAACCAAAAAAATACCATGTTTCCTTTCCCTGGAAAGGAAATCATCTTGCAAAATAATACACATTCTAAATTTAGCTGCTGGTCAAAAATTGCCATTAAAACAGTCTTTTTGTGTGCCTTTTTTTCTGTAAATATTTCTGCTTCTTGGTTCAAATCCTCAGTCTCTGCCACAGTAAGTTTCTCAGCTGGAAATCAGAAACGTAATGAAAACATTTGAAAAAGAAAATAAAAAAGTTTTAGTAGTCTCCTTAATTTCTCGCTGCCTTCAGAAAGATATGACTTCAGCATTTGCTAGAATTATGGTCAAATCCCTTAAAGACTCAACTGGGTGGGCAATGCTCAACCATACATGTTCCCTTTCTTCATAAAAACATCCTCACCAAGACAAAGGATCTCCAAATATGCTTTGAACTTCTTTAAGGAACGTCTCATACATTTTAAGTAAGAACCCATGCCCAAGGTTAATGTCACATTGAAGTATTCTTGTTTATTTCTGGTTTACAGAATAAATTCAAGCAGAGATTCTTCTCTAAGCTTCACTGACATTTGTCTCATCAGCATGATCATTAGAAGGAATGATGAAATATATCCTTGACATTTCCATATGTGATTTTAAGTTACTCATCTAAAGTAGAGTAAGTCAAAAGAGCAGAAGACTTTGCAAATAAAAACAGCAGAAGAAATATATTTATTTAGGACTGACTTCATTAGCATTAATTAAGCGTCTGCTTCATTTGCATATGCAAGTGGTTTTGCCAGGAGGGGGTGCCAAGTACCCACAGCATTAATTACACAAAAAGAAAACACATGGCAAATATTTTACAGAAAGGTGAGTTACCAATTTTTATAGCAGTTGTACTTTGCACCTTCATAGACCAAATAGTAAATGAAGCTTTCAGCAACCAGTGTCTGCTAAAGCAGGTGTTGAGCCAGGTGTGTGTGTGTAGCATAGTCCTGATAATTCCTCAATCACTAAACTTTGTCTAGTGCTTATCTGGGTACTTGGAAAACAATGTAACATCAATGAACTTTGCTTCTGCAGTATTTCTGTTATCTAAAATAGTCTCTGAAAACTATTGAAAAAACCCCTAAAATTTGGTCAAGGAATTTGAAAAGGCAGTATTATGTTAATAGAGAAATTCAAAAATCTGACAGAGATTTGCATTTTTATGGGGCAATAGATATTGATGGGAATGTGATGGGCACCTCCAAAGGTGACAAACAGGATAAAGATGACTGATCACAAAGGCAAAGACACAAAGACAGTTCTTGAACTGGTGTATTTATTAAGAGCAATTAAAGTAGATTGTACACTACTTTGTTTTGGAGTTTCTGTTTGTATGCTCATTTTTAGCCAGTTTTGATACAAAATAAGGTCCTTTTTCACTGGATTCTTTTTTTATTTTTTATTTAAAAGCTTCAGCTTCTAAGGCCTATTTTCAGTGAGCAGCCTGCTTAATTTTTTTTTGTCTGTTTTTTTGTTTGTTTTGTTTTTGTTTTTTTAACAAGAGGATAAATTCTTGTTTTCTGATATTTAAAGTAGTTTCTAAAAAATCAGTGAGACATCCTGAATCCATAATTTGGCTACAGTCAACAGAATGAGCTTTGTGTATACAGAATAATAGGTAATTCTAAACAATGATGACCTAAATTATGAAAAAAAACCCATAGTAAATGCTCATCCTTAGTCCTATAATTTGATAATGCTATTTTTTGTTGATAGTATCAAATTATGACAGAGCAAGCTGTCAAACTTCTACAAAATATTCTGGATAGTTTCTTGATTCCTGCTTTGTTAAAATATACATGTATTTATGCATAGACACTCATATGTAAGTCAACAGATCTTAACTCATGCTGATCTATCCAAATATAAAATCAAGCTCCCCTCAAAAACATTTTATCTATCAAAAGAAAAATGAGCCTAATGCAGTAAATAACATAAAATACCTGTAATAAATACAAAGGCAAAGTGACTTGCATGGACGTATGTTCATAAAATAAAGGGAAATAGAATGAAATATTTTATACGAAATGCACAACATGTACCACCACCCAGGCAGAAAAAAACTTGATGAAAAACTGTTAAGAAAAAGCTACACCAAACTGAACAACTTCTAACCAGGCTTCACTGGGCGCTACTTGAAGTAGCCCACCTGATAACTGATCAGGAGAACTGTCTGTATCACAGGAAGCACTGCAGAGGAGCACTACAGCTTAAAAACAACACTGCATACACTGGAGACCAGATATCTCCAGTCTGAGTTTTTAAATTCAGGCTCCTACTGAGATACATCCCCCTAGACAGAGCCAGACAGAAAGGGCTGCCTCCCCTGTGTCAGATACAAACCAGCTCCAGCTCAAACACATGAAAGCCTTTTCTACAAACTATCGGAGAAGACAGGAGCAAAGAAGTGAGAACACTGGATAAAAATTGGGAATTTCAACAACAGAGGTCTCTTAAAAACCCCCAAAGCATTCTCCTCAGTAAAGCCTTCCCACCAGGTATGTAATATCTCTTTCTCAGTCACATGCAATGAGGTCTCTAATCAATAAACTGGAGGCAGAAAAACGCTGATGAAACCAATTAAGTCTCTAGTTGTGCCGGTTTGTCTTCCCTGGAAATACTTAATGCTGCAGTGATGGAGGTGAGGTAAAGAGATAATCAACTGATGTCTTCCACAATTTTAATCGAACAGGAGTAATGTTTAGCAAATACATAAACAGCTCTCTAACATACTAAGAGACACAGAAATGGTATTTTAGATCTGGCACAGTTCTAACACAGTTAAAGCACAGCAATCCAAAGAGTGCAACCTTGAAAACAGTTCTCAAAAGTAAGTGCTGTGTGACCTTAAAATACATTAATTCATTAGATAAAAGTTTCTTCTCCCCAACGGCAAACATTTTCAATTTCACCACCAAAATGTCATGACTCAAACAGCAGATGTTTCTCTGAGCTTTTCTTTTAATCTTTAAAAAATCCTCTACTCTTGGTAAATAGCAAGAAACTGAAATAACTTGCAAACACTATGGTACCTTCAAAACAATTTTATTGCGGCCCAGTCACCTGGTATCTGACATAAACCTAACCTTGTTGTTCTTCACCAGGCACAAGTGACCTGCTGTCCCATTAGACAACCCTAGAAATTACCCATAACAGTAATCTTATACTGATGCATGCTTTCCACAAGGAGGTAAACTCTTGCTGAATACTTGATTTCACTGCAGCCATATTCCCTCCTCTGTGCAATAAACAGTTCCTGGCTTCAGAAAAATTTTCCTTTTCAAATATTTTATTTCTTTTTTTTTTTTTTTCTCTTCATCCTCTTATATTATCTATTTGAATCTCTTGACTATTATCCCTCATTTGAAGTATTCAGGATTCCTGTGTAGGCTGCACTGTTACTTAGGTACTCTGCAGAAAAAAGGACTGGAAATATCTTATTTTACACTATAGTCTATTTATTGAAAATAGTTGGTCCCAAGTCCATGTGTTACCCCCCATACTTTGAATTCAATCCAGGACCTTCCAAATAGTTTTAGTGTATAGTTAAGGTTTGTGGCTAAGTCAGACATACTTGTGCTTTGTGTTTTACACTTTGTGCTAATTTTGCTGAACTGTTGCGGTTATAGTATCGCTATTCATTTCTGCACCACACCTGCATGGGTGCTATTCCCCTTCATTTTAGAGATCTACAAACACTTTGTTTATGTGACGGCCATGTGCTATGTGCCATGGGTCTTTCTAAATGAAATTGCTGTATATAAAGTTAATTTGTTCTCCACTTGTTCTTCAATTGAAATGAATGTCTCTTGGAGATTCTCCAGGTATCTACTATTGTACACATTATGATTATTTTGTTTAGAGTAAGTATTTCACTGCTTGTTTTACTTATCAATTATTTCTGTTTTCTTATTATACGGAAAAGACATATAAGTATTATTCAGGAAGGTAAACCAATCATAGTGTGCTTGGCAACATGGATCCATGGGACTGCACCTTTGTGTGCACCCAAATATGTGCCTCTGATAGCCACTGATGGATTACCACGATTTAGGGCTCTCCTTTTACAACTTCCTCTGTACCCTGTTTCACTGCTGGTTGCTTCCTGTACTATTTTACTCAAAACTCACTGATCCAGTGTCTGTTCTAAGGACAGATTTTATAACTGAGAACCATTATGGCAATGTGTCCTCAGTCGCACATCTTTTCTCTGCCTAACCTATTCTGCTGGAATGATTTCTCTGTCCTGGTTCTGCTAAAGGCAGATGTTCCTTTAGACAGGAGCAACAACCATTATTCGCAACAGTCTTTATTCATTCATGCCCCTGCTACATTTTTGGCTTGTTGCTGAAGTGGGAGGGTAATGAAGCAAGGCATTTCTGTCTCTTTAGAGACCTCCTTTTACCACGTGAGCAGCTTCAAGAGGACATCCCTCTTACTGGCAACTCCTATGGGGGTGACCTTCAGTAGACTGTCACTGCAGGTGTACATCTATGTGACAACACTTGGTGTCATTCAGAGTGCACAGAAGATTTTGTGCTTAAAATTATTATTTCCTAATTCCGCAGACCATATGGCACCATAAAGCCCACAGTGAAGCAGATATTTTTAAAGCATGACATTAACTTTACTAGGGACATTAACAAAGATGCAGAATGTTATCCTCACTCACCTATGAATTATGCCAACGTTTTCAAATTTGGATGATTATGGTTGTACCTAATACGATAACTTATTTTTTTGTAGTTCTGGGACATAATAGGAGTCCACCTGTCTGAAAGTATCTATACATACTTACAAAATGATATTTTAGGCAAACTCATAAAGACAGAATTACTCTGATCTATTATTTTTCTGAAGTTCATGATTGGTAAGTCTGACTTGTTTTTAATATACATCTCAGGAAAAGAAAAATTAATTTTTCAGTAATCACTGCATGTAATTTTAGTTCTACTTTAGATTACTGATCAGAGGTATAGCACAGATAAATCTTATGAATTGCAATTTAATTAAAATATTTTTTACATCTGTTCAGTTTTGCAAATGCTTCTCCCTTCTGCTACAACCTACACAGTTCACCACATTCCATAATGCTGCCCGGTAAATAACCTATGTATTTATTACCATTAATCCCATCACCATGCTCTCATTATTAATAAATAATGTGGTTAATTAATAAAACATACCAAGCATGTTCCAATTACTCTTTACCACCTTCCTCTGCTTGCTAATGCAATACATCTAAAGCAGAAACATTTTTTTCCTTTCTAATCATCTGGATGAATTATATAAGCAACAAGGTATATTCTCTAGACATTCAACTTAGAGCCTCTCTGCATGAACAGCTCAGAGGTGCAAGGAGGCCCCCAGATCATGCCCGTGGGCATTAAGGATGTTATCAGAAAACTGTAACAAGGATTATCTGAATTTCTTATCCAGAGAGTTGAAGCTTTAAAAGTCTCTTGCCTTCAACTACCAACACAGATCAGCTTAAAATCACTGCTGTTTTAAAACAAAAATTTTTTTCTTCTCATACTGACTTTGGTTATGATGACCATGGATGATTTCTGTTCATAAAAAAACGGTAAAAATTCTGGAAGATGACAATACATGAAACACAGCATCTCTGGGTATTATTATTATGGATTCAATGTAGCACAACTGACCTTGGCAGTAATTTTCATACTGAAATGAAAACATCACTTTTCATTGAATGCATCACATCCACTTTTGGATGTTAAGCTTTTGCTTTTGCCCCCAGTTTTCATTGATCTCACGCTTGAAAGAAAACTTCTCTTCACCTTTCTTTCTCTCACAGCAGTAGCCACAAAGATGGTTATTCTGAAAATTACTTGAGTGCATATTTAGATGAAGGTGTGATTCGTTCAGCAATTATACAACTTGCTTATTGGGTTCAGACTGGAAAAGCGTATTTTTACAATAAAAAAATAAATTCCCTTAAAGCTGTAAAGGGAACATAATAGCACCATACAGAAATACATAACACAACTTATCTTGAGGCTTTTAATTTTGTTTTTACCTCAGTCTGTCTAGAGTTAATACATTTTTAACGACTGCGCTTACCAGTTGCTGTCCATGAACGCCCCAGGCTGCATACTGTAAAACTGAATCCTCTACTTCTGGAGGGTTTAACTCCCAAACTTCCCTTGAAAAAATGGAAACATTTTTAGTAGAACACACTAGCATCACCCAACGTACAGAACCATTGATATGACATCATTTTGAAAAAACAATGTGACCTACCTTGTGTGTATGTTATAAATCACATATGAAGCTGTATAAGAATAATGAAAAACCTGTGGGGGAAAAAAAAAAGGCAAATAATTACAAGACCAAATACTGGATTAAATACAGACTAGCATTATGACGGTCACAGTCTTTCAATCCATATAAACACATATACCTTTATTACTGAAAGAATGTTTTTACTGAACTAATTATAACCAATAGACCTGAACCATATTGTAGGAAGGACACACACACAAATCAGTTAATTTAACCAGACACCTGATCAGTACGATGACTGCACAGAAAATGCCCCAGTCAAAAAAAAAATTTGAATTCCATTTTAAATAATAATAAACTAACCCAAAATCAAACAAAACCCTCCAAGAAAACAAAGGGCTTTTTATTGTATTTTGTCATCAAGGTGTGGTCAAAATAACTGCACAGGTATCACAGTTGTTTCACTTGAAATGCAGACAGATACAGATACAGGGTCAAATGGTATTTTTCTGACCACCTGCTATAAACAGCCTGAATGACCTTCTGGACTGTGGCTCACAGAAGAGAAAAACCATGTACTTAATGGGACTCTGTTTGCTGTGGCTTTCCTTAAATGGGTTTTGGTTTGATTTTGACCATCTATCTTTGATTTTCAGGGAAGGTTTGTTTTATCTGAGATTTTGGTTTTGTATGCAACAATTTAGGTAAAACAAAGAGCTATTTGTCAGTAAACTTTCCTCATTCAACACCAAGTTACCAATGACTTCCAGATCCAAAACCTGTAGGATTCTTTGAATGGGAGAGAAAAGCAAATCTACTGTACAGCCTTATGGTGCTATCTTTATTTGTTGAAAAAAAATTTGTTGAATAAAATCAAAAGAATTGCCATTTAAGTACAAAATATCAAGGCCTGATGTAGGTGGACCCAGAAAATCCATGATAGGGAACAGCATGTCATAGTGTATAATGTGATGGACCACCACACTGAAGGGCTAAAATCAAAGCAAACCATTACATGTCTCTAAAGCCAACCATTAGTCTATAAACACATAGTGAGTAACAGACATTTTGCTGTCTTGCAAGCTTGGGTGATTGCTTTTAACCCAGCTAATTTCTTCACCCCTCTATCTTGCATTATGATATTATGAATAGCATAATTCCACAGTATTAATTAGTTTTATTATCCATTGAAATTACTTCGTGGTCTTAGAATGTAAAATATATTTGTGACTAATTATTACTGTACCAAGCAAAACTCTTCTTTTTCATGCAAACTTCTGTCAGAAAGAAACATTAGATGACATCCATTAGACTTCACGTCTACAGTGACAGTATCTCTATTGGCACTCAAAGGACTTATTTCTGGACAGTGTCAGGCTATTTCCAGTTAGATGGGAAGAGATACAGCTGTAGAGCTGAAGCCTTGACCTAGAAGATACATGTGTTGGGAAGCCTTTAGCTTATATGATCTACAGCAGGAATCTTTCAGTATCTCCTTCAAAGAGAATACACAAAGGAGGATCCTACATGAACAGAGCCACTGGAATTTGTTGCCATGGCACACAAGAGGGTTTCAGATTTTGTTACTTTGTCCAGAGGCCATTCAGTAACAAAAGCCATCTGAAACATCTTTCCACTGACTCCATTTCCATTATTAGTTCCCTGTCAACATAAGCCAAGAATTTAGTACGCCATAAATCCTTGCTGCCTGATGCTGCAAGAAGCCCACAAAGGTCTCTAAGATTAGTAACTGTACTTGGGGCAACTGTTGAATTTCCCTTCTGTAAAACTTCCCCTTGAGACAAAAATAATTTCCCTTTTCCAAATCTGTTGTGATTAGCATCAAAACTGTTGCTTCAGTAAGAAGAATCACACATATATTAATAATTATGCCCCAAACCTTATTTAACTATTCTGTGTTACAGCTTATGGGAAAGTGTTTGGTCATGCAGACTCTTCTGAGAGGTGTGACTAAAGCAGAGAGAAATGGTTAAACCATGGTGCTTTCTGCAATGCCAGAGGGGCACTTGCCAGCAGCTATTAAAGTGGACAGTCTCATACTGCCAGCTACAAGAAAGAGAAATGGATCTTTTGCCTTTCCCGGAAAAGTATATCAGAGATAATATGTGGAGGGCTGATAATTATGTAGAATACAAATATCTAAAAGGTAAATTATAGGACAGAATATATTTCAACAAGAAATGCTAAACTAATAGGTCATTCTGACAGCTTTAACAGAAAATATGCTGTAACAACAACAACAGCACTTCATATTTCATGTGGAAACTCTCCTCTTGCCTTGTGGTGAAATCTTTGTGGTGAAATCAATGTTTATGTAAAAGTATATCTGTGTATATATATATACAAAATATATTTATATATAAAAGTATATATAAAAGTTTAATGAGCTCCACGAGAAGCAGAGACCAACACTACAATACAGTCACTTTCAGACAGGATGCCAACATTTTTCTCTGATTTCTCATATTAATTTTAGTTCTTAACAGGAACATCATGTATAAATTACAGGTACAAAGTTTCCTAATTCATCCTGCTTGCACCTGCCACATACTGAAACACAATCATTAGAGAAATTAAATCAATAAAAAAGGATGCAGAAAATCTTTGTTTTCCAAGTCTGGCTTTTACAGTAAGTGCTTGGGAAGCTCTCATAGTTTTGTATAAAGGTTTACCTGCTTGGCTTCCTCTTGAACAAAGCAATGTGGGTTTGCTTGGGACCAAACCTCTCCTGATCCCTAACATACAATACCTGGCATCACACAAGAGGAACCCAGCTGAAGACACTGCATGCGACTAATCACAGGGAAGAGTATCAGCAACCCTCAAAACACCAGGATCAAACCTTCCACATGGCCACCAGCTGTGTCCTCTTTGGGAGAGGCTCGGAGGGGATTTTGTCCTGCCACTCTTGTTTTGTGGGGTATACACTAATCAGAAAAAAATCTGGCAATTTATACAAATAAACAGACTAACACTCACACAGCTAAAGCTCAGGCAGCACTGACCCCACTCATGGTGTATTTGAAGTAAAGGCTGGTTATTGTGTTATATCCAAATCCAAAGTGCTGTCATTCCTATTCCAAAATGTTTTCAACCATTTCTTGTACTCCAAGCCTTCTAACTGGGGTGCTGTCAAAAGATTGAACTATGGCTAATATTTAAATATGGACAGTAAATTACTCCAATTGACTAAAAAAAAGGGACATACTGGGAAACTGAGGAAGAGGGAGAAAGGCTGTAGTGAAAAACACTCATCCTCTAGGTACAAAGAGGAGAATCAATTAATGACTATGGACAGAGAACATCTCTAAGAAGTGAAGCAATGTAGGAGAGCAAAGCCTTTTAAAATACTAAATGCATAACAGTAATTTTTGCACTGTCATATCAGTTGAGGAAAGTGAAAAGGGGAAAATTTCTTGGTATAATTTAATAAAATAATAATAATACATGTTAAGGTTGGACACTGCAAGGAACCTTCACAAGTGGCATGTGTGGTTGCTAGGGTTCAGGCTTTTCTGGCAAGTAAATAACTTGCCTGCTTCCATTATCATAAGCTGGAAAATGTTCCCTGAGATGTTATAAACTATGAAAATGGCTTTTATTATCAGACAGACAGTATACCTCCCCCTCAATATAATTTATTTAATATTTATTTTGCCACAGAATGCAACAGCTAAAAACTATTGCAAAATTAATATTTCTTCAGAATTCAGCCTTTTATCAATTTTTAAACTGATGACAGGTTTTCATCTGATGCTGTTCAACATTGAGTTATCTGCATTTGTGTATGAAAAAATAAAATTAGAGAACTCTATTACAAAAGACCTAAAATGAAAAGGTGACAAAAGTATTTCAAGACAAATTGCTCCAGTCAAAGTTTATAGAAATAACAATCCATTACTGAGCTAACAGCCAACAATAAGAAAAGCCACACTTATCAATCATGATCTGAACTTTTAGATGACACTTTGGTTTGGGTTTCTTATGTCCTTTAATTTCTACCTTTCAAGGAATTACTTTTTCTTTCTAAGGTTTTTGAAAATGAAACACTGACATGGAACTCAATGTGTAGCCCAATATGATGCAGGAAAACAATGTGCCCTATATAATCAGCCAAATACACTCCACTATTCCTGCAATATATTCCAGAAAATATCCAGTTCACTGTCCTTGGGTAATTTGGAAACCATCCCTCAGCAGAATAGTCTTTTTTCTAAAAAGCTGCCAAGAGAACCTCACTAGCACTATATTTACAGGATGATGAGAGCCCTCAGCTCCAGAGACATGCAGGAGAGTTGATGACATTGGAACCTTGCTGTGCTGTTTTCACAAAATGCTTGGGCAGGCCAAACACCTTGATGAATCCCTCACCCATTTCCTGCATTATAAACCAATTACATTCTTTCATGTGTTGTTTATTTAGAGCAATAATGATTCCTCCTTGCTGGCACAGCCTTTTGCAAGGTAGTGAAGTGACTGTCCTATATTTTTGTTTTTACCCATACAGACACCCATAATCTGAACTCATCCCTGTGGTTCTCAGTGCTGCCAGACTCTGTAAATTCTCTTTTCAGGTTCCAGTAAGACTTCTCACAGGCCATAAAAGCACTCAGTCTGATCAAGAACAATAAAAAGTGAGAGTATACGAAATACAATGAAAATTTCAGCACCCCAGTAATATTTCCAGTTATTCCAAAGTCTGATAACCAAATGGGGTATATGTCTTGCACATCATGGTAAATATCCATTTGTTTGTATTGTACATAGCAGATAAAAAAGAGACTCTTTAAAAGCCATGCCCCTCCCATTAATTAAAAAAAAATGCAGCAGAGAATCATTAAATAACTGAAATTGCAGTGCGTGCCATCATACCCATCCCACTTATCCCAAAACACATACACTGACTTGGAAAGAGAGGCAGTTTCTCAGATAAGGTTCAAAACCATGCACATCTCTATGATTCATCAGTGAGGTATCAGATCTTTTATGGGTTAACTTACACTTCTGATCAGATGAAAAACAAAATCCTGTATTTTAAGAGACTAGTAGTCTGAATGAAAAATTATTATATTCTTAAAGAATTTAATCAGAACTAAAAGCAGAATAATTAACCTTAGCTGTGTAAAGTTTTAACTGCTGCAATATATGGATGCCTCCCAAACAGTATTACTCATAAAAAGAGAAAGATCAAAAAAATTCTTTTATTGCTTCACAGGCACAAGTCAGTTATTTGGCAGATCAAAGCTGTGAGAGAACCTAACCTCAAAAAGGTTTTGTGTGACTGAAAGCTTTTCTTTTTTTTTTTTTTTTTCCCAGTTACATCAGTTGGTCTAATAAAAGATATTACCTCTTCCCACAAATCTTGTCTCATTTATCTCTTCGGGCCATGACATCTATAGCAACAATGTTATTGAGAAACAAACATTCCTAAGCCCAGCTGAAAAAAAGGACTATCTAAAACTAAAAGTGATCTTTCCTAATCAATAACCTGCATTACAGGACCTATCACAAGATGCATGTGAATCAAGAAATGAAGGGACAGGACACACACTGAAGCAGGGAAATAAACAGGAGTACATCCTGCCAAGGACACTCACTTCTGCATTCGTCCGTGGCCCTTCTCACTTCTGACGATCTTTCATAATACCTTAGTGAACAAGTCTGGCCTGTTTTCAAAATGCCTTGGTCTGTTCCAGTCACAGGAACTACTGGCTGCTGTACACAGTTTGAAGAACAGCAACACAAGTGGGATTTTTCCTTCATCTTCTTTTTTACAAGTGAATTAAGCATTTAAAGAATTACTGAAAAATCTACTTATGCTCAAAGCCAAACCAAAAGCCTTTGCCATGGTAAAGTAATTAGAAGGCCAAGATAAAAGGTAACCAATTATTCATCTGTCATTCATGCAGCAAAGTACTTCCACACAATATACAGAATCTTATTCAAAGCTCCAAGATCAAATCTTTAACAAACCTTCACGGAGGACTCAAAAATACAATTCAGAAATAGAAATGCAAACATATATTGCTTCCCATTTAGCCTTTGGGATAAAAGTGTCTCAGAAAAAAACATGGAGCCTGCAGAACACGCTGCGAACTACAAATAATAAGCAAGTACCAGATGCAGAGTGGAGAGAATACAGGGGGAACATAATGAAATACAGATGCACAGGAATGGTTATGGAGACCTTTTGAAGGGATTACTGAAGATAATACAGTGTGCTTGTGGCACAGTCACATCAAAAACCAGTGACATAGGAGGAAACATGAGACTGTGTTAATGACTTTGGGTAAGTCTATCCCACAGGTGCCCAGACCCCTCTAACTCCCATGAACAAACCCAGGGAACTGGGAGAAATGCAGGGCTGAGCTAGTTGTGCATGAGCTGATGGTACAGGGCTTTGGCACAGCTTCTCACAACTGGTCCAGCTAAAGCATTTTCAGACCACAATTAGTATCTATGCATAATGTGACAACATTAAGATTAAAAGGAGGTTGGATGGCTCTATAAACTTATTCTGTTGTATGGCAGAGATCTGAGTTAATATTTATTCAAGTTCAACCCTATACAAAATCACAGTCTATACAAATTATACAAAATTATACAAAGTCTATGCATATTATTATCTAAATTATGCAAAAGTATTATCTAAATTATTTCTCCTCTAGTTAGTGATATTTTACTATGAGTTTTGTGCTGGGTATACTGTGTGTACTGGTGTAATTCAGATTTCCAGTAATGAAAATGAGAAAAGGCTTTGAGCAGGTCTTTAATGTCATATACAAACTCCTTATTCTGCTATACATTTGGAGAACACCAGATTATTTGTGGCCAAACTTTATCCTTTGTAGTAGCCTACTAAAAGCAAATGAGTTACAGTGCTAGTCTTTGCTTTATGCCATCATGATTCCAATCAGCAACTTCTTGTTCTCAAAAAAAACCAGAATAACTTTCACACAACCAACTTCTATTCCTTATTTCCTTTTTATGAGCTATAAGACACGTGACCCTGCCAGGACTGCAGTGCAAGGAGAATGGAAGCAGTATCTAATGTCCTGATCACAAAACAATAAAAAAGATATATTCCTTTCTTCCCTTTTATTGCAAAATGTGTGACACCCCGTTAGTGAAACCTGCAAGGGAGTTAATAAGATTAAATTAGTAGCAGCATGACAACCGCCAAAGGCAAAGTAGAGCTGCTGGATGAACCTTCCATCCATTTTGCAATTTATGTGCTAAATAAATTCATAATGTTAATGGTATCAATACCATTATGGTGAAATCCAACTTTCTCTAAAACTCTGTTATCATTCACTTCAAATGTTCCCCCTTTGCCTGTCCAGTCTGACTCCATGTGTTCTCCAGCAGAAGAACAGCTTCTAAATGAGATGAAACAACTAAATATAGCACAGTCAAGGTGGGGTTTCATGTAACTGGTTGGCTGAGAGTGTAAAAAGTGAAGCGAGAGCTCTGCAGCATTAAATTCTGAGCGACAGAGACACATGAAACCACTGTACAATACATATACTATAAGTGAAAAGCTTGAATAAAACACACATATCAATAAGGGGCAGCCTCCACATATTTATGAAAATAACATTGGTTGAAGATTGGAATTCTGTTGATTTTATGCCCTGGCAATAAACACAGTGAAACTTCAGACTGTGCATTGATACCAAAACTCAAGTCCCTTTGGGATATACACCAGAAATGGTTCACACACTGCATCAGTGAAGTGGTACCTTTTGGTCTTGGGAACTGTAGTTTTTGACTGCTACTTTCCTGGTATTAGATTCAGTAAGAATTTAACCACATGCATTAATTACTGATAATTATGTTGATTATATCTGGGGTAGAGAGAGGTACAGAATTTAAATCCATGAATTGTGGATTTAAATTTTCATCTAGTAAATCTTTTCAGTTTACCCTAATTTTAAACTGCAGTTAATGATACATTAATTTGTAATTCATACAGATAGAAAGGACTGCTGTGATCGTGGTGTCTGACCTCCTACATCTGAAACAGAGTTTAGAAGACTTCTCATTTTGAATAGTATGATACCAGGTATTCTTCATCTGGTTTCAGAGTAAACTCTAAGAAACAATCAACCGAAGTAAGTCTGTAACAATGTGATGACGAATTTCCACCCACCTTCGAATCCTATTATTCCTACCCAATTTTGGAAGCTAAAAAATTAGAGGTGAATTTTGCCACTATTGATGTCTAAAGCTCTGTGTAGTTTTGCACATTTTTTGCCTTTACAGGTGGAATATCTTGTTTCTGAGAACTCAGTATCTAATTGCAGAGTTAATCTAAGATAGAGCTTGATGCATTTGAGCACTAAAGTTAAATGACAAGGTTATAACTTTGAAAAGCATCATATTTATTTGTTTCAGTCAACATCAATTACTTGTCATGATTGATAAGAAACAGTGCATATCATTGGCAATAATTTATGGTTAGCATTAATACTTTGGGATATGAAATATTGCCAGTCATAACAACTATATGGTGCCAAACCAAAATAAATATAAAAGCAAGAGATTTCTAGACACATAATTTATCTATAAGAAAAAAGTCTGTCAAGGAAGCCTAAACAAAAAAGGCACCTCTAGGAAATCTGTTTAAGCTTCAGCTGCTCACATAATTTTTCAATAAGATTAATTATCTCAAGAAAAAGACATCCTTTGCAGAATATAAATTAATTCACAATCAATTAAACTCAGTTCATCTAACCAACAGTAATGTGATACAAACCACAGTTCAGAATAAATGCAGGAACTTCTTTTTCTTCTCCTACATCAACAGCTGATAGACCACCCTATATTTGGATATGCAACTCAATCATTTTTGAATATATAACAAATTCAGATGAGTGAATTATTCACGAAAGAATGTTCTGCATTGCTACTTCTGAAAGCTGCACATATCACTGTCATTTGAAATTCTATTAGTTACACTGTCACATAAAATATGTTACTTCAGTCTTGTATGAGATGATTTATGACAAAAATTTATATGATTTTTTTTTTCTGGCTTATTCACCTGCAGCATTAAAAGGCAGGAATGACTTCACTGAAATCATTGTTACGTGACGACAAACCTAGTAAAATCTCATCCTCGAGCAGAAGTTGTGCATTTTTTTCTTTTTATTGATACATGTCCTTCTCAAGCATATGCTAACACTCACATTCAGTATGATACAAATTTTGACTTAATGAGTGTTTTGGAATTTTTAGAAATTTATCTTTTCCTGCACTGATTTGCAGGCAGCTTCATAATGTACATGTGTATTTTGATCTGGACAAGCGTAAGGGGAAACGAAAGACACAAATTCTGACAACACAGCCACAACTTTATCTCCAGACCCTAGAAACGTAAGACTGGTGAGGGTGCTTGTTTGTGGTCAATGCAGATGAGAATACTAGATCTGTCTTAGAAAATTATGTATTTAAATACTTTAACACTGCCTGATACTTTAGACAGTCTGATCTCTTTTCAGGGTCCTTCCACTATTAACCAAATCCCATTTATGAGGCATTCTTGATAGGAAACTTGGATTGAGTATCTCCACACATACTGAAAACTGATAACTGACACCAAAATATGTTTTAAAACACTGATTCTTGAAGGCAAAGCTGCATCAATTCTCCTCAGAATGTTTTGAGATGCTTTAATTGCTCTTTGATATACTGTGGAAGAAGGAATTGAATCAAGACTTGGCGTTCTTTTCAGTTTTTCCAGGGTCAGTTGTTCCTCACATATTGTATTTATTCAAACAGATTGCTAAAGAGAAAATTAGCAAATGCAGAAAAAACACCTCTTTGTTTTGAAGAGACACACTTCTACATGTTGTGATATTTACAAAAAAGTATGCACAAACTGATTCAAGTGCAACATAATGTGCAAAAAAAAAAATGGGTAAAAACGTTATTGAGAAAACATTTTCTAAAATACCATTTTATATAAATGAATTTTCCAGATTCTGAACACAGAACAAAACAGAACTGAAGATGCCCCAAAATGATGAGAATACAAAAGAAAATCAAAGCATACAACGGGCTCTATTTACTCAAATTTTGAAGTAAAGACCATAGTCTCAATATCTTTTTTTTTTTTTCTCTAGACAATCTGACTAATTCAGGCAGCAGTTAGAAAGCAGATTCTGGATGCACTTCTGCTGTTTACTTACAAATGACATGAAGAGATGAAAAGACCCTGTGGAGCTGGAGAAAGGAGAAGCAACGAGACAAATGGCCTGTGGGTCTGAAGAAATGTAAAGGGAAAATGGAAATGAAAACTGGGCTGAGGGAAGCAGATGGGTAAACCAGCAAGAATGCAAGATGAAAGAAGGAAGACAAAAAGACAGGGCTAAAAATATCAGGAGAGGAAAAAAGAGAAATAATAAAAAGAAAGAACAAATTCAGAACAAAACAGAGCTGAGTCCCTTAAAGGGTTGGAAGTGAAGAGAATCAGATCAAAAGAGATCAGGCAGCAGGGAGGGAAAGCAGTACCCAGACCTGCAGTGAGTGGGCACTGGTGGCTGGAAAACACAGGTTCACTGGACTGATGCATGAAATTCATGCAGAATAGATTGGCACATAGAGCCTTCCTCTTTTGGTGGACAGAAGATATAAGTGAAAAAGGCAAACAGTTTTCTAAGGAATATGACAGTTCAGTACTCGAATATAGGAACCAATCACCTTTCACTACCTTGCTCACCATCATTATTAATTGCTTAGTTTGGATATGCCACATGGAAAAGAGGAATGCAGGATGTTTCTTATGTGATGTCATCTCCTCCTCTGTGCTCCCACAGTGCTACCAAGACACCTTTAATGGTATCTCTGGGTGTTAGAGAGTCCAGGGAATCTTGTATGCTCCAGGGAGGTTTTATTTCAATAGAAATATGGGGAATTTTTTTTTAAATAGTATTAAATTTCTTATTTAGTCTTTTATAGAGATTTTATGAGAAAATAACTGTTTGTATGTCTTGAGTATTTATCTGCCTGTAGGCTGAGTTTCAAACAGTTTTCACAATTACTTTTGAAATCCATGTGTTTAAAACACTCTTGTACTGCACTCAAACCTTTATGATTCCAGGCAGCCAACACAGCCAGGACTTCATACCTCCACGCCATTTTCTAGAAATCCTGTTTAAACTCTTTAAGTAATTTGAACCCTGGAATTTAGATTTCTCCCCTTCTTACATCAGTTCTGCACTGTTGTATGAACTTCAACATCTTTATGTTTTAAAGACAGCATGAAAAGAAGGTCTTGTCCATAGGAGTAAGCTCAAGAAGTGTTACTACGGTTAAATTTCATCTTTAGTTTTAAACTTCCTTTTTGTTCATGCCCTATTCATCTCCCTTATCTCCATGATTTCTTTGGTGCTGCCAGTCCTGCTAATAGGCTTATACTGTTCCCCTTCTGTTCCACTGCCTTGTTACAAAACTGAGCAAAATATCACCTCTATGTGAAATTTCCAACAATTGAGCTCACACCTAGTTATCCACTCCAGCACTTCCCATTAGCAAGCCATGATGCTGCTTGTAGTCAACCAGGCCTACCTGCACTAATTTTCTTCTATTGTACCATATTTCTGTATTAGTCCCTGTTGTGGTCGTTTTTTGATATTACAGTCCCTTTGACAGGGGTAACATGAAGTAGACTCCTGTAGCAAGTAAAAGACCTCTTCATGACAAAGCGATTAAAAGGTCATAAGAGAGCTATTCATTTAGTACAAGGGAGTACTTCACAGTGATCTCAAAGAAGCCATAACAAAGTGATGAATACCTCACACCAAACTCGTCTCTCTAGGAAACATCTAATCTGGTGCTATATTTGCAGACAATAAATAGGATAATAAAGGCTAAATTTGTGCAGGTGGTTGACTGTCTTCACTGAAACATTATTGCCTAAGACCCCAGGCTAACAACCTTTCATGCTCCAATACCCAAAAAGACTTGTCCTTACCTAAAAAGAACACAAAAATTGGATTACAAAGGGGCGCATCTTAATATTTCTCTAAAAAGTGGACCCAACCATTTGATCTGTTAGGTCTGTCACACTATCAGGTGTGCCTCATAGCCTGAGATGGAAGCTTGGTTTAAAGCGTGATGTGCAACAAAGACAGCTTTGCAAAGAATGCTTAAAACATTTCCCTGGGACAGTTACATAAAGGTCTAGTCTTTGCCATCTACTTCAAGGTATTTCCACTCTGTCTATGTATGAATTTTAAAAGACCTTTCATTTTATCTGTACCAAAGTAACTGCTAACTCTCATTTACAGGAATTCACTTATTCAACACTCTTCCTTTCAGTGCTATTGAGAGATGCAAATGCCAGCAGATTGATCTGCTTTCCTGACTGACCTGTTGGCCTAGTCAGAGAAGAGGCAGTCAGCCAACTTCTCTGCAGTCAAGGAGCCAGGAATGCAGGCAATGCTTCTTCTGAGAAAGATGGGATGGGTTCCTCATGCATAACGTAGATGGAGATACCCCTGCCATACACTGGGCTACAAGAAAAGGATTGTGAGACAGGATGGTTAAAATATTTGAAAAAATATTTGAAAACACACAGCCCATTTTCCTCTATGGACATGTGCTCTGGGACAAAGTTTTCAATTACAGGATTATGTATTACTTCTTAAAATTCAAACAACCCCAACAATACCCATTTATATCCACTTGCACAGCAGATTCAACTACGCTGTTGCAGAGGTGTTTCCAGTGAAAGGAAACTTTGCCACAGCATTTTTTATGCAGTGATCTGGGACAGGCTGACCCTATTCCTTCAGGCTAAGTAATTTTATACTAATAGAGAGACACAGGCTTTCCATGAAGGTTACTTGTCCCTGCTCCAATGAGAAGGAGTGATTCCAGATTCCAATGATCAAGGAGCTAGCTTGATACTTCACTGCCTTATTTATTTTATGTGGGGAAAGTGACTTGTAGAGTGGTGGTTTTGGGGGGATTCTTTCAATTTTTTTTTTTGTGTTTTTTTTTTTTTTTTTTTTTTTTTTTTTTTTTTTTTTTTTTTTTTTTTTTTTTTTTTTTTTTTTTTTTGTTTTTTAACTATGTTCATCCTTCTTCTTTGTATAATGTTCTTACAAAACATTTTGAAAATAATCAACTCCTACTACTTTTGTTCTCAGTGTTAAATACTTCCCAGAGAACTATTTTCCACTCTGATTGTACAGTCACAGAACGTATCAGACCTCTTGGTAAAAATTGCATCAGATACGAGCTCTTTTTAAGGAAAGGCAAAACAGCTCTGATTTTCTTTTTTTTTTTTTTTTTTTTACTATCACATGAGATCACCATTAATGGTGTACATAGCAGTGGCTACTGGCAAAATTTCTTCATTGCATCTTCTTTCCACTACCTTCATGTAACAACTCTTTGGTTCCTCTTGAGTTAACATATCTGATAAAATGCTATAGTACGCTTTGTGTTTGACACTGCTTTTGCTAAGACAATCCAAACAGCACTGGCAACTATGTCATTCTTCTTCTTCCCTTACTGCCTTTTCAAAGCAGAGAAAGACAACTTCAAGAATGAATTCCGCAGAACAACAAAATTATCTAGAGTTAATTCCTGTGTTGATTGGTACAGAACACACCAAAAGTATGGGTCACAGACATTTCTGCCTAACTGATAGTACAGATGGTATTGCTTGTGTTAATATGGCTCTCCTGAGAATTAATTTTGTTGGGATGGTAGACCTTTCCTCCCAGTCTTACAATATTTCATCATTTTGTTGATCATATTTATAGATTCCCCATCTGTCAACTCACTGGTTTCCCTATTTTCATCCAGAGACATCAGTTCCAAGTATTTCATTAAAGCCCTGTTCTGATAATCTGTGCAAACAAGATTTACAAGCCAGTGCATCCTGCTTGTGAAGGGACTGCCTCGATGGTGGTTGCTGGGCATGTCCACAATGAGCAGCTATTGGTTTCAAGCTGTTGCAGAACAGCTTTTACTATGAGGTGAAATCTCATGCTGCTATTTCAAGTACAAAACTGCATCAGTGATTAAATTTTGAAAATATTTTTCTAATAATCTCTGAGTAAAAGCTCCACTAAGCGTGCTCAATGTCTTGCACATCAGTCATCAGCTCAGCAAGTACCAATAACACTACATGTTTTCTCACATATAAATGTTTCCAAGATCCAGCTTCATTACATCAAGAGTCAGCTGGATTTTTCCTTAAACACCACTGCATGGGCCACAAGTCAATTTTCAAAACCTTCTGACAAGGCACTGGCACATTTTTGAGCTTCTATTCTGATTCCAAAATTTTTGTGAAAAAGCTACTGATTTCAGGGAAATTAAAAGTGTTTCATAAACAAACCAGATATTTTTATGATTTATTACATGGACCATTCTTTTTGCAATGTTTTCTGTCAGACACTTAGTTTCAAATGTATTTATAATCGTATCTCCTGAGTCGAACATGATTATCAATGTGATCTTCAGAGGGTTGTTTCTCTTTTGTGAGACTCTGCAAGAGTCAATGAAACTAATTTTTTTAAAAAAACCAAGCTTTGTCTATGAACTTTATGTAGGAACTGTGACTTCTGGATGAAGTTTATATTAAAAAAAATGTATAATTGTGCATAAACACACTGCAAACCCCACAGTAATTAGAAAGGGAATATAGTTCAAGGAAGAACTAAAAGTTGTGGTGAGGTTTGCTACAGCAAAGATTAACAAGTTCTCAACAGCCACTCCATGAAAACTGAATACAAATATGTTTGTGAAACCCAACCTACACATGTCAGATCTTATTTTGAAGGAAATAGTCTAGATTCAGATTTTAGCAGATCACCTGACAAAGAACACGTGAAAAGAAAAGCTTCTTGGCAGAAGAAATACTCTGTTAGGGAAATCTAGATATCAGTAAAAACATTTTACTGCCTAATCCTGTTGACCACTCCTACCTGTGATGTGGATGTACCTGAAAAGGGACGGTTCCAGAAAACTACATCTCTGATGAAAATCTTTTCATTGATCTCTGTAAATTATGGTTAGTTCGCTGATGTGTGATCTGTATCCAGAAACAACTAAGTAGTGAATTCCAAAATGCAGTATTATTAAGTAGACATCCTTGCTCACAGCATGTCACACATACGTAAGTGAAGTGACAACTGCAGATCTTTAGTTGTTTGTTCATGGAGATCAACTAAGTAGCCCACAGCCAACAGGGGCAGGTTATAACTTCAACAGATTATCTATTCTGCACCTCTCTTGCAGGGACAGCAATAATACCAGAGTTCTCTTGGGGTCACATTTGAAATAATCTTCATTACTTTTTCTACATAAAATATATATGGGGAATAGAATTCTAAACTTTCTAAAAATGGATGCATTTGGATGAAGTCAATGAGATAGCAATAAGTCACTGAGATGCACACCTGTAGTATGATGCTTAAAGATCACCCCTGGTGCTGCATCTTCTGCAGATCTGATACATAAGCCCTCAGAAACTGTTACCATTACCCCTTCCACGTGCTCTAAAGTCATTCTAATCAAAACAAAGAAATTCAAGTGATTTTACATCAAATAGCTCCTATTGAGTGCGTATATTCCCCTCACATACTCAAGTGGAGCAAATTCTGTATTACAGCCACTTATTTGACATTTAATTAATCTTTGTAATTCACTGTGCAAAATTAAATGATTGAACATAAAATAATTATGTACATAATGAGTAAAAACAGATCAATTCTTTTTTTTTAAATTTCAGTAGTGGGGGTTATAAAAATGTTTAAGCACCTTTAATATGAAGAACTACCTAGTAAAATTCACATTTGTGTCCTTTTAAAAATAACGACAACTTTAACCAAATTGAACTTCTCAGATTTTCAAGTAAGCAATGTCTATTTTATTGTAGTCTACTGGCCAAATTCTCAGTTGCTGTGATGTTTTCTAACCCCTGGACACTACTAAACTATGTCAAAGAATCAAGTCTGTTTGAACATTTATATCGTCTATTAAAATATTTTTGGGTTTTGTTGCCCTTTTTTTTTAATGTGGTTTATTTGTCTTAAGAGACACACAATAGGTCACATTTTAATTTCTATTTGATCTGTATCTTGACCATCAAGTTCCCTGAAAGCTTCTCTTCCCGTACAGAAATTTATCATCAGTTTAGCAAAGATAAGAAGACTGTGTTAGATTAATGCAAGCAGCAAAGCCTAGTAAATGGTGAGGAGGAGGGATTCATAGCAAATCCACTCTCTTGCAAGGTGCAGATGAATTCTTCATCTGATTCTGTGGCCCAGGACTGAGTGGTATAAACTTAGAACTGGTTCAACACTCTCTCAAAGTCTGAAACTTCTCTGATTGAACTCAGCAACAAAATTTCACGGAACTAAGTGGTACAGAAGAGCACGGATATCCCCACAAACATGAAGAACCATTTCAGGCATCTTTTTAACATGCAGACCTCAGGTTTCCATTAAACAAATGGAAACTTTCATAAGAGTCTGTGGAGTGACCTTAACTATGCACCATTCCCACTCTAGCTGATATTAAATGAGCACAGACATACATGGATTACATGAGAATGCACTGGGAATGACATTAAATATGACCCTAAGAATTAGTACTTGTTAAAAATCTGATTGTTCTCTCTTCTTTCTCTCAGTATTAAGAGTGATAATCTTTAAGAGCAGTGCACCCTACAAGCACAGCACTACCAATGGACATCTACAGATCTCTGTAGCCCACTGCTGGTTTATACAGGAGTGCAAGCTATAGGATTAATTTTATATCCATGTAATAGGTTAGAAAATCATAAGAGTCTATTAAGAACTTATTAGACAGATCTTTTTTTCTCATATCCTTTTTTTTTTGGTTCAAATTAGGTAAGAGGTACTGACAGCCAAGACATATGTAACTAAATGCTACTGAGTTCTTTCTGTTAGCAGGAACTTTTCTATCAGTACTTCAGGAGAGGTAAAGTTAGTCAGGCAGCTAATGATCTGCTTTGGTCAAAGAAACTTTAACTGTCTCATCATCCATTCCCATTATTAACTAATGGAGCTTCCTTCCTACACAAGACTGCTTTCTCTGCATGCGTAATATTCTGGCAGAGCTGATTTAACTGGACTCAAAGCCAGGAGCCTATTACTACTTTTATACAGGAGAACTTGCTTTTTTCATTATTCCCAAGCAGGCCCTTTTAAAGTTCCTTTTGCACTTCTGGCACAGCTCTTAGCTCAGTGAATCTCTGCTAGACCACCATTACCTGTAACATGCAACACTAAAATTCCCTAGTCTTTCGACTGTGGTCACTGCAGCCAACCTGGCCACAGAAGTTCTTGAGCAATTACCCATCTGGTGACTGTAACTCTGAAATAAAAAGATAAGATAAAGGCACTGTAATGCCTTGTACAGCAAGACTGTACCTAGCAAGGTTATCCATTTTATTCCAAATTGGAAATAAAACATTTAATTATTTAATATATTCTCAAAGGTATTTACCAAACAGCAAAGTGGTGCATTATATTCCATAAATACATTGCAGGAAATATAGTGGTTTGAGTGTAGAGAGGTCTATATATACAAGTTTTTAGCAGGAAGTTATAATTCAGCTTTACCCTTCTAACACTGACAAATGATTCCATGTCTTTTTAAATTAGCAAGCAATTAATTCTAAGCCTTAAATTGTTGTGTGCAAACTGTCAAAACCACTCTTTTGTGAAAAAAAAAAAAAAAAATTAAAAAATGTCCAAAACTTGACATTCACAGTGGACTTTTCACATGCAACTTCATCTTATTTAACTATATATTTTTGAGTAATAAAAAATTAGAGCAAACTTAAACCAACTTAGAATTCTATATAACAAATTATGTTTCTTTTGAGGAGGACAGACACCAATAAATTTAAGAGCTGTCATTACAGAATATTAGTTTTAAATTAAGTTTTCTATTTATATGTGAAGGCAAACTGCTTATTTCATGATGTTCTGAATTCTTCTGGTGATTTTTTTATTCCTCCTATATACTGGATTTTCCCAATCCATGATGTGGTTTTCTTCCCTGCTGTATCAGATTTGGCTAAGTATGTATTTCTACAAAACACTATTGCAAGAGGAAATCTCAGTGTAATAAAGAAATAGGAATTTTTCCACCCAGCCTGGTAATGCAGAAGAGCTGATCAACAGTCTGGTCATACCTCATGCAACTTAAACAGGTTTTGGAATCAATAGGAAAAGGGAATTTGTTAAGTCTCAAAGATGTGCATAAATAGACTTTCTCTGTTATTGGATTATCCTCTGAACTAAAAAAGAGCGAGTAGAGGACTGCAGTACTAAGCGGTATGGGAATCAATATCCAAAATATCAATGCCTGATGGAAAAATGGCAGAAAAATCTGATTGAGAACCAGTCATAGTCTCATCTTAAACCAGAATGAGCTGCCACTAAAGCATGGAGAAAATACTGGTTTAATCAGGTTACCAAAAAAGTGTCCAAGGGTGGAAACTCTACAAAAATTTTAAGAAATTTATTTTGGTTTTCAACTATTTTAAGATTTAGAAATGTTCCTCCTCAAGAGCATATAAAAGAAAAATTTTCATCCTCTCACTGTACACAGGAATCTTCCACATATTTGACGACTTGTATCCTCAGCCTTCTCTTGTTAAGGCTAAGGAGATCCAATTCTTAACCTAAATAATCTTTTCAAGAGTTCCCATCCTACAGAAAACACGTCCTTAAACACTGAAGTGTGATAATTTTTTCCTAAAAAGTAGGACATTATTTTTGTATTCAATTTGTTGTCTGATCCATATTCCCATACACTTTTCTACAATACTATTGTCTAAATGCTGCCTATTAAATATTTGTTTACTAGATTTATTCCCAAGTAATTGTAAGAGCTTGCCATTGTATCTGTTGAATTAAAACCTTCATATTCAAATCGCTTCTCCAATATTTTAATATGTTTTTTGATAATAATCTTGTTCTTTAAGCTTCTGGTAATATGATTGATATTATCTGTAAATTTAAATAAATTTACTCCCTCTTCTGATCTCCAAATCTTCAAAGATTATCTGAATATCACTGCCCTCTGGTCAGAGCCCTGTGAGACGTAAATCCATCTTTTTTGACAGTGAACTATTTATTTGCCAGCACTCACTCCAAGCACAATCTGCCTTCAGTTATGGTGAGCCCATTTAGACCATGTTTCCTCAGCTCCCTGGTGAGAACACCATGGCTACTCCTTATCTACTCACCAGCCTTTTTCTACAATTGCAGAGAAATTAAACTCAATTTTTTAATGATTTGAACTTTTACAGATGGATATTGGCTGTTACCTTCTCTTTGTTAAGTTCTAGGTATTTTCCAGCAGTTGAACTTCTCCATTAAAAATAAATAAATAAATAAAAATAAAATCGATCATCATCCATTTTTCCACTAAAATTCCTCAAAACCATTCTTTGTTCTGTTTCATTTTACGGATCTTGTCTACCTTCCATATGTTTTCACAGATTACAAATCTTCACAATTACTTGACCTCAGGCACTTCCCTAGAGCAATTTTTAACAGGGTCAGCAGGGCAATTCTTTTCTTTCACTATCTTAAACTAAGCATTTGTTAGGTTAACCAGGTCACAGCTAACCTTGCTTTTGAACAGTGGAGCAAAATAGACAACACCTTAGCCTTCACTGATAGCACTTCCTTCTCTCTCTCTCCAGATCGACCTTTCCTTAATTTTTTCCTTTCCTTTTCGTTGAAGCCCTTTCTAATCACTCTTTACCTTCACTCAGGCCCCCCAGGGGGTCATTCCTGGTGCTTGGTCCTGTAGGTCCCAGCCATCCCAGAGGACCAGCATCTGCAGTGCAATTCATACACAGCTTTCACATCCCTGGCTATGGTATATGACTGATTTTGCTCTACTTGCTGTCATTATTCTCTTCCTGTACAAAGTTTGGCATAAGGCATTTATTTCTTTTTCTGGGTCATGCATTTTCTCCAGATTTTCAGCCAGGCCCATGCAAGAACAAACAAAGGAGATGATATATGAAAACAAGGAACAGCTGATTTCTAGCTACTGCTCCAATAAACTGCGGGGGGGAAGGGGGGGAAGAAAGAACAAGGAAAAAAAAATCAGTTATTGTACAGTCCAGTGAGGCAGTCAAATTTTTTATTAATTTCAACTGAAATCCTATGTGAATAGAGGATGCTTTTATCAGAGTAATTTAAGAGCCAGGTGTGAACAGAACTCAGGTTTGTAAAGTGGATCATAGTCAAAATTTAGGCTACAACCCAATATTGCAGTCCTGAGGGGTAAAAGAAGCACTGGAAGAAATTCAGTTTTTGACTACTCCTAGAGGTGTCCTTTTAACATTAAAATTCTTCACACACAGAAAAGAAAAAAAATTCACAGTATTGAAACAGGTGCTAAATTGCTCTGCTACCACAGATAAAATACAGCTGATATTCCCAAGAGCTGAACTCTTGATTCTATTGAAGATCCTCAGACCACTATTCACTGCACCTCCACATGCCATGCCCCAGCAATCACTGCTGCCCTTCCAAATGCTGCTCCAGGAGGCAGCAACCCAGGTGCCATTCCCACCAGGTGCCATTCCCACCAGGTGCCATTCCCACCAGGTGCCATTCCCACCAGCTGCCATTCCCACCAGCTGCCATTCCCACCAGCTGCCATTCCCACCAGCTGCCACAGGCTCTCGGCTGTGCAGGAGGGAGTGTTTTCTCCCTCCCTCCAGCAAACACTCTCTCCCTGCCCGCTGAGATCTGAAGATTTGCTGCGCCACAGACCTGCTCTCACCCCCAGTGGGACAAGGACACCAGGGGAGCCCCTGCTGTGGTTGCCAACCTGCTGCAGCAAGAGACTGTGGGCACAGCAGGGAACTCTGCTGAGACCCAGGGGAAGCAGCTCATGCAATGCCCAGTCTGGGCACCAGAGACATGGTTCAGATATTCCTCCTCCAGCCTGTTTTTGAGTCTAGCTCTCCCTGCTTTCAAAGACAATCTCAGGAGAGCTTCCTGACTCACTCTGGGGACATTTCTGAGATTCAAGGAATTCTAAACTGAACTCATAGGGACATCTTACTATGCAAATTGACTTTCAAGCCTGGCAACTTATAATAACAAATAGGAAGACTTTATATTAATAAATAACTAAATCCTTTGTCAGTCCTTACCAGAGAAGAAACTAATTTCTTCTTGAAGAGGTATTTTTTGGCATAATGAATCACAGAGTATTGTATCTCGCTGTTAAGCAAACACACACAACTTCACTATGCCAATGCTTTGTGCAGCCCTGACCCTCACAGACCTGCTTTGGATTTTTTTTCTACTGATTTTAAAGTATGTCAACTAATGGCAGAAAAAAAATCCTCAGAGACCTTTTCAGATAGAGATATTCTGTCTTGTATAAAATGTAATGAAGTCAGATTTAAATACATATAACCTTGGGGTTATACAGTCTGAGTTCTTCTAAATGTGCTGTGGTCTGATAATACCTGACATTTAGAGAAGCATTTCCCACAGTTATGCAATGAAGTTGATAACTTTCCAGAATTAAATCCACTCAAAGTGTGAATTCTGTACAAAGAGCTGAAAGAGAAGTGGAGGAAATATTCAAATAACAGGATATGGTCTATGGGTTTGCCCATATTAGATTTTTTTTTTAATTTGCACTCAGACAAGTAACAATCTGCATATGATTTCAAATTAAAAGACCTTTCAAACTTAAAAAGTCAAGTAAAGCAAAGGAGATACGTTGACTACTAATTGTTCATTATGAAGAAAAACTTCATTTCGAGCATACGTAAATATTTTACAAAGGTATAGAAGTTGCTTTATACAATATTTGCCTGTAGCTACAGTTTGCTGGTACCATTTTAAACATTTCTTTGTGTGCTTAAGACTGGCAGACTTTGAACATTAGTATTTTCATCGACCTTGTTTTTTAGTACGGGGGCCTTCCATCAAAACGCACTGAACTTGCTTTTCCTCATTATAGAAGAAAGGCAGTTCTAAGAACAAATCTAAGAAACTCTCTTGCTGCAGTGGAGAAGGAGTAGGAAGACGAGGAGGAGGAGCCTGTGGCTCTGCGCCCAACAAAATGAGATCCCAAATTTACCTGGGTTGGAAAGAGAAACCCATCCTTTTTTCAAATGAACTGCATTTATGAAACACCTTCTCAAGGAAAGGACAATGTGGAGAGAGGAGGGTTCCCCATGTAAATGTCTGCATACACTCACGATGAGTTATGCAGTCCTTCATTTCATACAGTCTGCTACAAACTGGTTAGACCACTTCAACTGAAGTGATTTAATTTCTTTTGAAAAGCTTCCATCGTATTTTGGGCATATCTGACAATAATGATATAAAAAGTTATAAAAAAGAAAGAAAAATAGGAAAACTGAGTAAGTATATATACATTTAATGTTCCATCTTCTAAGAGTGAAACACTAGCAAATGCAGAGAAACTGAAGCTTCATCTTTGATAACACCATACTCACTACACCAACCATTATATAAAGGTCTCTGCAAATTCTTATGATCTTAGGAAATCAAAGAGCAAGAAGTGGAATTGCCATAGGTACTCATAGTAATACAGGACATATCCTATTCTGCAAAAGATGAAAGGAATATTAAAAAAATGCAAATGTCATCCTGTGTTTTAAAGTATCACCATGATAACCACGCCTACAATGATTCTTTGCCTTTGTTGTGAAATGAAGTATCTTAAATGTGAAAATGAGGAAAGTCTGCCTCCTGTTTTTCTGTAAGCTGCTCAAATACCAGTTTTTTGTTCAAATGTTTATCAATCATTAATAAGTAAATGTCAGTACCAACAAGGTTATGGTAATGATTTCACTGTTCTGTGATAAATTGAAAATCAGGAAAATATTGGGAAATCTTTAACTAAAATACCTTTAGTTCTTTCCTCACCTTAATAGTACTACAAACCTTAATGTGCTCATATGTATGACAGAAGGCCTGGATGATTCACTTTTAAAATCTGCCAGAATATGTAAAGAAAACAGTATCACTCATTGTATTAAAAATAACTATCCTATATTTAAAATATATTTTAAAAGCATTGCTATGTTTTTATCATTCCATACTCCACTTTTTAAATGCTTATTTTATATATTTCCTATACTGGCTTGTGTTCATTATGAGAGATAGTGTGGGTTTCTGGCACTGCTTCATGATTTGAAATAAATTTTAAGATGACTGAAGCATGAAGAAATTAAAGCTATATTCATAGTATATTCTGATCACATTATAAGTAAGGGCTGGATTACTAAAAACACTTTACCTCCTAAAGATGAGTATAAAACACAACTATCCAGATGTAGTATAAGACTTTATTTAGTCTATGACAAAAGAGAAGACAAACTATTAAACACTGAAATATTAGCCCTAGAAATTTTCACATTACATTTTCAACCAACATTTTCTGTCTTCCGTTTATTCTCTTACAAGTTCAGGTTATGGCAGCCTTATTCATATTTAATAGTCTCTTAATTAAATTCTAATTCTGCTTATTTAGCTGGTATTACTAGAGAATAAACATACACCTTAGGATATACAGAAGAGGGAAGCAGCACTGGCCATTTACAGGACGCATTTTCTCTCCCAAGTGCTTCCTTCCTGATGCCATTTTTACAAAGCAGTGCCCTCCTGTATTCATGAAAGCCACTTTCAGTGATTTCAGTTAGAGTGCGAGTGTAATTTAAGGATTAGAGGTAATGATAAGCTGTACAAAGTGATTATTTGTCATCTCAAGACACACTACAAAGGGGTTAGAAAGCACACTTCTTCACAGGCAATAAACAGAATTGGAGAACTTATCCAGTTTCCGGTATTTTTGAAGACTAAACAGAGCTCAGAAATTAGAGTTTCTCTACCAGATATGAATACAGAGAACAGCATTATACTTTTCTATTTTTAAGGTCAAAAGTGACCATTATAATCATCAATTCTGCGCTCTTGCCAACCTTGTGCTAATGGCAGACATTACTCCACGACTGGCACATCATGCCCATAATTTCTGTCTGATTTTCAACAACCCTTTAAGAAAACCATCAAGTCACTGTCACAATCTAGAGCCTGCCCATCTTCATTCTATAGCAAGAGTTACAGTATCAACAAATCCTGTCTTGTTCAGACAATCACTAAAACAAAGTAAATACATTCACCTTTTTTTTGAAAAATCCTCCCCAGGATTTCCTTTCCTTTGAGTTAAAATCATTTCCTCACGATCTGATTAAGCTTCACTAATACATAAACACATGCTGCAAACTGTGATGAGTGTGTAGGACTTTTAAAAACTAAATTATGCTCATTTTTAATCACTCATTAACACTCCTTTTGGTAACACTCAAATGCTATTATCTGTTGAGGAGGAAAATTGTACTTGTGATGTCTTTATAACTTTGCATTTAATTCCCTGGAAAGAAAGAACTGCTTCATTGGGCTATCTGACACATAATGATCTCTGATGGAGGCGTGGAAGAACTTTAATTCATCTTCACTCCCTGAACCAAAGCTTACAAAAGCTGGAGAAGAGGCACTTTCTCCCTGCCCTTACCCTCTGACCTCTACCTACATTTATCCTGACAAACACTCTTGGCTCACTAAAATTTGCTTGCCTGATGGCGGATCAAAAAACAGTGAGGATCACTGTTTTTTCTTAAATTTCTAATTATTTTTCCCTGCTTTTAATTTTGTTCACATTACAAGCACACTGTGAGACTCAGGGTTTCTCACACTAACTGTGAGTTTGTCAGTAGGTCTGGTTTTCCATCTCATTTATTTAACCTCATTTTCACGTTAGTTCTCATTCTATTAGTTTCAGAAGAGCTTCTTTGGAACCACAAGGCGATTACAGACAACCAAGTCGAAATTGCCAGCTGAAGATGAGAGGAAAATTAAAGTCACCATTTTAAAGCAGGATGTCAGTGCGGTAAAATAGCACCCCCTTAATATATTAAAATTTCAAATTTGCATAGGTCTCTTGGGCTAATAACTAACTTTGAAATCTGAATTAAATTTATTTTTGTAATTTACACTATCAACTACTACCCTTTTAATCTACATGCACTAGCGGTGACAAAAATATTTAGACTGAATTATAGATCTTTCCTGTGCAAGTGGATACAGCAACAGTCTGTGGTTATTTTTAAGCGTAAAACCTCAGTAAGTAGCTAACTGCAGATTTTCTGTCTTTTATCGTACAGAAAACAAAGCAATGGTAGGATCACCAAATCATTTAAGTTGAAAAAGACCTCCAAGATGATCAAGTCCAACCAGTAGCCCAGCACTGCCAAGCCCAGCACTCCAGCACTGTGACTGGACAATTCTCCCTCTGCTCTGCCATTGCCATCCCTGCAGGAAGGGGATCACCCGCATTCCAGGGATTGAGGTTGCCAGCAAGAAAAGACCTCTGCCAAAGGCATCCTAGGGCTGATGGTTCCCTGCTTAAGACAATAAAAAGGCTACTTAAAGAGAAAAGTCAGCATCTCTGGGAATCTCCCAACAACTTGTGTGTGACCTTTCACAGGAGAAAAGTCAAAGCTTGTCTATTTAGAGCATTAAGTTCAGGACAAACCTCGGGCTCAGACACTGCCTGCCAAGCTGCATGCTCTGCTGCATCTTATTCTGAAAGTATATTTTTTCAAAACTCCTAAAAAATTAGTTTTCACAGAAATACTGACAAAGCCATAATTACAGTGGCAATTGTAAGTGATTCTATAATAAAGTATATTTCTTCCCCGTGAAGATATTAATTTACTTTTTTGAAATGTTCATTGCTAAGCCTCAGATTGGGTTTTTGAATTGTGTTCAGAGGCAATTTATGCATGAGTAAAAATACACTCTATCCTAAATGCACAGAACACTAATTTAAAATGATCTATTTTCCATAATGCACATTCAACCCCCTACTGAAAAGTTCAGAAGCTTCTCCTCCTTCACATACAGCATCATCAGGCTCTTCCTATGCACTTGGAATCTTGGCATACATTTCAGATGACCTGTGAGGCTTCCAGTTCAATTTTTAGAGGATAAAAGTATGGGTTAGATATAGTGCAGATATTTTAGCAAGTATGACTCTTCTAAGGTGCAAACTCCAAAGCATCATCAGGAAAGCAGTTTCATTTATCAAAATATTGAGCAGTGTTAATAATCAACTAAATATGGTTATGTCCATAAATACTTAAATTTGCAGGAAAACTAATATCCCTTTATGAATACCAGTCTATGAAGCTGAATAATATTCTGAAAATCAAAACTAGTTTTCCTCTGTCCCTCTTACACCTTTTAGAGTTAGAAATTGAACCCCACTAAGTTTTGTACCTCACAGTACTTTTTTGAGTTAAGAAAAATAAGATCATATAGAACTGTAATGGGTATAAGATATGGAATCCCATCACACCACATGTACGTCTGTAACTGTGTGAGATGCTAGCCCCCAGTAATAGTAAGATACTTTTTTTACAAAAAATTTCTACAGAAAACTAAAGCACTTAAAAGTGTGTTTGGCTACTCAGGAGGATTTTATCTGAGTTCTTGAAACAACATCCCATAACAATGTTGTAAAACACACCATTTTTTGGAGATCCATATCTTATAAATCATGCAAAGCCTGACATCGATAACTTCCAGTTACAGTTGCTTTGTTAGAAGGAGGTTTTTTTAAGCTTCTTGCTTAGTGAAGTAACTACTAGGCATAATTCTTCAAATAGTACCTATTTGAATTTTCAGTATTATTTTGTATTTGAATTCCTGTGCATCCAAATATTAGGTAGGTCTTTGCAAATCTTTGCCCATAAAAACAAAACAAACAAACAAACAAAACCAAAACAACAAAAACAAAAAAAACCAACCAAACAAACAAAAAACAAACAACAACCTTGTACATTCATTAAACGTGTGTGTTCAGGGACAACTCTTGCTGAGTGATATCATAATCATCTGGGAACTATATGCCATAAACAATCTGCCCAGACAAAAGTACCTGCCTCTGGCAGCAGATCAAGATTCCTCTGGATTTGATAGTTTATTGGTTAGAAAGCCCAGCAAGGAGGAATGGGACATGTCACTGTGCCCGAAAGAACATGTATATATGTCAGTAATCCATGATCACAACAGGGAAAAAAATGCTTTAAGTGTCTTCAATTTTTTTTTTTAAAAAATTAAAAAGCTGAAATTCTGATAAATTAAAAAAAAAATCCCAATTTTGTTCATCATCTTGTTTCTTGTTGGTGCTTCCTCGTGGAGTGATTTTACTGAGCTCCTTGTGGTGGTTTTGGATTCACATTATTTTACATAAGACATGAATTGGGCCCTCTGATTTTGAAACTGCTGGGTCACTTATTCTTCAGGTAGTTCGAGGGAAAGACAATACTCAGCCTCTCCACCATTTCCACTTGTTTTCCCTTAGTGACATAATTCTGTTGCATTGCTCCTTTAAGCAATAGTGCTACATTCACTAAACTGAAGGTACTATAATGACAACCAGCTGAAAGAGCTGTAGTGAAAGCTTTGTGACCTATACCTTGTCTGCCTTGGACTACACTCCTAGTGCCACATACAGCAGAAATCAAAGCAGCAAGGTCATAGCCCATGCTCAGCAGCCTTGAGAAACACACTGAAAGAAGGCACATCTTGACGTTGTACCACGTTTAATTCACTGACAGCAGTATTTCAACATCTTTTATTTGGCTTGTCTAAAATCAAACGTGATGTGCCTTCTTCTTTATTATTAATCAAACAGAAATATTCAATTAAGTTTCCCCTTATAATTAAACTTTCACTTCATGTAATATGCCATTTACGCAGAACCTGCAGTTGCAATCACGACTAGAGAAAAGAAATGTCAACTTCAAAGTTACTATCCTCTACAAGTTAGAAATTCTCTCTTAGTAGATGATGGTTATAAGTTGTAGACTCTTAAAATAATTAAAATTCAATCATGCACATATTCTTTTCCCATAGCAGGTGATGATGAAACAGATTACTTGAGACATTTAAACCAGAAGACATTAAAAATACATAAACATATAGAAACACTGAAAAAAGACAGGTAGAAATTCCTAAGTATATAAAGCTCATAAAAAATAATGGGAACAGAACTTGTACAAAATTACTATTTAAATTCTCACAGAGTTTTATCTTTAATTCACTTTGACTATCTCTGGAAGTCAATTCATCCATGTACATTCAAACCTGCATTCAAGAATAACAAGGTACATGGTTTTATTATATCAAATTATACCTATAACCAAGGTATAATTAGCACTGTAGCAGAACGTAATTTGTTTTATGATATGTCCTCAATGCCTCCAAAATTTTTACCCAAAGGTCCTTGCTCTTGGGACTTAGTATGTACTTCATAAAGCTTTACAAATTAATTCAACTTTATAATTAACTTCTAGTTGCATTAATTGTTAATAACATGAACTATTCACATTAATCAAACAGATCACCATCTTTACCACAGGACGTAACTTCCAACTCACATCAATGCCAACATCAGCTGCTTAACATACACAATAACATTCAGACAACACTACAGTAGCCCCAAGGACGGTGAACTTATAGGGCTAATTCAATGAACTATAAAATGCATACATAAAAACCTGCAGGCATTTTGGAACAGGTATTTAGGAAATTGTAAACAGTCAATTACAACTTCCCATAATCTAGAAAACAAAAGAAAAAAATCACCGAGAAAACAAAAAAACCCCAGCAGTTTCCTGGCTTAACGGGATACAGTCAAGGTTCTAAAGCCAAATACATGACTTTTCTTAGCAGGGATTCTATCAGGGAGACGTTACCTTTTTCAGATTCTAGACTGCAAAGGCAAGGCAGCTCTGCAGGTTTCTGTCTCATTCATGTCAAGCCAGATAAAGTTTCAGTAAATTAAGGAAGCAATGAAAAAATTAACCCCTTCTGTCAGCTGCAGGATAACGTGATGTTCTGTAGCTTGTCAATGCTACAGTTCATATCAGAGATATCATATTAAATAAACTCCACCTCCCTTAACTACTGTTGAGTCAATACTGCACCAGCGAAGTAACATCTGCCTCCCTAAAAAACACACACTGAAGTACTTCTCATCTATGTTGATCAAGATGGCAGGTGAACAAAAGACAGGTAAGATGCTAAAGCAAAAGTAAGAACAGAAAATAATTAAAAAGAATCAGTATAACTGATTTCTCAGCAGATGGTGAGAAAGTTGAGATCAATCAATACAAAACAGTGCTTGAAAGCAGACCCTGTGTGAAAGAGGTAAGAATCCAAAAGGGTCCACTGAAAAAGTGCAGTATATGTAAAACTTGTAACAACCTAACGGCCTCTCATCATGTCTGATGACAGAATTCATGAATTCTTTACACTTAGCAATAACAGCTTGTTATGCCATACAGAAACTGAAGACCATCCTGAAAACAGCAGGAGAAGGTGAGAAACTGGACAGGATGACCAACCACAGACAATGGGAATTTGAGTCCTGCAAACGCTTGTGGATTAGAAATACCAAATCAGTCAAATACAGAAAAGGGGTTGGTTTGGGAACCCCCAGAATTATTCATCACACATCGATTTGTATCCCTTGGTAAAAATGACAAGGCAAGGAAAACTTGAGGGATGTTTGTAACCTTGATACTTCTATTCCTCCTAATTTTATTTCACAGAAGTTGCATAAGAAATGCTAAAGTTTTGATGGGAAATGGGAGAGAAGGAAAAACAGTCATATCTCAGACACTTCATTATTTTAGGAAACTAGTCTAAAAAATCTGAAACTTTTGCCACTTTGATAAGCTTTTGAATTTCAGCAGGAAAAGGTGAAATGACTATAAAATGGTTCATGAAAATTGCCATTGTTTTTAGGCCACTATAACAGAAATGAAGGAAGAAAGGAAGAAAAGAAACAACAGAGTGCACTACTGTACAAATATATACATAAAGGCTGGCAAGAAAAAAAAGACTGCCACATGATAAAAAAGCCATTACCAAGGAAAGGAGAACTGTATTTCTAAGGTGTACTGTTTCAAATTTTGATGGAGTTTTACAGAATTACTAAGTCATTGCATGAAAGGGATAACCAATCTCCCTGAGGAAGTTACAGGATAGCCCAGGCAGCCGGATTAATTTTCAGCTTTAATTACTACAAATAGGTATTTACAGCTAAAATGTTGCAAACTATCTAATGCAGGACAAGATATGCAACAGGTAAAATCCTTAAAAAAACCCATACACTTCCTATTCTATGAAGACCTTCAAGCATTTTAAATCTGCTTGAATTTTCAAACTGAATGAAACCTGAAAATGTTCTACAGTCCTTTAGGAGTTTACGATGTCAAAACAAACAAACAGAAATGAAAAAAAAAAAAAATCAAAACCAAAACCAAACAAACAAAAACCACACAAAACCACACATCCCCCCAAAAAAAAAGTTTCCAAGGAAAAAATCCTCATCTGACATCTGTATTCTGCTTATCTCACAATAAGCTGTCACTAATCAGTATTCTTGATTTTCTCTAGTAAGGTCTGACAAAACTGGAATGATTTCTATAAGCATTTTGAACTGCTAAAACTTTTTTTAGAAAAATTTTAATCAATTACTGGAAACATCTCAAAGTCTAACTTTACTCACCTACTGCTTTAAGTTAATGCTGTGCTATGAATCACCCTGAGGGTTTTTTCAGTGAGACACCAGTGAGGCAAATCCCCTAAATTAAACAACTAAAACTCTGGATTAGGATTCTTTCAATATCTCTACCGAAATGTCTCGCTCTTGGCCTGCTTATTTCCACTGATGAGTGTGATTTTTTTTTTCCTTGCACACTTTTAGGGACAAAAAGTGGCAGCTTTTTTGTATTTTATCTTTTTAGAAGTTCAGCCTTATTATCCACAAAACACCTTTCCTTCTGAAAACCCTCAAATCCTGTGGAACTGAAAGTCTGGAGTACAAAAGACGTCTTCCCTTCACCAAAAGAAGGGCAGACTGAGCTTTAAGACTTCTCATAAGGGAGAAATATGCAAGATATGGTAGATGATTCTGCACCTTTTTCTTCAGAGCAGCCTTGCAGCAAGGACCTCACCTGGCCAGGTCATAATGCAGGATTCAACACATTTAGAAGCAGAAAGCCTTCACCAAGGCCGGTTTATTTGAACTACACATTTAACAAATACTGGGTGAGATTTACTATCATTTACACTTTTTTCACCGTGGATATTTTGATTTTGTTCAGTTCCACATAATCTAATTTTAAAGTAAATAAATCAAAATTTATTTATGCCAAAGACCACTTAATCAAAATGAAGAGTAACACTTAGACATCTTGATTAATTGTATTTATTTATTCCATTTTTATGCCTGCTTTTGGGAGTCTGAGTAGATCCCTCAAGGAACCTGATGAATCACACTAATGCAAGCTTTTCATTATAAAACTTTATTGTGGTTTAGAGTTTGTACATATCGAGCATTATATGCTGTTTCTGTTGCATAGCTAGCTTAAAAGAATTGCATGGAGTACCATTTTTTAGTTTCCAGTTCTGGCAAAATATCTCTAAAATTTGAGCTCTGACCACCTGAACTTATTACTGGTTGATAAGCCGAGGATTTTCAAATTAAGATTTCATTTAAGATTCTTTGTTCTGTAATAAGATTCCAGTAGCCTGGAAATAAAAGCAACAACTGCCTTGTGAATAAACTTCTGATGAAAAACATTTAATAGAATTTTTCTGATACCACCACCCATGTTATCCCAGTACACAAGCTCTTCAATAACTCATTGTATGACACAGCTCTCCAGTGCATGGGAAATGTGGATTCCCAAATCCTCTACATGACAACACTCACAGCTTCTGCTCTCACCAGAACTCCCACACAGCAGACCTGCATGGTGTCAGCTGGAATTTAGGAATCCAGCAGTTCTCCAAAATTTGCTATCGCACTGGGAGAAGACAGCTTATAAACAGTGCCATTGCCATTCAAAATGAATTATTTTTACCTGCAAGCTGGCTCCAAAATGTTTTCATAGCAGATTGGCGTACTATAGACATGTTCAAACCTCTTATGTTAGCAGTTAGCAGGTCTGTTAGCTATTTCTGTTTTACTTTATTCAAACTCTCCCTTGCCTATCAAGATTCCCTCTAAGAAAATTTGGTCTCAGAATGACTCCCATTAACCAAGAGTAAATAATGGGTTTAAATTCTTTATTTCACTTTTGTATGTTGCATGTGAAAAGCTTGATCCATCGCCACTGAATCAAGTCAGTGAAGACAATGAAATCAGGAGCCAACTCTTAACCACATTATTTCTTAAGAGCTTCGAAGGTAAGAAGTGACGCACCGAAACAATCCCAGATATCAGACACCATCACAGCGCGGAACTAGATAAGGTACTGAGAATAATAACCCTTGCTCAACTCAAGGATATTCATATCGTATTTTAGCCTGAAAGCCAGAGTCCACTATCCAGAGCAGATTAATCAGGCACTAATTTAAAAAACAAATATCAGATGAATAGCAATTTTACTTATTAAAAAAAAGGCACTTGACTAGACAACCATTAATGAAATACAGACAACTGAAATGCAGAAGTGATTCTCTTCATTTCCCAGTACACACTGGTTTCCTCCAACAGAGAGCTTCAAAACAAGTTATAAACTTTAAAAGAGTAATACACTAATTATATGATAAAATATATAACATGTTGCTCATGAACCTTCCCTAGCCCTGTCGTCTATTTCCAGTCTGCCCCCTTCGAAGGTACTCCATACACAAAGGTTGAGCACTGTGGAATGTGTTTCATACTAAAAGGCACCCACTCCACCTGTAGATATTATGCATAACAATGGATACCACACGTAAACAGGTTGTAAGTGTCCATGAGTTAGTTCAGAAGATAAATGTAAAAAGCTTTCCTGCACTGCTGTATGGTGGGGTTGATGATCATAATTGGGAATAGCGGTGAAAGGAATAAATGCTTTTTACCAAGTTGAAGTCTGTATGAAGTGCAAGCTGCATTCACACATAAACAGTTGAAACACACTGCACTCATCCTTTTACATGGACACCTTCTTCTAGCCTACATTTATTCATGTATGTATGTGCATTCAAATTCTGCCAATTCCCAGCTAATAGCTTGTCTGTTAACGTCTCCTGTCTGGCATTTGAAATTCTGCCAATTATGTTAAGTAACACACAAAGCCGCAATGTAACTGCAAAACAAAAACAAGACGAGGAGATCTGAGAACACTACAGAGAAAAAATGCTATTATTAGCATATAAATTTAAAAATTTCATTTGGGTGAAAACACAAAGGTCTCTTCAATGCCCTGCCTAACGTCATCAAATCTTTGAATCAAGACTGCTTTGGTGCTGAAGGAATCTTTTTATTAATCTTATCAAAGCCAGAATCAAAACCCTTAAAAATCAGCCACTGTAAAGATTCTTCCCCTGTCCTGAACAGTACCAGCCAACAACTGCTGCCCTCACAAACTCAAACAGCCTTGACTGTTGTCAGGTCAAGGCTGACAACAGGAACAGGCTGTACTTGTGTGTGACCATGACAGCCAGGCAACTATCTCGGCTGAAATTTCATCCAGGGTGATCTCCTCGGTAAAACAAAGCACAGAGGGCTTCATACAGCCGTGTTGGGATTTTTAACCCTTCACAAATCCCAGGCACAAATTAGACCAGCCTTCATATTCAAAGCTTGAAAAGTGAAATGACTGCCTTGCTGAAATATATGGTATTTTGCCTGAGTAGGATCAGGATTTCAATAGGTACAGGCCAAAGGCCAGCTCAGCCTACCTAAAGCAAAGCTCTCACCTTTTCTGACTTTTTTGACTTGCAGACAATACTGACATTAGTGGAGATTTAAGGCTGAGAGTTTGCTGATTATCACCATATAAAAATTCATATAAATATATAAATTTCCCAGTCAAACTATCTGCTTTTCATTTTTAGAGAGCAATGGAAAATGCCCTTCTCCAAATTCAGCTTCCAGAATGTGCAATTAAGCAATGATGCAGGAAAACAGAGATGATTTACTTTTTTTTGGCAATACAGTTGTGTTTGCTTCTCATACATATTGTATTAATGTATTTAACTTTTTTCCAAACTACACATCATTTATGTCTCCTTCAGAGCAACCTTTCTTATCCCAAGGTATCTTCCACTTAAAGTTACAGCCTAAAGCAACAAGATGCCTACAAAGTTCAAGATATCTGAACATGAATTCTTGCCCGTACAACCCTATTAGCCCCACACTAAACACACAATATTTCTGTCAAAGTTGGCTAAATAAGAGTTGCATAAATCAAACACAGACAACTTTCTACTTCCTTTTTTTTTTCCTGTCTCTCTGGCCTTGTATCTTCATCCTCCTTAGTCTTCCTGTAGTTCAAGAGCAAAATCTGTCTTTGACCTTAACCCTCATTTTCCTCAGCAGCTGCTCCTGGCTATGAGCATCATCCCTTCTGGCTTCAGGCTGCACTACCAGGGCCTGGAGAACCCTGACAAAGCTGGTATTACACAGAGAAGCAAGATCCAGACAACAGCTGCTCTCTGCACAGCTACGTCATTCTGGAGCAGGGACTGCAGCCTTCAGGACAAGAAAGAGTCAGGTGTCCAAGCTAAATATATGAATATATGAACTCTTTCTGCAGTCAATGCACTTCTTGGCAGGATCTTTCCTCTGTGTGAGGCAAGGCTTTCACCTCCCAAAGAATTCACAATCAATTTGTGAAATTATGGGCTCAGTCATGGATGTAGGAGTGTAAAAAATGATGCTGCAAGTGAGTATGTGCTGACATGGCTGCTATTATTTCAAAAGGAGCAAATGTATTCAACTGTTTTACAGGTAGTCATTAAATTAAGGAGGATTCTGGACATGACCCATTAAGGGCAGAATCTGTATAAGGGACTTATGCTGCAGCTTCCTACTTCTTCCTTCTTAAAGTACCATCACACTCACATGTCTCAAAATGGGTGTGATGCAAGAGAACCAAAGAATTGCATAAAATGCATGAATTTGAAACAGGCAAATAGTTACCTGTTTTGTCACTGTAACTTGTCCATCAGAAATTCCTATAAGCAGTCAAAGCATGCCTTTCTCCCAGTGTGTTGTCACAGGTTATAAAAACATGTTGTTCACAGATGAAAATTTAAAAGAGCACTCATAAAAATGGAGTTACGACAATTTATTTGAAAAAGGATGCCCTTTCTATTGATAATATTTCTCAGGTATGTCCCCGCAAACTGTTCACTGAAGAGTAAGGGGAAAAAAAATCCATACCACTGGTATTCAAAGATTCTGAAAAAATATTGGGCAAGGCATTCGTTTTCATTCTTTCCCACTGCAGCTGCTCTCTCAGGAGAGATGTCAGTGATGGCTACAGGTGAACAGCACTGGTGGATCTCATCAGGGTTTCTCCACTTCTGAGGGGAACATAAGCAATGCATCAACCGGAACACCTGCCCTACCCTGTAAGCAGCTGAGCCAGGCAAGAAGAGCTCTCCAAAGAAACGACACTTTCATCCCTGACCCATAAATTCACAAACCCCTGCTTTATCTGCAGCTGAGTAAAATGACAGAACACCCTTTTCACTGGGACCATAAGGAAAAGTGACTTATTCTACAGGGCATAAAAGGATCTTAGGCATGTGGGGACTCTGCCCTCAGAATGAAGGCAGGCAAGTGCCACGCAACGTGAGCAGGAGTGGCTGGCACGTGGCAAAGCAGCGTGGGTGCAGAAAGGTGTTCTGTCTGCTCCGTGCTCGCAGACAAGCACACAGATACCCAGCTACGCAGAGATCACCTCTGATAGCAGTGATGCTACTGCCAGACTGATGCTACATGCCTATATGCCAGAATTAGTTAATTCAGAACAGCTGTGTGTGGGTTGGAGATACCAGTCACAACAGGAAAAAAAAAAAAATTACAATTTTTTCGGAGTTTACTTAACATTTGACAAACAAAACGCAACGTGCGTGTTCTGATGAAGAAATACCTGTGTAAGTATGACAAATAAAGGCATAACTAGCCCATACTGGTTTAAAAACCAATCGAGTACATTTGATTGTGTACTCTTTTCCTTCTAATTTTGGTGTTTCTCAAACACCTTTTAGGATTACTTCTTTACTATGAAATCCTTTCTCCGCAACACATTTATTTGGAGTTGGGGGGGAGAGAAGCTCAAGACCATTATTTGCTGTGCTCCTAAAAACTGACAGCATCCCACTGACACGTGGAGTGGGCCCTCCCTCACCACAGAGTTTTGGTTTCTAGTCAAAAGAAACACAAAAGCCAACAAATGCCCATGTAGAATATTCCTTCAATATGCATTTTCATTCAGTACAACACAACAAGGTTGAAGAGCTGCAACATTTTCTCATTTCAGTCGTGTGCTCTGAGAACTGACTGTGCTCAGGGTTCTCTGCTTCTCACATCAGCCCCCTCAGAAAGGCCTCTGCACACCTGGAATATGCACCTGTAACTATTAAAAAAAACCAGCCAAAAAACCCAACCCCAACAACAACAAAAAACAAAACAAAACAAAAAAAACCCAAACAAACAAACAGCCCAAAAAAACCCCAAAACACCCAACAAATCAAAAGCTTGACTGCATGCTTTTATAGATGTATTACCCTGAGTGACTGAGAGTTTTAATGTCTTAGAAAGAAATCAATGCTTTCATTTTTTTTTTCTTTTCAATTTTCAGTTAAGGAAAAAGACAACCAAAAACTGCAGGTCTCCAACTGCAAAACTGTCCCAGCTCTAATGGCCCCTCTTTCTCCTTATGTGCAGATTAATTGTGCCAATTTTCACCACTACTAATTCTCCTCGGATTGCCATTACCGCTCATTTTGTGGCAGGCACAAGAGGACTATAGAATTATTTCAAAATATATGATTTGGATTAATATAAAAAGACAGAGAATATAACCACCACTCCCTCACTCTTGAAAATACATTTGAAAATCCTTATTACTTTGCAAACAATAGGAAAATGGGTAAAACGGCAAAAAGTATTTTACAAAACAACCAAATAAATGTTGGTGATCTGAAAGCTCCTACCTACTCCAAAGATGAAAGAAGGCTAAAGTGTACCTTGGAACTAAACTCCCAGTCTTCCTGAGGTTTACTTCTAATTAACATCAGTTTCTTGCAGGGTTATGAGAAAGCACATTCTGTAAATCAACGTGTGACCACAAAGAACAGCCAGGTTGGAAAGTGAAGTACACTCTGCGTGAAAGTCTGATAACGTTCTGAATTTAGAGGGAGGAGGGTAAGAGAAATACCTGCTTGACACATCTATAAATTGAAAAATTAGAGTGGCAGTTCCAGAAAGCTCTGCAGCCAGCAGAGATGCTGTGATTTCAGATGTAATTAAAGCAAATCAAAGTCTTTCTAGTATGGTACATAATCTAAAAAAATCCAATCCCTGTAGTAAATTAGAAAAATAGTTTCTTGACTGGGTAAGAACTTGAGAATTTAACCCCTTTTTTTCTTCAAAAGGCTATGCAGATTTTTGAAGATGAGTTATGCAACATTCATGAGTTTTTTCTTTATTAGAATTGCACACAAATTATATGTACCCATATCACATCTGCTGTGCAGAACTTGTAGGTCTCTAAAGATTCCCTAATTTACTTATGGGAAAACAATTAACCTAAACAATTAACAATTTACTGAAATGTTTATCTGTTCTTGCAACTGCTTTCTGTTTAAACAAGCACCATGATTTCTTTCAAATGTGACTACAATGGTTATTTATATCAATCAGTTAGAGGTAGTTTTTACCCATCTTTTTTTTAATTAAACAAATTGGTACAATTCTCAAAATATCTTTTTTTAATTATTATTAAAATGTAAGGTATTAAGAACCTAAGAAATATACTATTTGAGTCAAAAGAGGACAACTGTAGCAGGATGCAAAAGTAAGATGTTGTATGTGGGAGGCTCTGTAAGAGGTGGGAAGATCATGCAGGCATAGGTTTACTACAAATGCGTCTATATCTTCCTATTTAGGAATAATTAGAAGAGAATCCTATGCTTTCTTTCACAGCCATAATCTTCAACCAACACTTAATTTAGGGACTAGTATGTTACAATTTACAAATAAAGATGAAGATGTTTTCAAAGCCAGACTCTCAGCTTGACTACCTCAATTTACAGATCACAAATAAAACTTCAGAGGATACAGTCATCAGTTGATATTCCACATGAGGCTTATATTTAAGGTTTTATTTTATTTTTTTTTATGGGTTACTTTTAAAAATGCTCTTGTTCTCATTAAATCTAAATTTAAACTGTTGGGACAGTACTTTAGGTGAAAAATTGCAACATAAGAAAACTTCATACTCCTTTGTCTTGGTTTTTGTGACTCTTGGCACTTCTTTTTACATTTTGCATTGTTTTGTGACTGAATAAGCATTAGTAGCATGTTCCTGAAAAACTGTGATCTCTGACAGCTTTATATATTCAGTATAGTCTTGGTTAAGATCTCTGTGGATCTAATTATTGTGTTTGATTTGTAGGGTGTGCAGGACAGAGCCTGATGCTGCAAAAAAGTAAAATGCTGACTCATTTAAATGTTCTTTGTGTTTTCACCCCCTATTTGCCTGTTTCACTCTCCTGTCCCTGCTCTTTTGATGCAGACAATAAAACACTGTAAAACTACACAGCTGGATCCAGTGAAGGAAGCTGCAATATTCCACTCTTCAGTTATCTTTTCCCCTTTCTTCCTTCCTGCCAAAATGGTTGGATTCCTAAAGGGGACATTACCATGTGCAGGGACACAAGAAATTATTCTTCAATCAGGAATAACGTAAAACACTTTAAGCATGTATCAGTCTAATACCTTACGTAAGGAAGGGAAAAAATGAATTCTTGATGTGAACAATAAGCACATTTCAAATACCAGGATCCGTGTATGTTTGTTAAGAGTGAAAAGAAAAACAGATCAAGTTGTCAATACAAGAAGGGTCTTGGTAGCTTCTCCTGCTTCTCATAGTAATGCAATGGAAATAAGCCCCCAAAATATCTCATAGGTTTCTCTTTCAGTCACTCCATGATTCACTCTGAAGTGAACCCCAGGGATGGGGGGAAACACATCAAAAGCAGTTGTGCTTGTCCACCCTCACACTTCACTCAAAACCCATTTTTGAGTTTTGAAAAGGTTTTAGTTCTGTGCACCACAACTGATTTGAACTTCAGGAAAACCTGAAATAAATCAGATAAACAATGCACTGCTGCTACCTACATGAACTTCTTCAGTTTTAGCTGCATAATAATATTTCTCTTTTGGTATAAAGGAGTTCTCAGGAAGTCTGATTGCAAAATCAAAAATATCTTAAGCTGCACATTTCATTATGTCATGTAATTTTCAATCAAATGCAATTTTCTGATTTATGAAATGTATTAGCTGACTTAATTTTTTAAAAGAATGATAAATAAGAGAGATGTAATTTTAATATTATACAGCAACTCAGGCAGTATGTTCCACAAACATGCAAAGAAGAGCCTAACTTGACGATCCTAATTTTCTATTCTGTTCTCCTTAAATTCTCCCAGCCTTTACATATGTTTATCAATCCTCCACACTTTCAGAGACAGGAGCACATTCAGCAGGAACAAGTTCTTTTTCCTTCATCTGCTCTATGGAACTGAGAAATGTGTCTTGCTCTTTCTGTCAGCAGCTCTAATAAACATTTAATAATTGCAGAGGGAGGGGAAAAAATGTATAAATGTACAAAAATTCTACAGGGGATTTTGCAATGTAATAACTTTGCAAAGTTACTACATTGACCAAAAGAGGCCCAACATAGCTTCATAGTGAGTCCATTTTTCAAGCTATAATGCTTTTTACCTAGTCCTGACTTCACTTATGCTAGTCTAGATATCTAGGTATTACGTTTGGCCAGAGTACTGTGCATAGTAGATGTCTTAACCCATTTAATAAGGGCTTTTCTCAAACCAAGTACCACAGAACAGCTCTAGAAAACCCACTGCTAATTACTTCAGTATAATAGTTCTACTGCACCCACTGAATCCATAAGAGCTGGGCAGTATAATGAGTAGAAGACCAAGCTGCAGACAAGCAGAAGAGAAATGAAGAACATATTTTAGGACTTCTTTGAAAGATTGCACCTTTCTGACACTTCTCTAAACAAGACAGATCATTTTTATGAGCTATGCCCATGAGAATTGGAAGAGAGTCACAAATAAAAATAGACTTTCAGTACTAAGAAAGTACTTTATACCATAAGCTTGCCATTCATAAAGATTTAGTCAACGCTGTTCAATTACTTATACATATTACCTTATTTTAAGGTTTTATTATGTCCTCCAACAATTTCCATGAAGATTATAATCGAATTCCCTCTTGTGTCAAGTTATTTTTATTTATTGATTTTATAACTAAAATCAATACAAAACATTGTTTTCTAGACTATTATATTTGCTACTCCAAAGCAAGTGAACAAAAGGCAAAACAGATACTGTGCATCAGAGCATTAAGAAGCTCTTATATTGTTAAAATTACTGCGCCATTCCAAGTTTTAGTTGCCATATATGAAACTAGAGATACCACATTTTAGCAATGAGCAGGAAATGAAACGAGAAAAAAGAAAAAATACCCTGATTAATCTTACAGCACCTTCCAATAACACTTAATGGAACCTGCAGTAATACCTGATAACATATGAGAGAGGAGCAGGGGAATTAGGCAGGAGGAGCACAAAGCAGTGCAGTCCTTAGTGGTGACAGCCTTCAAACGAGCCCAGCTGTGCGAGATGCACACTGACCCCAGTGGTTAATCCCTGCCTCTTCACAGCTGAGAGAAACAGTTTGGTCATGACACTGAACCTCCCTACTGCTCCCAGTGCTCAGCCGAGTGTCTCTGCCCAGCACACCCTGGCACAGCCTGTGCTGCAGAAGTGCAACTACTCACACATCTCAGCAGAGCAACTCTAACAGCCAGAGAAGCAGAAATTTTACAGGTCGCCCTTAACTTGATCAAAGGGAGCGAGAATCTTGTTCTGCCCCTTTTGCATTACTGCTACATTCGCTGCCTGTCAACTAAGCTTTCACTGGTCACATCCACACTAAACGGACGGACTCAGAACCTCTCTTTCCCAGCAACTGATTTTTTCACTTTATCCCGAAGCAGAGACTGGATACAAACCAGTATGAGAAACTAGGATATCAGAGAAACAGAACAGTTCTCAGAATACAAACATGACATAAATACACTTCTGTAGATTTTTGAAACACTTTGAAACTCATAACTGGAAGACACTGTGGCAAATACACTCTTTATAAGGGATCAAATATTTAGAATGAGAGGACACAATTCTAACTACATAACTGTAGATGAATATCTCTGCTTATCTAAGATAAGATCTAGATGGAAGTTTTCAGTGTCTTTTTATGGATACACCTTTCACTGTCTACACTAAAGTGTGCTGCTGAGTAAGCTTTGACTTCAAATTTAGGTATCTTTGTGCACTTTGAACTATTGGCTGGTTTCAACTCACCCTCATATAGTCTCTTTTATCCACTGCCAAAACGTGAGCTGCAAGAAAAAGGAATCATAGCACAGACTTCAAACTAGTATTTGTTGTTTCTGTCTCATTTAAGCACCTGAATCCTTCCCCTTGACTACCATAGTCAAATTGAAAGGAGATCGAGGAATTTTCTTGTCTATAATTCCTAGAAAGGGAATTCTATTCTATGTCAGTGCTAACAGTGGGACAGGGCAGAAATTCATCAAACCAGAGCTCCAGAAAATTTATTCCACTATCAGAAAAGTTTGCTTACAAACATTTCAAAATTTATTCCGCTATCAGAAAAGTTTGTTTACAAACATTTCTTTGCTGATTTGCTTTGATGGTAAATAGTTCTGGGTGACAAATATTTTAAAGTATGTTTTAATGAAAAAAAAAAGCAGAGGAAAGGTAATAGATTATAGATGAATAGTACAGAGGTGGGCAAGAGTGTTTTGAGTAGGACTGGAAATGAATGCAAGTCGGTTGAAAGCAGGAAATCATCAGGGAGAAATATACTAGAGTTTGAAGATCAAAAGGATCAAATGCAATTAGACATGGAAATCTTCTCATATATCACATAGTCCACCTACTTCACAGTATATAATTGTTCCACTTTCATTAATTACTATTTTTTTCCTTTGCACTATGTTCACTTTGGTTCTGAAAGTATTCAATAATCAGTTTATATTTTTTAAAATTTTTACAATATTTTTTTTTTCTGGTCACTGGACCAGCTACCATAACTACTGAGTAATGAGATTAAAAAAGACTTCTCTTCTATCAAAGGCATCCCATTGATATCAAATGGAACACTTTCCCAGAATCTCAAGAACAGATTGATGAAAATTCCCGCTCAAATTGCACAGGTTGTTGACTCCACTCTACCACTGGAAGATTGGCCCAGGAGCGCTCTGCTCTGAAAACTAACAATTTGACTTATCCTCTTAATTTGTAGATGACATTAATTTCTTTGCTCTCATGACAACACTGTCCTTTAGCACATAAAGCACTGTCTTACCTCATTCTTTTATAAAACAAACCAAGCATTTTTAGGTCTTCTTGAGCAAAGGTGAGAAAAATTGCTCAGAGAATTAAAAAAAAAAAAAAAATCATGAAAAGTCTGAAATATCCAATGGAGATAAACTGTCGGGAGAAAGACACCAGATATCCCTTTCTTTCAGGATGCTGATTACAACTTCTGCACCCTCCTGTGCAAAGCCATGTCAATTGACTTTCAGATCTCCAGCCACACTGATTTAATGCAGATATGAGCAAAGGGCTTAGGGCCAACTCTTTTCCCACCTTTCTCAACACACTTTCATACAATTTTCTAGTAGGTATGGAAAAAGAGGGATTTCTCCTTTTCCTACGATTTTCATGAGAGCAAACCTGCTCTAATACAGAGTGGTCATTTAAAAAACGGAAAAAGGCAAGGGAAATGTTATTCAAGGCAACTGTGTTGCTCTTATGCATGCAGAAAGCTAGCTGGCAAAGCATTTTATCAAAAAAAAAAAAAAAAGTTAGGGATACAATTTTTTAACATGACACTTCCAAAATAAAAGTTTCTTGGTAACCTGTGTTTTTCTTTTGGCGTATTAGAATTTATGTCTTGTAAGGATAACATAGAAAAAAAAAATTATCATGTAAATAAATGAGAACCATGTCAGAAACACAAATCTCTGAGAATCTATTAATTTACAGTGTGTTCTATATATTTTCCTCAGCTAACAATAACAAAATCATTATTTCCAAACTATTTTATATGAAGGATTAGTGTGTCATTTCCAAGAGGTTTAACAGAATCTTTTAGGTTGCAATAAGATTATCAAGTCCAACCATTAACCCAACATCAAGTCCACCACTAAACCACGTCCTGAAGTGACACATCTATATGACTATTAAAATAACTTCAAGGATGGTGGCTCAACCTTTATTTTAGCCTCATCTTGGTCATCATATCTAACACCAAATAGGTAAATTGAATATTTTAATGAATTCTGTTCAGTCTGGTACGAACAGGATTTTTTTTGATTACCCATGATCCTCCACAATTAAAAACATGACACCTAAAGATCTAGTTTCACTAAAATCACCCACAGGCAATTCTCTTGGAGATGTTAGAGTAATCCCTCTAAACAACCCCTCTCAACAAAGGATTTTTTCCACAGTTTGACTATATAACTACGTAAAGTGATTTATATATATATATATATATATATATATCTATATGTCCAGCCACACTTTCATGAAATATTTTCAGGCTAGAGTAATGAAGTGGCAAGTACAACAGAGATGAAATTTGATAGGCCATTTATGTAGTAAACTATATCTCCATAGCTCTTTAATCAATGTCCTGAATCAATTACCACTCATTATTCTTGATGCATTGTAAGAGAACACATGACCATATATCACTCTCTATGATCATAACATTTTACGCTAATTTAATATACTACCATACATATCATCTCAAGGTTAAAAAGAAAAAAAAGCCTCAAACATTTCTCAGAGAGATGTAGCTCAGGAACTGACTTACATTTCCATTATTTAAGTAAATGTATAGATTGATAGATATGCTATCCACTATCCATTTGAAGTACTTTATCAGATATAAAGAGTGGAAATGAGGACCAAATTTAGCTGCCAGCATTTGTCATCTACTGTACTCATTTTTTTTTTTTTTTTTATTCTGCATATTATTTCAACTCATTTCTATACATGGGGACTTTTTGTAGTTTCAGACTTTTTTGACAGACCATTCCAGAGGCAAGTACTTTACAGGAATTTCAATAAACTGGCCTACCCTTCCAGTTCATGACATCTACTTGCACTTGGCAGGAACAGAACTATGATTCACCAGATGATATATCCAATCTTGGTCATGGAACACCTCTGAGCTTTAGATACAACCACTAAAATTAGCAAAGGACTTTTGGAATCAGGTATCTTCTCACATTTTATCACTTTCTAAGTATGCTCAAGTCTCCTCATGCAGTCAAATCATAAGAAACTGTGTGTTCTGAAGTTCCCCCCCCCCCCCTTTTTTTTTTCCTGGAACATAATTAATATCTTTATAACTGATTTATCTACCAAAGTATCAAATATATAAAAAGTAATAAGGAAAGTAGATACTACTAATTGTGACAAGAGACAAAATAATAAAGTAGGCAGAATATGGATTAAGTGAGGATTTTTTGAGATCAAGAAATATATTTGAAAAGGAAACCTTGCCCTTTAGGGAAGGAGAAAAAATAGAAAAAGAGAGAAAAAAAAATGCACAGAGTGCATAATTATATCAGGGAGGGGATGGGATTAAGAAAGTTAAACTCTCATGAACAGTAATCAAGGCAGAGGAAACAGAGGCAAGAAGAAAAAAACCTAGAGAAGTTGGAAAAGAAAAAGAAAAGCGGGGTGACCTTTCTCAGTTAGCTTGGTATTAAAAGCATAGGGAAGGATACACCGAAAACACATCAAGAATTTGGGAATGTTTCCTGGCAGAACAGAACAACAAAATACTGGAATAAATGTAAATATCTGGAAGCTTCAGGCTATTAAGAGAAATAGTAAAAAGAAGAGTTAGGAATTGGATATGAGTATAGGGAAGAGAGTGGGAGAGAAGAGCAATCTGTTCCTCACTGTGACCCCGGGTGATTCTGTGTTTCTTCCCATTCATTTGCTTGTCACATTTTCAAGTTCTAAATTCCCATTTCACTGTAAGGTTGCAAAAATTGTTGGAACACTAATATATGCAAAACCACCCAAATAGACGGTCTTTTTCTGAATATTCAAAACAGTTAATGATGTTCCTCTTTTTTTGGAATATTATACAAATAGGGCATAAATTGCAATGAGCTACAATAACTTTAATACCAAGCTCATATTTAGATTTTTACTTTCCTAGCAGTGTTCACTGCATGATGATTTTAATTTCATCTGAGATACTGAAAAAAGAAATTGTGGCACTGCCAAAGCAGATGGCTGCTGCAATAAATACCACAGCTGAGAGTCACAGTGAAATTCCACTCGTGAGAAATACTATTAATACACAAGTTCTCTTTCTCAACTTGATATTTGCCCTTTTGGGGAGGACTGATTTTTACATGTCTCAAGGCGTTGGTAACCAAACTCTGAATTTAATTGCTACATTTATGTACATAATATATAAATTAGGTGCATTGTTTTTAAGTTTCCTGTGTGGAAGTCTGACCAACCATCCACTCCAAATGCTCCTAATCTTTTAACAAAATGAATAATTACACCTAATAATACATCATGAAATAGCCCAGAAGTTTTTCATGAATGCATTCAACTGAGTTTTTTTTATTAAATATTTTTAACAAAATATGCATATATTGCTAACAGAGATCAACATTCCTGTATAAGCTCCAAAATTTAAAAAAAATAGAGTATATAAATATATTATATATTCAAATTGAAAAACACCTTTGTAGGACTTCTTAGAGGTATGATGCTTTCACGTTACCAGGGGATCTCTGAATGAAAGTTACTGCACAGATGATTTCTATGACCAGAGTTGTTTTCCTCATCACTGAGACTCCAGAACCAGAAGTACAGCATGATGGGATCGCATGTGGATTGAGACTCAGGCACATGGAAAAGGAACAATCACCTCAAAAATAAAATAGGTCTAGAGTTCTCTATAACCTTCATACAAAAGCCTGATTTAACTTAAAAGGTATAAGATCAGGTTACAGAAAAATTAACAAAGAAATAGCCATACACTCCCTACTAAAATGATAAATACCAATTCAATTTGCTAATTTAAATCCAACTACAGTATATTTACAGTATTTCAGGTAAGTTCTTCAACCATTATGGCAAGCTCAGCCTTTCTGGCTAAGTCCAGATTAAATAACAACATTTTCCCTGAAAAGACTCTTCACCTTTGACCAGCATTCACAGACATGACAAATAGAAAACTCACAACAAAGGGTTGAGACCGATACAGTAGATTAAACTATTTACTCAATCCACTAACTGAAAAAAAAAAAGTTTACATTAGTACCAGTGATCTGCCCTTAACCTCAAAGACATTTTGATGAGCTAAGAGCTCAACTGTCACCATGTCCTTTAAGAAGTTCATTATACTGCTGTACTAGAACTTGCACTGCTGTTAGTGTAGCTGACTCAAGAAGAATCTGAAGCAAAAATAAAGCATCATATGCTAGAGAGACACAAAGTTAGCTCTGCCAGCCTTATTTTCTATATCTTACAAGGACTGGAATTCAAAGGGTTAAGGGAAATTAAACAGTTGGTCTTGATGATCCTTGTGGGTCCCTTCCAAATCAGGATATTCTGTGATTCTGTGAAACAACCCAGTGCAGCTTTACAACACAAGGACTACATGATATCAGTAAGGACAAGAGCTATAGGGCCCTCTGCAGCTGCAAATTATCTAAATGGATAAATAAATAAAAAATCAAGGGCCATAACGCCTTATGTTAGTAATTGATACAACATGAAATAAGAATAGCTTTTTACATGTAAACCTCTCCAAGGCTAATCTCATCATAGGTATAGACTCTTCCTCCTAACCCTCCTCCAAGGTAAGTTCAGAAAAAGGTGGGTTTTTTTGCAGGGATGAACCATATGAAGTCATAAATCCTCCATCAGAAACTGAATGGGAGTTCAAGCTGCTGAGCAGACTTTGTTAGATCTCAGTTTCAGACACAGCCATCCCCAGGGGACAGTACAGAGACAAGGAATTATCAGAGGAAAGGTTGAGATTCAGATGTGCTCAGCACTGAGCATCAGTTACTTATTTCCTCTACTCTGTGAGCCCGACCATCACAGCTAGTGAAGACCACAGAGGGATGCAAAAGCCACATTCACCTTCTAATTCCTCTTTGAACGTAAATCCCAATGGGAGCAGAGCTGATGTGAGCAGGAGTGGTACCAAACCAAACCCAGCTCTCCTTGAAGGAGGAGAAGCAGAGGAATAAACTTGCTCACACTCCCCCAGGCAGCCTCTCAGTCTTATGCTAAACACAGCACATTCATATACATGTCAGCTAAAACAATGAAGGCTCATAAACAAAACCATGGGCAGATGAAGTTGACAGTGACAAGAACTTGAATCAATTCTTGTCTCAGTATCCACAAAAAGCAGCTGAAGGTCACATTCAGGAAGTTTCCACTGGAGCAAAACACAGTTTTAAAATATCTTGAAGATAATGGAGATGGCAATTAGAACCACTATGAGCTGACAGTGCATCAGGGCCAAGTGAATTGCCCTCAAAATGCTACAGAAAATAACAATGACAGAAGCAAGCTGTCAGAAATCTCTGTTGCAACTGTCCCTAAAGAGATGGAACATCATGAGAAGCAAGATGACTAATGTTCACAAAGGTGTAAACAACCTACAGAACTAAAGGCCAACTCAAAGCACAGATGAACTGCTGAAAACGCTGATAAATCTATCCTCTACAAGCTCCTGCTGAAAATCCCTGTTCCTTATTCATCATCCACCTGGCTGATGCTGTCACACTACAGAGATGACTTTATCACATTTGTGTGATAGGTGGGCAAGGGTTGAGCCAAAAGTCCAATTTAAAGACAATGGAAAAAGTTCCACTGACTTTAATAGCATTTTCATCAAGTTCAGAAGTGATAAGCACTTTAGGAGCCTGCTAGATGATGGTTGCTGCTTAAAAATAAAGTTAATGATATCTTCTGAACAGTGAAAGTGAAAGATTGTGAAAGAAAATTAAATTCTGATGTGTCTGGACTGGTTCTCTGAGATGTGACAAGCAGCTCTGGAGCTCCCAGGGCACAAACTACCTTAGAGCTTTAAGATCCGTTTTGCACGTGCATTTGGGAAGCGCAGATATTCTCTATGGGACAGTTTTTAAACACATTTACTCATGTTTGGACCGCTGCTACAGGCTGTCCTTACCACAGGTACCACACTTGAACTTATCTTAGGAGTGACCAATATTTTCCAAAAAAAGTGTCAGGATTTTAAGATTTCAACCTACTTTCTTTCTGGTTATTAAAACAAGCAAACAAAAACCAAAAAAGCTAACACCTCCCCTCCCCCTCCTCAAGAAATTTGAGTGAATGTACAATACAAAAATTCTCTCCTTCAAGACTAAAACCATTTATTAAGAATGTTACAGTCCCACTTATAGATTGTGCATTAAAATTCTTCAGACCAGGAACTTGCAATTTAGAATTAAAAAGAAGCTGCAAGTCTTAACCACTGCTGTGATTTTTCTTGAAGTCGCTCTCTACTTTCTTCCAACTTGTCTATTTTAAGCAAAATTTAATTATTATTCAATGTGCACTGCTGATAGAACTATGAAGAATAACTGAAAAGCATATTTATTTTCCCCCCTCTTACATTTTAGTATAATTGGTTTCCAACAGGTTAGCCAACCTGTTTGACTATTTAATCATAACAAAAAGTGATTGTGAACCTTCAGTCAAAGTTTAGGTTTTCCCTTCACTTGATTTTCCTCATTTTTGCAGCATGGAAACATTTCAGAACTTCCAACCAAACACGACCAACTGTACCCATTCATGTATCTGGAGAGGAAAAGGATGACATTTCTAATATATACAAAGGTATGGAAACATTTGGAGATTAAGAATCTAAGTGAAAATAAAAAAAAATTAAAAAAAAAGGGTTGAATAAAACTATTGAAAACGGTTTAAAGAATATTTATGTAATATGTGGCATCTTATGAAACTGGGCATTTGGGTAGACATTTGCTGCTTGTTTTCCTTCTTGGGAACTGCTCCAAAAAAACAAGGTCTTTTTTTAATCTTGGGAATCTCTATCACAAGGAGGAATGCTGCTCATGTGATAAATATCAATTCACAGGCTCAGTTGAGAGGATTTCAGGTAGTCATTAGCTGAACTTCTGCACAAAGCAGGATCAACACTCAATCCAGACCAGGTGGCTTACTCCAACCAGGTCCTGAAAGTGCACAGCCTCTCTGGCTAGTTATGCTTGATTGCATTTCACCAATTAAATAAGATCTGCGGACAAAGTTTTGGAGTTTTGGTTTCAAGGCAGCATCACTGACAGACTGCAGTCAAAAGTTGTATGACAAAAAGGGTAAGACTGAAGAAGTATTAACCCTATCTGTTTGTACTTTGTGTTGCTATTCAGTGATAGGATATTTTAAAACAAATATTTCAATTGATATTTACTTAAATACAAGCATATATATGTATCTTTAAATATCCCTGGAGGTGTTCAAGGCCACTTTGGATGGGGTCCTGAGCAACCTGTTCTAGTGGAAGGTGTCCCTGCCTATGGCAGGTGGTTGGAACAAGACGATCTTTAAGATCCCTTCCAACCCAAACATTCTATGATTCCGTGATACATTTAATATGTGAAAAACATCATGGCTCCTCTACAAAGATATTTAGTTCAGTTTTTCTAAAGATATTAGAAAAAAACAAATCACATGCCAGCACATCAGTCAACATTGTGGAATAACTTTGCCTCTCAATTTCTATTATAAGTCAAAACAAAAATATTTTAAAAGATGAGAACTTTAGGCTTTTAGGCTATGCTAAAGCACTCTATTTCATATATGAAATAAATCTGAAAAGATTTTCTAGCAAGTGTTGTAGCATTTAGGAAAAAAAAACTAAATCAGAAACTCAGTAAGTCATCCCTAATTTGTAAATCTAATTAATAACACTGCAGCCAAAGAAAGATGTTAATTGATACTGGTATAAAATTCATGACCACTAACAATATATATTATTTTGGCTGCAATAGTAAAATTCTGAATGTGTGATCAATGACTATTTTAAGATTAAGTGACCATTTGGGATTACATTCATCAATACTAATGGTATCTTATTTAAAAGTTTAATGAGAAAGCTATAATGCATATCACATTTCTCAGTAAGATACATTATTATTGAATTTCAGATAGAGGATATTATGAAAAATGAAATAAAAGCAAAAAAATCCCATTCTTTAAAATGGGTTTTCTAAGTGTATTGAACACATGAACTTAACTGTAGGCATTTGCTTTAATTCAATCTTGTTTCTTTTCAGTCCATATAGAAAGAGTATGTCTTTAAGTTAGACCTGTAGATATGCAGATATCTACATCATATAAAACATACATGGCATTTCAGTAAAATGTTATAACGTAACAGGTCAGTCAGATCCATGAAGTGATTTTGCTCCTCAGAAGTCATTTATTAATGGTATTTGATGTGAGCCAGCTCTTGTATTTGAGAAATCAATGAGTGTAGCAGCTGAAGTAACAATGATTCATGCTCAGGGTACAACCTGTCGAAACTGAGAGATGTGTAAAATATTCTTTTATTTCACATTCTTTTGGTAGCAAGGAAGGGAATTATTATTTCTTGGGAGTATAGAACAAAGAATTCTGAAAAACAGGTAGGTGTATCAGTTCACTCTACTTGTTTGTGGTGAACTCTGGCAGATTTCAATCCAAATTAAAGCTCTGTTCCGTTTTTCCAGCCTTTAACAGCTACTGATACAGTCTCCAATTAGGACTCCTAACAGTCCTTGCCCTGTTATTTATTCAGGCTGTCCTTAGTTGTTTTTGTTTTTATCAAAACAGCCCCTTATTTTTTTTTTTTTTTCATTCAGCATTGCTGAGGGGGACTCACTCTCACATATATTTGATAAAAATATCATTAGTACCCCAGCTTCTAAAAAATCCCCAAACATTACAATATCACTGTATAATTAGCTTGCAGTTCTACACTATTCCTGGTAACATCATTAGTACACAAAAGAGACATGTGGAATTAAAAAACAAACAAATAAATACCTTTTAAGCACAGTTTTTTTTTGTCCATGGGCTGTGATGGACAAACTCTTCACCTACAATGGATTTTTCTAGGACACTGCTGAATATTATCAATGCACAAGAGAGGAAAAGAGAGGATGTCAAAAGGTTGGCAGTTTCACAGCAGAAGCTGGAACTTATACTGTACGAAATAAATCGTTCCTGGATTAATGGAGCTGCCGACTTAAAGAGTGTAATAATGCTTGTTTCTATAGCATTAGCACTGTGGGATTCCAGTCCTCATGGATTATTGTGTGACATAGGAATACAACCATGCAAAACTCAGAGTTAAAACTGAGTTTCTAAACTGCTGGATCTCAGAAACTCAGCTGGACACCACCCAAGTCCCCTGAAATAACAGTACTCATGCTTGATAAGAGTGGCAACATTATTGAAAAAAATACTTTTTCTGTCAATAAACATTTTGTTTGAAAAGCTAAATGCCCTAGAATCCATTTTTACTGAACAACAGAAAACTACAATCTTCTTTTCTCAATACTGGTTTTGAAAAAGACCTTGAAACACGAATTCTGATTTTTCAACTCTGAGAACTCTGAACAAGGAAAATAACACATTCTATCTACATTAGAATTACTTATTTTGTTTACTTATAAAAATTGAGGTTGAACAGCAATTCTGTAAGTATAAAATGGAATAGAAAAACTCAGAAAGTTACTTGAAAAGCAGGAACACCTTGTCTCATGTGGTTTACTATGAAGGGATCTATTTTTTTTTAACTGCTACATAAGGCTGAACTTGCATTTATGAATCAAAACAGAAAAAATAGGAAGTGGATACATATGGACAGGTATGTGACATGATAGCTACCGCATTAGAATTTAAAAAAACAGTGGAAACATCCAAATAGTACTCCAGTTTCTCACCTCTTTAGTTCAGATTTTTTTTTTAAATGAAGCAACTGTGACAGTTCAAACCCTGTTCTGTAGGCAATCACAGAACACCCTGGCAGAGAACAGTTCCAAAGTCCCACCACAAATACACCAAAAATTCATACACAATAATGCAAATAGAAAGACAAATAATGCACAGGACATGAAGATACTCCAAGTGTAACTCTGCTACTTCTAATAAGTAGTAAGGTAGTAAGCTGTCTGATGAATGGAATGTGAGTACTTCAAGGACTGCAACTCAGACATGAAATGTGAAGTCTGTTTATCAGACAAATGCTAAACAAACATCAATGTCCATGATTCTCAGCCTAAAATACGCTCTTTTTATTTTCCCTGTCCTCTATTTATGGGGACTTGTGGTTAATATGTTTTGCCAATAATTTAGATAAAATCCTGGATAGAAGTGGGACACTATTCACATGAACAGTCACTCCTACGGGATAATCTATTATAGTAGGTAGTGTCATAGAATTCATTTTGCCAGGTTTTACTACAAAGTGCATCATCTCCCCAGGCAAAGACCTTGGCTTTTTATATCTTTAAAATGCCTTGCATATCTGAGGAGCTATAAAAAATACTGTCAAATACATGTAAAAGATGAGTAGTATGCCAAGGTAACCTACAGCCCAGCTGTTATGCTACCACATTCTCATCTGACCACCCAAAACTTCAACTCAAAGTAAAACAATACCCTTTAAAAGGGGAAAATTTGAGCAGACTAATTCTATGAATCGCTCAATAGATGACTTTTTGAGCACCCAATCTTGTCATACCTAAGAGACGAATAAAACATATCACACGAAAAAATATTTGCACGAAACAACTTCAAATTTTGGGGATGTAACTCACTTTAAATTCCCTTATTATCTTCCCCCCCCCCCCCTCACTGCACTAAAGCTGCTATTATATGGTCTTTTGTGTTCTTGAAAACAGATAAACAGGAAAGTCATGACTGGATCAAACTTTTATTTACTCCTATAAGTTCAAAGGTATACACATGCATGTTTGCCTCTGGACTTGTCTCAAAACGAGCAAATGAAAGATTACTCTGAGGACCTACAGAAACAGACATGAAAAACAGGTTTATCTAAAGCAGCATGTATTTATAAAGGAAAAATTTCATAGAATGAATTTGATACCAGATCTTTACTTCATAGAGAGCGCTACATAAAATACTGTTGGTTTAAGAAGTCTGTTGTTATTTTTTTGCATGAAATAATCTTGGTGAGAAAATATTGTTTCCATGGGTTAGATGACAGATTTCATTTCATCTTTATCCTGTAAATCTCCAATCCTAAACTGGTACTCCAGATAATGCTCCTCAAAGCCAGACTTTTATAAGCACTGTATAAACTATCTTGTTGAAAACACCTGCACACATTAAAACCAGTGTCATGATAATAATAATACATAATACATAATACCAGGTGATTGATGTCTTTATCCTTTAAGTTTTGCTGAACAAAAACCCAATAATTAATTTCACTGACCAAGAGGTTTACTGGCAATTGGACATTTAGTTTCCACCTAATTGGTAGAGAGAGATAATCTCCTAATGCAGAACAGATAACCATAATTTAGGACTTCATTAAATTTTGCCCCTCATGGATTCTTCTAATCTGCAAACAAACTCCTGAAGATCTGTTCAGTGTACTTGAGTAAGCCAGTACCAGAGGCAATCTGTGAAAGCTTGATGAGAATGTTACTTGTTGCTGTTTATCCTTTACTTGCTGTAGACTGTGGTCAGTACTCCCTATCATGACCCTCTAAAAACAGACATTACAGTAGCAAAGTAATTAGCACACAGAAGAGAAGTAACTTGGGGTTTCCTCATTTTAAACACTATGTTGGACATTTTTACTTCAATACATTAAATTACTACCACTCACTGATGAATGAGGGATACTAAGATCTAAAATTATTTTTCTCCCGCCTTTCTGAAGAGGATTTGGATTATTCTTCATTCTGATCTTACCATAAGAATTATTAGAAGCTATTTTCATGGCGCTTTAAGCTAAATGTTTTATTAGAACTCTCTGGCTAAAAAAGAGATTACAGTTTGAAGCCCTAATTCAGGGAAAGATTTCCTTTTTTAGACAGTATATAATATGCTTGCACTTCTAAACTAGAGCTGAACTTTAAACTGTGTTTAAGCACATTTCTGAACCAAGAGCTAAAAAAACTCCCACATAATTAATCTTGTTGAATTACTTGAAAATAGAAATGATGCATTATTAATAGAAAAGAGAATAAAGTAGGGAAAAAATCTTGAAACTTGGTATTCAATAGGGATTTGAAAGCAGGGAGAAGGAAAGCACAGTTTGTAGGGAAAAAACTCACAAATCACAAGGAAGGGACTATTAAATCAAATGAGGAAAAAGAGGATCTTATCTACTTCTTCATTTGCTCTTCTCTGGCACATTGTACTCCAGCTAGAGCATGGGGAGAAAATACCTAGGATGTCTGAGCAAAAAACTCACTAATATCTGAATAAAACTTACTTTCATTTCATGTAAAGTCCATGAACAACTTGAAAGGTATAACCTGCTAAGGAACACGGAAATTTCCCAATGGTAAAAGAATTTCAAAAGACCTCACTGTTCTGCAAATTTCAGCCCCATTCTTTACCATTAATGCAAGAACAGAGTGTCTGACTTCCACTTTGTAATCAAAACTATAAATCAGGTTTTGGTAGTTGTGAATAACACCACTAGAAGAGTGAAAAAAATGTTAAATGTCATTTTAACACAGTCCTTATTGAAAGCAACAGTAAAATGACCTTTCCCCTTGAAATCTCAACAGGCTTAGTTACTCATCTCTCAGAGAGTCACATTCTTTGCTCACACCTTGACAGTTTTCAAAGGAAATCAAAAAGATACAGCAGTGCAAAACTGTCCCCTCTCTGCATACAATATTTGTAATAGTTGCCCTGGTGCTGTGTTCCCACTGTCCCAGAAGAATCAGGATGGCACGACATTCAGCAAGAATCTCTCAAATTGGGTTCTACTTAGTGATCTCTTGCCTTGCAAAACGAGACTTTTTCAGTCACATCAACCAGCTTATGGTGAGCAACAGAAATAAAGACTCTTATACACTACACAGAGCTGGTCCATGGAAGTTTTGGCAAAGCCAAAAAACTCAGGAAAATTGATGAAAGCATTTCAGAAGTGTGGAGAACTGTGGAGTACTGCAGCAAAGAGCACACAGAAAGTACCTCTACAATTGCCACAGCCTTCTGTTACAGCAGAAAACGCCAGACAGCCACAGGGATTATGCCAGCAACGCCAGCTTGTGCTCTCCGACCTCCTGAGATGGAGGGAACCCGATGTCCAGAAATCAATTTACACCACCTTGAATTCCTCAGCAGAAGAATTTTCTTCCATTTTATCTTCATAGAGCTACACCAAAACAGCTGCTATGCCACGTGAAATGCTTTTCTCCCTTCTATTAAGCACGATTTAAATGATTCATTCAATTATTACTTTTGTATTCAATGGCTTATTTTCATGCAGATTTATGTTCTGTTATGCATAGAGGACATTCTTAATTGTGCTGAAACAACTGCAAATTTAATTAAAGTTTGCCATTCCAAGCATAAAATAGATTAAAGAAAATGCTGACAACAGTAAAATAAATATTCAACTATTTAATTTAACTCAACATTTATTTTTAATCCAAACATCAAAATAACCTCGTTTCTAATTACAATTTCATGACAAAATGCCTTGAAGAGCATTTGTCTCTATTTTCCTCCAATCTGTTCAGCAGAAAAACACTAGCTTATTTATAAAACTGTTGATTAATAAATCTGTTCCAGCTGTATTACTGTATGTTACAAAGAACACAGTCTGATATATGTAAACAACCATTATAATTTTAAAATCCCAAACTCTTGACAGTCTGCAAAAGCAGAAATTCCATCAAATACATAACAGGGCAATTATAGACCTAAATCTTAACAAAGAAGGGAAAATAAGGGTCAAACATAAGTAGTAAAGTCCAGAGGTCTGTGGCAATCTATAGCAGATGGTGAGATCAATTAAATGCCTACAATAAGTTACTTGTGGTTCCTTGAACTGGATATTATTAGAGTCAACCCTCTGTAGTAACACATGACAACCAGCAACTCCTCAATTTCAAAAAAGTAACACTCAAAAGAGATATGAAGAAAGAATCTGTCCTGATCCTCATGAAACTAATTTAAAACTCTCCAATTACATTTCTCCAACAGATTTAAAGGAAATAGAAGTGCCTTACCAGCCTAACAAATATTCCAAGAATCAGAAAATTTGGAAAAAAAAAAAGAGGTTTTTTACCAAATATTAACAACATTTTTTTTTTTCCATCTTCTGAATGAATTGGCTTATATGATTTTTGGTCATGTTTCCTTTAGTCTTAAGCAACACATTCTTCTCAGGAGCTAAGAGAGAGACTTCAATGGTATTATTTACATCTGAGTGACAACATCCAGCTATTACGAATTTTAGCAGCATCACCAACACTTTTAGAAGACACAAAAACCACACTATGTGTCTGGTTTGAAAGCCATGAGCCCAGCTGGAGCGGTCAAGAGTAAGCAACACAAACCTCACCCAAAGCCTTAAGGATTACCACCACAGACTGCTTGTTTGCCTGCCCATTTCTCATTATAATTACTCCTTGTCAATCTAAGTGAGCAAAGGAAATGACCAGACAGAAAACTTAAATGCTACAAACTTTTTTCCTCTATATAACTTGTGTGCAAAAGGATGGAAAAGTTTCTTTTTGCAACAAAACCAAAAAAATGAATTACTAGGAAGGGAGTTCTATGCAAAGGGAGGGATAGATCCAGCATGCACTGAGAGCTATTTGCATGCCAGTGGAACATCTTTATTGTGGGGTAGGGGCTCATCCCTCATGCCAACACATTTAGATATGATAAAGTGTGATGGATACTTTCACACTTTCCTTATTTATCTAAATCAGCCCTATGTTACTACTAAGAAAATCTCAAGCAAAAAAACCAAACAAACAAACACCTCAAATCAAAGTTTCAATAGAACAAGTGATGAATTTAGGCAGTTATGAGGGGTTGTTAAACTCTTTCACAAAATAAGAAGCAATCAAGAAAGGAAACAGCAAGAAGCAAGAATACTTCAGGCAGGAATCAAATTGGAGATCTTTATCACCAAAACAGTGAACTAAACAACAGCAACTCTTTCCTAATGATATATGCATACTGTAAAAAGAGCTTCATCTGGAATCCCCTAAAACTGGTACATGAAAAGCCTACTTGAACACAAGCAATAATACAAAGTTAAAAAATCACTTTACATCAACACCTTTAGAACAAACAAATAGACCCAACTTGTTTGAATAATCACTGAGTCCACCTATCCAGAATCATTCTTTCATGAAGAACAGTTCATATTTTAATAGTACTTTTTAATATAAAACACCAATATGCACAGAGAAAATTCATAAAACTCATTTCTTTTTTGTGTTTGTGTTCTAAGATTTATTTTAGAAAGCTCTACATGGTATTATTGATCAAAACTCTTTTTTGACAACATCATAGCCTACATAATCTCTAAATACTATAAGAAACAAAGAATATACTGCATTATATAAACTTTCAGACTATCAGGCTTCAGACTACTGAAGCCAACAATAAAAATTCCACGACATGAATCAGCCTAGCTTTTTTTTTTTTTTTGTATAGTCCATAAATGACCTGTACAGCTGTTTAAAAAAAAAAAAAAAAAAAAAAAAAAAATCAAAAGATGGGCTTTCACATAAACAGCAAACAACAGAGCTACTTAAGAGTCATGAAAACTCTACTGCAAAAAGCAGCAAGGCCCTTCAGAGGAACCATGGCAATTTACGTCCCCTGAGAACCTTGCAATACTTCCATACACACTCACATACCTCCCCATCACTTTATCAGAACGTTTTGGGAAGAGAAATCTAGTACATGAATCCTATTATATTATGTGGGATCAGAGATGAAACATAGAAAACAATGGTTTCAGAGTTTTAACTTAGAGGCTTTTTGATTAATAATAGTTGGCTTACCTGTTTAACATCATAAGCAAGAAGAACAAATCTTAAGTCTGGTGAAACAGAGTATCTTGATGCTTTGAATGTTACCTGCAGTGAAGTAACAATAAAAGTGAGTTTGCTACAAGAAATTTTTTTTTTCCAAATTTTCTTACAACTCATTTAAGACTTTCCCATTCATAAGGCAGATTTGGTTCAGAACACTGATGTAATTTTCACAAAAGAAGGACTCAAATAACTCTTAGCCTAATTAGCTGGTATCAGTAGAGTGGCAACAGATGAATTTGGCTTCAACACTAAATACTAATTAAGAAGCTGATGAGTTTTTTATCATTACTACAAGCACTAAGCTCAAGGATAACAGCTATAACCAATTCATTTATAGAGGATGAAGGCAGGCACTTTGGTTGGTATGTACTTCAGGAATGATTATAAGAGAGATTCATAACTAAGTTAAGCCTTAAAGATAACACATGAGAAAAAGAATAGGTGTGCAATATAGCCCTGCTGCTTTTCTTTTAACGCCATATAATAAAGATTTTGCAAGACAACTTTGTACTGAAGCAAAAGTCTTTCTTATAAGAAAGAAAGTTCTTAGCAGAGAGCAATGTGAAACATAAGGTAGCACTATAAAACTAATAATGCTTTACATCTACCCAAGACTACATGACACCCAACTGAATTCAAGGCTGTAATTTAATCAAGGGGTAATGTTGATGTCAGAAATAATTTAATGCATCTAATGCATGAGAATGATAAGAATGTGCTTTAAAGGCCACTGAAGGAAATAATCTCAAATTAATCTCAAGACATCTATTTGCAGAAGGAAAGAAAAAGGGAAAAGTGAAAAATCCAGGTAAGAATTGAAAAAGTAGGATAGAAAAAAATAACTGAACCACAAAGGGGCAAGATGAAAACAAATAAATGAATATCCATGCAGAACAACTTCTATCCACTATTCAAAGGAAAGCTTTCCCTTATTTTATTTCTTAAGCATTTGTTCTGCTTAACCTAATCCCACTGCTAAACTAATGAATTCAACAGGGGTTTAAAGCCCCCAAAACAGAAGTCACAAACTAATACATTCAGAGTAGCTAAGGAGTAATTTCCAACAACAACAACCAAAAAATCTTCCAATGAAGTGAAAAGATGCTACATTTTGATATACAGATTAAACTCAGATTCCTAGGTATTAGAATCAAACTATCCAAAGAAATCAAAGGGAAAAAAATTAGTTTTGGAGATAAACGGTATTAGTTTGATGCAGCAGTGTAACAGTATCAAAAGTCAGTAGATAAATCCGCAGACTTGAGGAAAGAAGAGGGAAAAAAAAACAAAAAACAAACACCAGCACCTCAAAGCATCCTTTTGTATCTACAAAGCATTCAGAACAGATTTCTTCTGCGCCCAAACTAGCTTTTATGAGTTAACCATCTTTAAGCAGAAACTGTGTTAATGCTAATCTATGAATAACATTCCCTTTTCCTGGCACTTCACTGAAAACATTTTTAGACATGAAATTTCTCCTCTGTAACAGTATATTAATTACTGCCCCCCTACCTCAGTTTTCAGCAACATATAACCCAGGCAAGTTTCCAAATTCATTCTCAGGGCATGCAGTGCTTACCATTTCATACATTTAGTAAGAAGCTTCAGTCCCTGATTATGCCACCTTATAAGTAATGAGGCACTTCATGAAGACAGCTGAGTAGCTCAGCTGCAAGCTACTGGCAGTTTGAGGCAACACCAGCAAGAACTACTTGCATATTCTATATTCTAGTATAGAGTGTTGTGGGTTTGCGATTTAAAATCACTTGAATCCTACTGAAGATGACCGTGTTCCTTCAGCTTGCACTCACCTGCAAAATTCTGTTTGCCTCTAGAAATATCTCAGACACATGATGTACAAGCAATGCCAAAAGATGTAATTTTTTTTAATTGAAGATAACGGGTTTAGCAAAATAGTTCTCTTTTTGTTGGTTATAATGGCTTTTTTTCTTGCTAAAAGCAGCATAAAGCTTCATACTTTTTAATGTCTTTCTTCAGAAATAAGAAACTAAAAATTAGACCAGCAGAAATCATGTACTCATTGCCAGAGTTGATAGCAATGCTGATTTCTTTACATTATTATAAAAATATAGTTAGCTCGTTTAAGTTGGATTTACAATCAAGCCTTTAATGAAATAAATGTGTAATTCTAGTAGAACTGCAAGAGATTTAAGTAACTTAAAGTCACTTAAAGGGTTGAAATTTCCTTAGAGTTCTGCATTTGGGGTTGATTTTTGGTAAAGACAAGCTCTATTTTGGCAGTTAATTCAGAAACTGCCTACTTGTATGCACAGAAGAAGCCCTTCTAGATTAACGGCAGGAAATAAAATCACCTGACTCCTTCTTCCTGCCTAACATGGCAAGTAAGCTCAGGATCTGTGAGTCACTAAAACAAAAGACATTTCACTTTTTCCCCATAACCCTGTCTAAGGTATTTCATCAAGCAACAGATGCCTTACTCCACAACTGAGGAGACTAGATCAGCTGGTGATGAGCTTAAAAGCAAGTTTCAGTCCCTGATGTAGGAGGTGAGATCTATGCCACTCAAGCTCCTGGGAGATTATCTACTGAGACATTCACTACAGGGATTAGATATATTTATTCATTAAAAAGAAGTCTGTGAAGATTCTGACCCCAAGGGTTTGTTCTCTTCTTGGGAGAAAATATTTCTGAGTTTGAAAGAAAGTGCTGGGAAAATATCATATTGGAAACACACTGGGAATTAAATTAAATCTGGGGTATGGTTTTTCTGTTACCTCATCTGTGTATCCACAGTCTCTCGAGCTTCTTGCTTTGTCAGGAGCTATTGAGCCTCCATTCAGGAAGACAGACCTACATGCTGCCCCTTATGACCATGCCTCTATGGTTTAGCTTTGCTTGATCTCTTAAGAAATGTAGCTCTGGACAAATAAGCTCTGAAATAAGGAGAAATAGAGCTGCCTGATTAGGCCCAGTCCAGGGATGCAAAAGCAGGGCTGGTTTCCCTCTGCATCACTGCACAGTATCAGCTAGTCAGGGGACGGGGGGGTAATCCAACACTGTGCTGCATTGTGCATTCCATACATACTCTCATCCCTTTCCAAACCACAACAAGAGAACACAAGGAGAAAAGGAAGGCAACTTCCTTATTTCCCTATAGCTTCACCTAGCCACATCAGGACTTGAAATCCCTGTGCAAACCACCAGCTCTATGCAACTAGAAAACATTTTGACTAGAGAAATTGCTGTAATCCTTAAATTAGTTACATTTCCCGCTGTTGCATAATTCTGACCCGAAAAAAATGTTTTTTTAAACACTTGTACACTGTCCTCCCTGCTTAATTCACAAACCTGCCATCCATTTTTCCTATGCTGCTGACATCACTTTTTCAGACATGAGTGATCCTATATCTGATCTTCTATTCTTCATCCAACCAAAACCCCCACTGACTGTATAATTAGGCCCAGCCATATGAAACATTGCATTTCTAGGCTTCTTTGAAACACTTCACGCGATAAGAGTTTCAACTCTTCTCCTGACAGTCATGCATGATGTGATGATCCCATGGACAAGCAATGACTGCTATTCTCACTGTCACCGTAGATTGCAATCTTAAAATCCAAATGGAGGCAAAAGGAGCATTTAAAAAGAGCATTTAAACAAACTTTTGCCCTCCACCTTCCCAGTTTCCTTCTTTCATCCACATTCAAGTATTGTTAAATGACAGTTTTGCACAGAAAGAACTGGCTTTTCTTCCACCTTTCCATATGGAGGCTTAAAATGGAACACAAATTTCCAGTGAACAATACATTCTCAACTTTGCTTTCCTATGTCAATATTTTGCATTGATGATTTTTTTTTTTTCCACTTTCCATTTTCTACAGTTTTTGCTGTTAACAGAAATACCAGTTATGGGTATGTTTAGGAGAAGTTTTAGGTTTGGTTTAGGCTCCACATCCTCAGCAAGGACCCTGAAATATCAGCTCCCTTTTATTTCTGCTGTTTTCTATTTCTACTGATGTACTGGCTACTCCCTTCATCTTTATTCTTTCACCTGCTATAAAATATTGTTTTCCCTATTTTTGTGGATTTTAAATACTATAACATTTAAATCAGTGTCTTATTCATAGTCTTTCAAAAATACGCTGTAGAGCAGAGAGATGTAGTATAGTGTAACCCAGAGTTTTAAGAATGTATTTGTAATATGTCAAATACTTTATAATATTCTCTTTCCATAGTTTCAATTGGATAGTTTTAAGTGAAATAACACATCACAGTTAAAACTGATTAAAAGTAATTTTCAGTGTTGTTGAGTTTATTTGTTCATTTTGGATTTTGTCTTTTAGTTGTACCCCTCCTCCTGTCTCAGCTTCTTGTGCTACTATTTTCCCCAGAGACTTCCATCTTCCACACTCCTATTATTATCCTTCTCCAATTATTGTTTAGTGCTCTCTTTACACACATTTAGGCTGTAAAATTTTTCATTATCCATCCAGGATAAAATATTTTGAGACCTCTGGAATGTTACTTGGTAGCTTGGTGGCAACACTATTACTTAGGGAATTATACATCTCTGTACCACACACCTGCATCTGTATCAGAATTTTAACTTAAGGGTATTGCGGGATCTCCCTGTGTTGGAGTTCATCAGCATTTACAGGTGTTCAGCTCAGCTTATCAGACAGGTATTGACCAAATGGCAACACACAGGAGGGGTCAGATGGGACAGAATCAGAGTGGTTGCAAGACTAGGAGGCATTTGGCACATCACAGTTCCCTGGGGTGGCAACAGGAATCAAGGGATTAATGGGATTCTCCTTTATTATCAGTGCTGCGATTGAAAGGAGATGGACAATGGGGAGTCTTGATGAGAGAGCAGCTGAGAGCAGAGCCCAGCATAAAGGTAAGGTTTATAGCAGTAAAACCAGGGAACTTCTGAGAAAGAGAGTCTGGTTGTAATTAGAAAAACTTATGATAATTGGAATGCTGAAAAAATGGGTTTCCAAGGTTACATTACTTAATGCACTGCTTCTTGTGTCACCTGAGCATTTAATCTAGATCCAAAAATCTAGATTAGTTGCAATGTTAAATGTTGCAGCTGTTAAGGCTCAGGATTCCCGTCCAGTCTAAAAGACAAACATTCCTTAAAACATGATCTAAGCTGACCTCTACACTATGGATGGGTAGTTCTCAAAAACAGGAACCAAATTCCTAACCCCACCTGAAACTGTGGGACATAAAAATAGACATGAACCAACCTAAGGAACTCAAAGGGGTCTTGCACCATTGCCTTCATGCTAGAAAATAACCTCTAACCAGTCAGCCATGGAATTTGTTTTCCTCACATTCCTCATTAACACTGATAAAGTTAGGCCTTAACTGCTTACTATATCAAGGAACAATCTTATCACGAATATTATTTAGAAGAATCCCAGAGCTACTCTAACCTGATAGTTTTGCATTTTGGACGTCCTTCACTTGGACAAAACCAATGGTCACCACCAAGCTACAGTGAATGCGAACCCTTTCATCTGTCAGGTTGTCCCACCTCGGTGCACAGTGGGGCACTGACACATTAAATCCTACATCACAAAAGCCCCTCTACTGAAAAGGATTTGCTGAGGGGGTTATTTAACATTTAAAGGAGCATGGGAAAGTAGAGATAATTTTACAATATTCATAACCACCTATTTACAACATGTGTGGGTCATTAAAATGTCTACTGTTGCAACAATTACTAATATTTATGTGGTTATGTAATGTTATTTATTGTATTTACTATTATTTGCCCTTTCATTAATCTCTTATGCAAGGCTCTTAAAAATATAAGCATGTAGACCAGTCCTGCAATTAAATCTACATTAATCAACAAAGGAACTATAACTGCATTATGATGCTGTACTGAGATTCATGTCAAAATAGGAAGGGGGTGTGGTGGTGGGGAACACGAAACAACAAAAACAAAATCAAAAGGAAGAGAACAAGAAGGGCTGTTTATGAACAACACTCTGTAAAACACCACAAAACACTCCCTGCCCAAAGCTCTGCTCGAACTAAAACTCTCATTCTCTGTTTTTGGTTTCAAAACCCCTCCACAGGGTTTTCACAGCTGGGCTGCCACAGCCTAATCGTGATTCATGAGCCACGACTACTCCTGCTCTGCTCACCACTTGCAGGCAGGGAGAAGTAATCCTTCTCTCTCCATCCTTCTGTAGAAGATGGTCCACAATAAAAAAACAGCACAACATATTCCAGGGTGTGCTCCTGTCAAGCCACTGGAAACAGGTTTTCAACTCAGTAATAACTGTTTGCTGTGCACCAAAATGCAGTTTCCCCTCGAGCTTGAAAAGAATTGTGGAAAGGCACCGACATCAAGGGGGAGAGCGAGTCAGGAACTACCAGACGTTAGAAGAGCCCAAAGTGTAGGGGGAAGCTGTAGTAAATACGAGACCCTATTCTAGAGCTCACAAACTGAAAACAATTACACTTGTATTGTCATGTATTGAAAACAAATCAACAGCCTTTTATCTGATGAGTCAAAATATAACCCATCATCTACACTCGAAAGGCTTAAGGAGGCCCACTAGAATTGTCTCTGACTGAGGACCCTTGACTGAGCGTTTGTTAAGGGTGCGTGCATGGTATCCAAATAATTTTGCACATATGCACCACAAAAGCAGCGGAATTACTGGATTACTAATTTAGTTTGAAGGCCAACTAAAGTCTTAGCACTTTCATAATTATTGCAGCTCTTTTTGAGTGGGAAAAATGAAGGCAAAATTTCTACAGGTTTCTTCCAGAGGATTCAACACATTTGTAAAGTTCCATACCAGAACGCACAGTCCCTACACACATTTTTTTTCTCATCTCTCTGTTTGCTTTTTTCATTTTGGCTTGGTTTGGGTTAAAGGTCTGTAAAACAGATTAGATAGCTGAGCTATAACAGGGGACCAGATGGACAATTTCCCTTGAGCACAAGAATCCATGCTGTCCTCCATGTTCTCTTCTCAGCTTAGCTGCATCTTGTGGCTGGGCTGTGAGTGAACCGGTAACCTGCCCTTGCTGATTTTATGTAACAGTTGTTAGCAAAAGAAATAAATAAAATGCTTGTTAAACACTGAAATTATTTAGATAAATGGGGCATATTGCTACTTATTTTGGAAGTGTGATGTGTAATCAAGTACTGCTAAATGCAGAAAAACTAGTAGGCTTGTCACTTAGGATCATGGTGATAGGCACCTCAGATAGATCATAGAGAACATATTGTAATCAAGCATCAAGGCAGCATCACAAACATCAGGATGCCACGCAGTGATTAATGTCTAGGGCTTTTTTTGGCTTCTCTTAATAGAAGACTTGTCCAGCCTCCAGCTGCTAACATTTATATGCCGCTGGCTCAGGACTTTAACTGTTTATTAGACAGCTGAAACAGGATGCACTACATGAACACACTCAGAGGACAAACATATATTAGAAGACACCTCTACATAATAACAACCACAGATGTTAATAGATATTCTTCGTGATTTACCAGCTATCCTTTATACTTAGGGCACTGTAATTGTTATCTACAACATTGCTTTGCTGATGTTTTAATTATATAAAGGCCAGACTGTTTTATCAATAGATTGATTATAGAAAAGGATTCCATTTCAAAGGGAAAAATGTCTTCTACTTCTGAATAAACCCGGTGAAACTGGAAAAAAATACTGTAATTCAGGAACTTGGAATAGATACTTCCCTTATGTAAGACAAGTGGGCATCTTAAAAAGACAAAACATTAGTCTTTCTGCTTTCAGGGTGCAAAACTATTATTATAGATAATTTTGAAGGGTATTTTTTTATCTTTTATATATGTAACGTATGTTTTTTTAAAAAACTCCAGTCTGCTTTTCTCATGATACACCTACATAGTGAGCACAGCAGATCCTCAGTAGGGATATATGACTTTTAGACAATAAGCAACACAAAGAAGAATAAAAGATGCGTACTTTGCAGGAAAATGGCAGTCTCTAAGGTGCAAAAGAAGAGCCAGTGATCTGTAAGCAGTGGAAGACTGCTTCAAGGGTTTTGCAATGAGGGGAAAAAATGCTACATCTCTTCTGAGCTGCTGTTTCAAACACAGCCCCATCAGGAGTGACAAATAGTCTTTATTTGCCCCTTGCCTCTGTGCAATCAGTTTATCATGGCAGTTCAGTTTTCCATGGACAATTATCAACATTACTAAGAAAACACTGTCACTTCTGCCCTTCTTGAGCAGAGGCAAACAGGAGAGCAAACACAGACTGAAATCAGACTAATAACTCCCAGCAAAAGGTGACTCTTCCATAACTAAAACTCTTTTTATAGGGAAGAATGAGGGAATTGCCTATGTTGGATCTCTACTGTACTTCTTATTAATACAAGACATCTCTGCAGAGTCATTAAACCAGCACCATTCTAATTATACACCAGTGATTAAGCAGATGTGACACTGAGCGAGGAAAATGTTTGATTAATGATCCAGGTGTATAACTTTGGAAGATTACATTTAGCAGTGTGAATTAGGGGGCAGGCAAGCTTAGAAGAAGAGGACAGCTTTTGATTTCAGCCTGCCTCTGTAATGTTATGATTTTCTGTTAGGAATGCTGACCACTGGGTCAACAGACAACTCAGTGTAGAACTTTTCCCCCTGCTCTCTTCCAAACATACACCAACAAAATTATTGAGCCTGCTGCTCTGTTTTCAGCTTTTTATTATACTTCCATATGAATAATTGCTGGAATTCACTTTATTTAATTCTAACACTCTAAGCTTTTGACCTTTGGAGCTTTGCAGGAAAAAACACACTTAGGTTTTTATTTATCTCTGTTCCACCCATTATTGTTAAATGGTTGCTTGAATATTGCCTGTTTTGCTTCAGTTTCCCACGTTTCTAATTAACAGTAGATGTCTAATGTCTAGAGTTCACTCAGTTTGTGTGACTTCACGATAAGTCAGTTCCAAGAAGAGCCCAGAGACGAGCAAAAGTATATGGCAAAAGTATATGAATTTATCTGTGAGGAAATTTAAGTCTTGTCATCAAAGCCCCGCTTTATAGCCAAGGGTGCCCAAGCAGCTGCTTGCATTCAAGATATACACTGAAGGCAATGCATAGGCCTGGCACAGTTAATCCTCTAACTGGCCAGGCAAGCACTCACACACATACTCAAATACATGGATAAGAGGGAAAGTGCTTCTGCAATACTTTGTGGTTTGTACTTCACAGAAATTCACCTTTTCACCCACTTTTAATTGTATCTGACAGCCTTTTTTGGGCTAAGAGGTACCCCGAGGCACCTCCCATCATATGGAAAAGTGCAGCTCACAGAAAGGGAACCCCACACACACCATTAAAATATGATTCTCTCCTCCCTTCTCCTTCATCTTTACATGCACCTAGGAAGTCAGCATCAAGTTCTTTCTCCTGAACTTCTACTCTCCTCTTTCTTGTTTGAGAATTCAGAAGTAAAGGTCACCCAAAGCTTTATGCTTTGAAAAGAGGAATCTCTATCAGCAAAGGCCAGGAACAGACCAGGAATAAAATCAGCATTTGCCAAAGACTGCTGATGAAAATGAGTCATCCTTTGGAGTGTGCAGGTGCGAAAGATTTTACTAAATTAAAAATACAGGGATTAACAATAACAACCAGTGGTCTGTATGGAGTATTTATGAGGAAAGATTGACAAGCCACATGTTTATGCTGCAAAATCCTGATAAATGAGAATTACAGGGTAGAATATAAGTGGTATCCCTGAGAACAACAGTTTGCCAAGCAAAGCCAAAGAAAGTGAAGAGTAAAGTATTAAAGCACCCCTTAGCAATTACTGCTAGTCAGAAACACATGCAAACCATTCATGTACATACTAGTTACTGGTCAAGTGGAATAATCCCCAATCATCTAGTTTGTCGTTAAAACACAGAGGAACAACTAAACCAGAGATTAGCATGACTAGGAAATACATTTTTCTTTGCATAGTCAATTGCTTTAAGGAAAATATTCCTATGAATTCTGAACATTTTTTCCCTTTTCTAACAGTGAAAAACTCTCAACATTTGGAGTAGCATTCCCACATTATATGAAATCTCTTATTCTAATAGAGATCAGGTAGATTCATCAGTGCATACACCAGGTATGAGCCTTAAAATGGCCTGAACAAAGAACAGACTACAACCAATAGCAAATCCTCCGACATCTTAATTACTTATATGTAGGTTGAATAAAACACAAGTAACTTCACCCAGAAATAGTTCACTGAGACAGGAATGGATTATACTTTTCATTTATATACAGTCTAATCTAGGTTATAAATGTATCTTCTGTAACTTCTACATATTGTATTTTCTCCCTCCTGTTACAGGAAAAAAATCTTAGCAGATTTACATTAAGGAAGAAGTAAATAATATATATATTACTTACAAAAGTTGTATTTTCCAATAGTAATGTTGTTGTATTTGTTTCTACATTCAGTTCAACAACATGTCCATTCCTATTTTTATACACCACTGCTGTATCTGCAACAACAAAGGCATAAACAGTTAGGAAACACATTGAGTCTTTAATACATCTGTGGAAAAAAACAAGTATGTTAAATTAATTGGAATATCTTTATTACAATACACAAGCAAGACAGAAGTTTTGTCGATTTGCTTCATGAGCTTCAAAAATACCAATTTATGCCCTATAGCATGCTCATTCAAAAATATGACTTCCTTTAAATGGAAAGCTTTTCTGTGGCAAAAACGTGTTCAGTGGGATAAGATTGTTCTGAATGAAGTGACACCTTGACCATAAAGCTGCTCTCGCCTAGATATCACTGTCATCCTGACACCAAGGTTTGAGCATAGTCACTTTGAAAAGGGCCATCTACCAAAGTAAAGCTTTGCAAAGGAAAAAAAAGCTTTTGCTGGACATCATATTCACATGTCTCCTTAGAAGTGATTATTCTAACAGAACTTCTACACTTCTGTGTTCCTGGTGACTGGATTGAAAAAGTTATGACTATCTTAAGACAGTCCACATTCTGTGTGATTAGTGCTGGGCCACAGAATACCAGATTGCCACATAAGCTGAACGTTGGCAAAGGAGGGTTAAAGATCATTTGGTCCGTTTGTAAAATATTTAAGACACTGAGGGATGAACTGTAGCAATTTTTTCTTTGTATCTGTTCATATCAGTACCTGCAAAATTACCAAGAGAAACACAAATATCATATAAGCCTTGATTTAAAAAAAAAAAAAAAAAAAAAAAATTACAAATTTCCCACTATTTCTAAAAAGAGATTGAATAGATTGAATGCTGATTCTTTCACGTTATTTAAAACCCATGTAAAAGATTTATATTTAATAAAATGAAATTGTTTTATTATAACAATGTAGAAAGCATGAGGAAAGTTTTAAATTAAGCCTAAAGGAAACACAAAAGAACTTCACTAAACCTCAATAATGTCTAAGAAATTCATTACAGATCTCTGAATTTTATGAAGTGGGAAGTAAACAAGACTGGAGAAAGAGGTTATGCTATCATAAAAAATATGCTTTGCTTTGCTTATTTGGAAAAATGTAGCTATATTTTAATTGACTCCACAGAAACTCGAGATATACAGCACTAGTGAATGTCCTCTGGTATGTTCTGTAAAATTAATGAAGCCTCATTTGAAGAGCTTATTAAACTATTTTAGGACCATGGCTGGGAAGTGGGGTGGGATTGATGGAGTTTAGGACAGTATTATTAGAGCTGTTGTTTAGGAAGGCAAATTAAATTGTGAACTGCGGAATTAACAACAACTTCTTTTAAAGAAAAAGATTTCAAATATTCTTTTTGAATAAAAAGAAATGGCACTTCACATAAAGTTATTTGGTTTCAGGTTACTAATTGCAGAACATTTTAGTTTTTGCAACTTCTTTTGGGGCATTTTGCAGGATTCTTTTAGGAACTCTCACACCGAAAATCTCCAATGACGTTGCACCACAGTGCTAAGAACTATTATAGAAAAAATAGAGTTGTCTGGCCAAAGAGGTGTCCCCAGTTCTGATTAAACCATGATTTGGGCAATGGCACATATGACCCAGAGACACTGAAGAGCTGTCAATGACTTAAACATCCATGTTCAAGCAGTGCTCTGAATAATGTGCTACCGAAATCCAAACGAGTATCAGAATGTTGCTCCTTCTCATTCAGCTACTTTTCCACATACCATTTGGCCAGCAGGATTTACAGCATCATGCCTCAGTAACTAACCCTATCAAAACCATTTTAGTCAAATAAAGAACTTTCCCATAAAATTCCTAACAGGACCACGGATAAAATACACATTCCTAGGGCTCTTGGAAGTCCTGAACATGGTGCGAAACAGCATTTGGAAAAGCAAATACTGAGTTATATAAATTAAAGCCTTTGTTCTCAAGTTAGAAGAAAATTTATTCAAACCATCAAGAAAACCGAGTCAGACCTCCTAAAAAAGGCAGGCCTTACTGGACAGTAATTATATCTCTCTCTGAATTTGGGCCATCATCTCTTTTGGATTCAGTAGTCAACTCCCGAAGTGTGTAAATTAAATGAAGGCTTGCAAAACGCATGGAGTTTCTCAAATAAAAGGTTATGTCAAAGTCCCACGCAAGCACTGAGCATAAATACAGTCTTCAAAAGTAATAATAGTAATTAATATAGAATTCTCATCCCAATCAATAGCTTGTCAGGCTGGATAATGTGATAGTTGATGGTCACACAACATAATGATGATATATCAAATGTCAATAAGAGCCATAAACATGGGTTTTTTCTTAAACTTTAGTTCCCTAGAGTTAAAAAGTCTACAAAAAACCCCAGTACCTAGTCCTTAGCCTTATCCATTTGCACAGCTGATTAATTTGTTTTCTTTAGTATCTTAGTGTCTTCACCACAAAGAGGTTCAGGGATCCCTGACACTTCACAAAGCCATTCGGAGAAGTAGAGTTCTTACTTCAAATAAATTCTCATTTAATTTGAAATAAAACCTCTTGGCTGGGCACAAATTGCAGCACTGAAGAGTCACATTATCAAACTAAGGACATCATTAGAATAAAAAGCATTCTGCCTTGAGTAAAGGAGAATGTGGGGAAGCCTCTACAAAGAAGATGTGTTATCAAGTCACCAGCCCTCAATGATGTACACAAAACCAGTTCTTCAAACAACTCATTGAAAAGTTCCTAATTGTAATAGTTAAATTTCTGAAATGTTTGGAAACTCTAGAGGATTAGATGAGTGATAAATTCATTCTGTTTTACTAAAAGTGTAGACAGGCAACTAAGGATCTGTACATTAGTTATCCTGACATCATCTCAAATAAAAAAATGGCACAACAAGAATCCTAGATTCTTCCTACAAAAATAGTGGCTAGGAAAATAATTAATACCTGACAGCACTTAACAAACATAGATTTTGTTAAATAAATTTGGCAGTGTTATATTTGATAGAGTTGCCTATGCCTGGTTTTCTTCCAGGGTATGATTTATGACATCTAGAGTTTACATTAAACAGAATTAATGGAAAACACATTAGGGAGATTAAAAACAGTATCACTAAAAAAAAGAAAAAAAAAAAAAAACAAGGAGGAAGAGAAGAAGATAGGGTACTGCTACCAAATGTTCTGTCTCACCTGCTTAACCGTGAATTATTGTAGATGTAAGAATTGAAAATCAGAGCTAGAACAAAAGCTTATGGACTCACACAGATAAATACTATTCTACATGTTCTCAATTCAGTATCATGGCAAAGAATTGACTCGATTCTACAGCATAAGTGGATCTCATGTCCTGGAGTGATCTTGCCACTGGTGAGATTGGCGCTATTGCAAAATGTCCAGTTCCTGGAAAGCAACGCTGCAGGAATGGGAAATGGGTAAAGAGGAAAGCTAAGGAATTGCCAGTGTAATGCTGGGTCAGAAGTCAAACACAGAAACGCAAGGTTGGGTTGGCTAAAACTGTTCAAAGACATCTGGGTCATATATACATAAATGCATATATAGTTAGGGAAAAATTGTCGACAGGTATGGATGTGCAGAAGGGCTCAGCAAAGGAGATGACAGAATCAGCCCTTTAAGATATGCTTTATGCTTTTTATGTCAAGAATTAGTTCAGTCTGAATGTGGCAAAAAACCAAAAAGGGCTGAGCTTGGATGGCTGTTGCAATTTCTTCTGGTCTGGAATCTGCAGATTTAACTCAGTCTATTGATTTTCTCAACCCCTCCTGAAATGAATCTTTGGGAATACAGGATTGTCGGCACAAAATTGTCGTGTTTCTGGCTCTGGGCTAAGGTAATTTTAATAAAAAATCTCAAACCTTGGGGTTTGTTAGCTGACTGCCTGTGGGATCAAGGGATGTTTGTTTTTCCTTCTGATGCATAGTGTGTCTCCTTTTTGTGCCTCCTACTCCACTTTCCTATAAACTATCAAATATTGATCTCAGTTGCAGGTGGGATACTGGGTCTGGTCAGTGCTGCAGCCTCATTCAGATAATCTGTGTAGGTGTTAAGATGCTCAAAGGTAGAGAATGCAAATTCCACAAATCTCAGAAGAGAAATTTTTCCCAGGCAGACAAAATGGGCTACCACTGCAGACTGTGGTTGCCTAGTGGACACAGAGCTCTGCAGTCCAACTTGATGTTCAAAAAGCTCTCTACAACTTATTTGGCTTTCAAAAAGAACGGAACATTAAATCAAATATTACATAAAAACACACTATAAAACAAAATTCTGTAATTATCACAGCATTCACCCGACTCAGCAACATAAATATTACTTCTTCTTAACAGAATTATATTAGCTGCAGAGCCAACAATGATTTATTTTATCATGGTGAGGTTAAATGTCCAAATTTCCCTGCTATTTTAAGTTTTTAAAAGTAAGTATTTTCATCCTCTGCTCTATCTCTAGGCAAAGAACATGCAACAAGAACGTTATGCTGAAATGATTAATCCATACAATTTAAATCATAGTTTGGATTTATATATGAATACCATAAATATAGCCCTCAGTGATGAAACTCTTCCATAAATATGGCATCATCATAATCTCAAGTGTTTTTTAAATGAAAACAGCATGTCCTACAAATAGCTTCATTAACACTATTGTTCCTGGTTTAGGTTCAACACTGGTAAAGGTTCTGCTCAAGAACAGGATATATGTTGGCAGGAACTGCAGCTCTATACTGTGCCTGGCCTAATATATATTGTTCCAGGGAATGTCAAAGTACAGGCAAACTATCACAAAATGCAAAGAAATCAATGTAAAACTTTTCACACTTGACAAGCAGTTTGACTGCCATCAATTTGGCAATATTTTCTTTACCTTCATTTATTGAATTTACCCTCATTTACTGCATTGACAACACTCTATCATGTCCTAAATGCTACAGAATTCTTCTGCAGCACTCACAGTTCCACATGGCATCATATATGTTCAAATTATCCAAAACCAATCCAGGCTGTTTTAAATTCTAATGAAAAGCCATGCATTGTTTAGGGGAAAGTGGACTAACTTCCATTCTTAAACACATCACCATCACTGCAAATCAAGCCCTGAATTGTTCTAGTGTGAGAATTTGGCCCAGGGTCTACATGGCCTTTAATGATTTAGCTTTCTGAAAGCACAACCCTGAATGGTGGTGGTTTATTTGATGAGTATAAACTCTGGTTTCACATCACTGAAATCAAGCAACTCATCCTGTTATTTAAATTGCACAGACTGGGTTGAGAGGAGTAGCTACCACATACTTTCAAGTCTCCTGATTTTTAGCCTGGTGTTCTATTCACTTTCACATCAATATTGTTCCAACTTTTATTGGCTGGAAGTTTTCTTCTTTTATTGGTGGTGCCTCCACCTTGGCCATGCAAGAGTTGTGTTCCTGCCAATGGGTTTATTTTATTGAATATCATTCTATTCACAGAGGTTTTAAGCTGTGATTTTTGACCTGTGAATACACAGGGTGCTTTTTCTTTAGCCTCTAATAGTCATCATAACAATCCAAGCTCATTGTAAAACTAAAACTTCCTAGCCTGTAAATCTATGTTGCCACCATGTTCATTGAGATTAACTTGAATAATCACTACAGGTGCTACTACTGACAAGGAGAAACAGAATCAGTAGCACTCCTTTGAGTATAAAAAACCTAATTCTTAGTAAATGCACAGTACTGTTAATGTAAATTCTGTTTGCCAAACAAAAGCACTTCGGTAGAATATTTGCAAGATTTGTACTATTTGTTGATTACAAGGTTTATTTCATGGTAACTCCCAAGATAAACTTGTGTGGATCTATCAATTTCAATGGACACTTGCCAAGCCCAGCTTGCTAGGACCTGGCTCAGGAGCAGTTTAGAATTTACTAACATTGATATTGAATAGTTTGAAGAAAAAAATTATTTGTAAAGAAGGTACACAGAGCACAGACAGCTGATTGCTGGCTAATTTGTACACAGCACTGTAAATCTCAGCCTAAGCCAGCTGTCCAAAGGAGCATCAGTACTCAGGCTGTTTTGTGCACAGAAACCATCAGATATTAAGGCAGTTTATCAAACAGTCCTGAGAGCATAAGTAGCATCTAAAAAGCAAAGGAAAGAGAAGGAAATACATTCAGGCAATGCTGAAAATCTGTTCCATAATATCTAGAATAAGGAGGCCTCAGGGTAGTCTGAAATTGCTGACAGTGTTAATCTGAAGATGGTGTTTTCCCACTGAAAATATTTACTAAGTTTTGGTTTGTTTAAATAAAACTCTGCTTTGCAGCACAAACAGCAGCATTAGCAAGTCAGAGGCCTACTCTTCCTTATATTTTATGGTTTTTTTTTAAATACAAACATACGAGAAGGTTGATACCTTTCTGTCAACACATATGTCAATCAGATTTTGCTGTACACGGTATTATTAGAACTGCAGATGGCATTTCATCAAATTGATTACAGCAAATGTCATGCTAATTAGAGAATGCTTTATGATTTAATAAACAGGAGGTGCTAGACAAATCTTTGTCTAATTAAGTATATACTAATTAAATAAAATAGTAATTTACAAAAATACTACAGATACAGACCAAATTTCAATATGCCAGATAAGTCATGTGTCAGCTGACCAAGATTTCCACTGCTTTTCTAAAAATTTGGGCTGTTAGTAGTGCTTTCAAGAAAACATTTATTCTGCACTGGTTTTACAATGTAATGTCCTCTTATAATGTTCTCTTCCAGATAATCTTTTATTATATAGAAAATGCTCAATTCCAAATGGCTTACAAAGCTGTACAGACAGGTAATTCCTCTACTTTCTGATTTCTAAAGGTATTCTACTTCCTTTTTTTCATCTATGCCCAACAAAAACTAACCAAAAACCAGAAGGAGATATTATGGTGCAGTACCTACAAAAATCGAAGCAGCAGAGTCACAGTAATATCCTGCCAGGCACAAGAAAATTAGCTCTGCTCTTCTTACCTTCTTCAACTCCAGAATTAAGTGACCAGGCATGGATTGACCTGGAAAATTCAAATCTCTATCCACACTCAGTGTATCTTCCTCTTTTCCTAATCTAGTCATTGGATTTCATACCAACTCATGCTCAACACATGCCAATTTACATTGGTCCTGATTACTTTAGTACATCAATGTATGAAAATCTCCAACTCATCCCAACAGTCACTATTCATTTATTAAATCACAGGTTTCTTCCCTGTCATGCAATTTCACAGGATCTGCCTCAGTATTACACTATCTCCATGCCAGCACTTCAGACAGGACCGAGGAAGCAGACAGCTCTTGAATATTAACAAATCCACTGGGAGATTGATTTACAAGGAAAACAAAACAAAACAAAACAAAAAAAAACAACAGTGAAATATATACTGCAGTCAAACCCAGCCCTCTGGAGCCTGAACTGAAGCAGATGAGGAAACATTCCCTGCAGAGCTGTGGGAGACAATAAGGAGGACAGCAACCAGCAGCCACAGGTAGCAATGTCTGTGCCAAGCTCAGCTGAAAGAACATGACTGCCTGCTGCCTAAGTCAGTCACTTCTATACACGCTGGAAAGATGTAAACACATGGGAAGGTGCTGAATTCCTTCACAAATACAACAAAGCTAGATAGGTCGAAATCCCTGTAATCACAGAGAATGCAGCTGAGTTAAGTTACAGTGACTGTACTAAGGCTCTATCCAGACATGTTGTGGACTCCAGATGCACTGACAGCTTAGTTTTCACAGCAAAACTAAACCATCATGCCCAGGTTCATGAAAGATACATTCTTATTCTATGTACTGCCATGATAACAGTGCTCTTATTCAGAAATTTCCAAGTTTTTCCTAAAAGTTCCTAAAAGTTTATCAGTTCATTAACTGGCAAGTTAAATAGTAATAATTTGAGGTGCCATCCACGGCAGATAGCAGAAACAGCTTGCTGGAGGTATTTCCGCCACAGTCTTCCTGGATGGAGAAATTTTCATGCAGTTCTCTTCTATTCCCTGGGACTCTGCTTAGGAGTGAGCACAGCACCTTCACACAGATTTGCTCGCTCGAGGCTTCCCAAATCCAGGCTGCCCCACCAGGGTTTGTCTCATTTTCTATGCTTCAAGAGCACATTTAGAATAGCACAGCTACAGTGGAGCTCCTGCTTTCTGAAATCATCAATATACCATGTGGACAGCAAGATGCTGACATCATTTAAGGAGCTGTCAACAACTACAAAAAGTTGAACGGAAATAAAAGTTGCGCCATAATTATTCTCCTATCAGACGAAATAAGTCTCCCTCACTTTTAGAACACAGCAGGACACAACATTAGAAAGTAAATGAACAAAAACAAATGAAAAAGCAAAGGTCTAAGTGTGAACTAGTATGAATGGAAGGGAGTTAGCTAACCCAAACAGCAATGAAGTGATGGACTAAAGCACAAATTGTGACTGTTTCTGCCATTCCTCCTCACACTGTTCCCATCCCACCTTTTGTAAGGCAGAAATCCCCATGAGTATTTCTGTCATTACTTGGAGGAAAAAGTTAGGGATATTCATTTCCTTACCTAGACCAAATCACTAAACATGGTTTCATTGTGTTAAAAACTAGGTAATAGCCTTCAGTCTATTAGTCCATTCCACTTTGATTGAAATGCAATTAACAGTAAATTAGCACCAGAAGAAATGGAGGGGAAGGGGCGGTATTCGTGGTAGATAGAGGGACTTCCTTATAGGTAACATCTCTTTTTGCATGGCCCACAACTCTAGTAAGGTCCAGCAGGTTATTACTCCTGAAGGCCTTCAGGTACCTACATTTTTATTTAGCTATTCTCTCCAATTTAAAAAAAAAAAAAAAAAAAAAAAAAAAAAAAAAAAAAAAAAGAAAAAAGAAAAAGGAAAGAGAAAGAAAGAGAGAGAGAGGGGCATAATATTAGAAAACATTCATGAAGTGCTAAAAATTTAAAGACGAAAAGTAATGAAACTCATACAAACACTTTGGTTTCCTCAGCCCACACCGCACAGTCATGGTGAAACATCAGATATTGTCTTTTTACCAGTTCAGAACATTCTATCATTTCCAAAATTTTGTTCAAACTCCTCAGCTTTCCCAACTACATAGAAACATTTTTGCTCTCTTGCATTGCACCAAGGACCATTACTGAGCCAGCTTGGCAATGGACTCAGACAGCTGCTGCCTAAATAACATACATGTCTCTGGACAACTGAGGAAAATTAGGGAACAAATTCTCAGTCTCAGTCACACATGCTATTCCAGCCTCTTCAGGGATAATACCTCAGCAGAGCAGCTCTTCCTTGGCAGTCTTGGGAGCTGACCTTTCTGCTGAGACACAGGAAAAGACCAATGTGTGGCTGCAGTTTTCTCACCCCCTTTTGTCCACATGAAGGTATGTCAGCAAGATGACTCAGTCAGAGTTGATGTCTCAAGCTCCTGCTGAGGGCTTGCAGTGGAAAAGATCGCAAGTGTAATATCGAAGTGGCCTCAGGGCTGTCCTTAACAAGCTGTATGAGGCAGCTCTTAAGAGTCTGGCACTCCTAGCAGAGCATGTCCAAGGCAAACAAGGTCACAGAGTAAGATTTCCAGGTGAACACTGATGATGCTTTCCAGGTAATTTCTCTAGTACACAGAAATTGTGCTAAATCCAGTACAGGCTCTAGTAAACTGCACCTTGAAGAAATTAAAATCAAAATAGACTATACAGAGCATCTGACTCAGCAATGTAACACCTAAACCCTAAGTGAGAGTAAGGATAGTCTAGAGTCAGATTACTTGCTACTGAACTTGCTCTTGAAAGGTGAAATAAATATATGCATACTATCAAAATAGTTTTGCCCAGATCTTACCATATGTTTCACACAGAATTGTGGTAACATATACCAATGTATCATAACTCTCCAATTTCAGTCAAAGAAATCTGCAATTACTAAATTTACCATGCCTGGCATTGCTATAACGAGGCTGCATCCCACCCCCACCCACTCCCCCCAAACTACTTTGGCAATTGCAAAAACAAACTCCTCTGTAACGAACAGTTTGACTATCTTGAATCTTGACCCATAGTCAGAACAGGCCACGAATAACCTAAGAATTAAAATAATGTTGATTATTTCCAGTGTGTTATAATATTCAGAGTATTTAATTCTGTCTACCACCTTTCCCATGACTCATACAACACAGAGTGCACCCTCATTCACAAATGTCAATGAATCATCCATTCTCATCAAAACCAGAAAATTATTCAAAATACCAAAAAAAACATAGATTTTATTTACTAATATGAAAAATAATAATAAAACCCAGAGATGATTCCTTTATGTACACACAGTCTCTTCCTTGAGGCTCGGCACATGCAGATGCAAGCCTCTTCCAGTGCCACAAACACACTGTCACTTGGTGCAAACACTTGTCAAGAAACCTGTCTTCTGGTTAGGTAACCCCACAGCTCAAAGTCTGAGCCTCTAGAAATAATTATGTCATCATCAGCTGGATGGTGATAATGAACAGCACTGCAGATGTGGAACATGCAGCAGACAGGATTGCTAATTACCTGTGAAAACCAATCCTCTTTATTTTTTGCTACTTTGTGTGTAGGTCTGAAAATATCTCCTAAATATTAAGTAGCCAAAGGTAAAAGTTTCTGATCTTAGACATGTAGTTCAAACGGACTCTGAAATTCTGACTTATAGAAAACAATGACATATTTCACAGCTATCAATTTGCTGCCACTGAAAATGAAATTAAATTTCAAAATATGAAGCTGAATAATAACTAAATTATCTATGTGCAATAGAAAGGCTTCTCATTTTAATACATATTCATCATAATGGCAGTCAGTACAATAAATTCAGTAAGCCACTAGTGCATTTACTCTCAAGCCTTTTCAGGGGTTTCATGTGCTTCAATTTCATTGCTCTGAATCCAGCAACTTGGCTAAAATTTAGACATCTTTGTTAAAAATTTAATTTTAATGGAGTTAACAGAAGTTTTGCTTCACAGTGCAATGGGCCCACAAACTAGCACAGAACTACACAATTGACAGGAGTAGTTTTTTATCTTATACTACCAAAGGATAAACAAAATATTTAAAGTTATTATAAAAAGAAACAGTAGGAAATTTTCTGTTCACAATTTTTAACCTGTTTTTTCCAGATCATTCTGATTTATGAGGAAATCATGATGATTAAATGAAGATCATTAGCTCTTGAGAATTATCATGTTCATTTGGCTTGGATCTCACTGTTATTCTGCACATGCAATTCCACTGGTCTGCTGAAACGTGGGGAACTGGACAGGCAGTACCAGGAACTGTGTAGGATCACCAGGCCAGTGCTTATCCTGACCCAACAGGTCCTGCCCTTCATGGCACACTCAGTGCAAGCTCTGTAAGAGCAGGAAGCAAGTCTGGAGGACGAAATGACGCAGGAAATACTCTTATCCTCAGGATACAAACACACAACTCTGGTGTAAGCTCAAACTCATGCAAACAAGCCTTCTGATTCAAACATAAAGTCCATCATACTGGCCTGGAAAGGGTTTTATTTGGCTCAGAGATGAAGTCTTAGTTCCAAAGGAAAAGAGACACAAGCAATTAAGTTTCTATCTTAACATTATCATCACACGCTTCACTTTACTCCTTACAAAATTACAAAGGTGACATGTTAGTTAGGAACATTTTGTGCAGCTTATCACTACAGCTAATTTAAAATAAAATGTAGCTGAATAGGACTCTTACAACAGGAAGAATCATCAAGGAAAGGTTGAACAATGGCATTCTTGGCAATCCAACAACTGTTCTCTAGCAGTGAGAGCATTTAGTGGTAATTTGACAGTGTTACCGGCAAAAGGAGGAGCCCAGATCTGTTCTGGGTGGGATGTGCAAGTGAAACAATGGGAACCTTTCTCCATACTTTAGTCATACATTAGTTTCGAAGGTGAGATATTTAAATTTTGTTTCCAAATTTATCCTAAATATTATCCCAGGGGATTACACCTCTTATCTGCTTCTGATCAGATAATTCAAGCAGTTCAGCTTTTATAATCCATTTGAATTATGCTCCCCTTTCAGATTGTTATTGATTTTATTAGTTTCTCATTTTCCCTAAGTAAAAGTGTCATTTTTTCATTGAAATGCTAATTACATTAGTAAATCCATACTTGCTCAATAGCTGCTTTAGAGACATACAAAATATTCCGTTAAAAGCTCAACACACCTGTCTAGAAATTTTTATTTTGGCACCCAAAAAAAAAGGAAAATATGTGGAAGGATTGAATAAACTATAGTGCCAAAGATGAAAAATACATACCCAGTGCTCGCAATGTGTAATTATTAAAATAAATGGATCTAGAATAAGCACCATTTTGTCACGAGGAAACCGTGAACAGAAATGTTGTTGCCTTTTCTCCTCTGCTTCATTACCAAGGACATATTACATCGCAAGCAAGAAGGGCTGATCCACAAATGTCAGCAGGAACAAAATTTGTTTTGGTGTAACTGTGCCTTTGGCAGAACATCCATATTTTCAAACTCAAACATTTTGCTTAGGAGGAATGTTAAATACCTTGCTAAATGAGAAATCTTAAATTTGTTTACACTTACTCATTTTTATCATCTTTATTAAACACTTTCCTGATGGTGACTTTGTCGAACAGATTTTGTTTTGCTATTTTCATGTTCTATGTAATTGAAAAAAAAAGCCTTTCATGCACCAAATTGAAACATAGACTGAAATGCTCCCATATTTTCCAAATGGAGATCACTTTTAGTAGTTCTAAACATGAACTTATTCTAGTTTACGGGTTGAAATTGAAGTCACTACAGGGAAGCCACTTAGCAGTTCCATATCCTCATATGGAGTACATGAAGTTGATTTTGTTTTCCAAATCATATATTTCACTTCTATAAAGGTTGGACATTCAGAACTGATGTAAACAGAATAGATGGCATTCATTATATGGAGTAGATTCAGAGATTGTAAGGCAAAAGAGACCATTACGGCCTTCTATCCTGAATTCTTTCAGAGCCCAAATTACAGGATTTTGACCTGGAATTCTGGTACCAGGTCTGTAATTTCCTGTTGGGTTTTCCTTTATAAAGAGCACGCAGGCTTGCTTCAAACACTTTAGTTCAGAATCCACAGTATCTCTTGATATTATATGAGCTGACAAAGGAGAAAAATAAATCCTACCATCATGTCATGAACACCTTACCTAAAGAAAGACCTTTCGCTCTAATGATGCTTGGGGGGCATTAGTAATAAGAGAAATCCATTTTATTTTACAGCATAATATGAAACACACTAAGACAATGCCAGAAATTGGAGCCTGTTCTGCTCTGTCCTGTGGAGTGCCCCACTTCTGTCTGAATCCAGCTTGTGGGACTGAAACTATTCACTATTAGAGTAAAAATACTCAGTTATATCCAAACTTACCCAGCACACAGCAAACAGCTTTGGGGACTGTTGCTTCAGCACTTTGTCACTAAAGGTCACAGCACAACTCTTTAACTCTCTCCCCCTCATGCATTACAAGAAACAGCCTCAAATGCTGTCCTTTGATTTTTACAGCTTTGCACAGAGCAAATATATTTCTGTTATATATTACAAATATGAAGAAGGACAGGACATATACTCTCCAAAACAGTACAGAGGTTGGAGAAATACAGTTTAAAAACATATGGAATCACGTTTTCTTTAAATATCCCTAGCCAGAAATGACAACAGAGATTTCCATGTTCAGCTGGTGCTGCCCAGCTCAGAGCCATGGGATGGTTTTGGACTCACAAGTGCCAGTAAATTGGGATTCAGTCAACAAGGCTGTGCCCACCTGTATGGATGGGCTGTGTCTCACAGCTGCACAGCACACACTGCTGACAGCAGAGAGTCAGGAGGCTGCAAGGGGAGGCATAAAACAGTAACTGCCTACAAAAGAGAGGGGTGTTAAAAATAAAAAATGCCTGGTGCTTTCTTATTAAATCATTTCTCCCAACAAAGCTGCCTACAGGAACACTGTAGAAGCTTCCTCCACCACTGTTGGTCAGGCTTCAAGAATATTCTGCATTCTGTACTAAAACACTTTCATTACACTTTTTAAACCGGGACCGTGCCAAAGACACAGACATGCACAATACCAAAAACAGGTTTTCATAACATATTGGAATTTTATCTTATTTTTTTATGTAGAGAGAAAAAAAAAACCAAAAAAAGGCAACATTGTGGTAAATTTGGTAAATAAATATACATAGTGGTAAATAAATAAACATAGTGGTAAATTTGCATCCAATTTCTCAACAGCCTCTTTTAGCCCCTCACATTTTCAGGAGCAGTATCTTTTAGCAAAGATCCATTTACTGACACTGCTTAAGTTTTCAGAGCTAAACCTATTCTGAATACTTAGAGATGGCTCATTTTGAGTCTGAAAACGCATTTTGTATTGGGCCACTGGAAGTCATAGGTTATGTGATGCAATTATGTATAAGAAGATCAACCACTCAATTTCTATCACATAATTTAATTAAGATATACATATAAATTTCTATACCTCATACAAACTCACATATATTCCACCTGCACAGAGCACAAACATTGCTTTTTCTACTCAAGCATTCTCCCTAAATATGAAAGTCAATAAGCAGTGACAGCACTACTGTTACTGTAACATTTATTTTCAGCTTACCCAAAACAAAAAAAACACATTAGATCGGCTTTAAAGGCACAGCCCTGAACTGGAAACAGAGTTATTCCACTTTCTTTCTCCAATAAAAGAACCCATAAATGGAGTTTCCTAGGAAGGAAACTACTTCCTAGGAAGAAAATAGCTGCTGCATTTAAGGATGGATGTCTTGTTTTAAGCAGACGCCAAGATTTGGGCCAAGAAGCCTTGGCCTGATACCAATGACTAAGAAAGACTTTTCACATTTCTTACTCAGCAGCAGGGCAGAGGAAGAAAGCTTCCAAGCTCCCTGGAGTGAAATATCAGCATTTTGATTCTGTGCTCAGTGACGAGGACATGCTTGGCATATTTGGTTTGGGGAAATGAGAAAAGAGAAAAACAAAGGAAAAAAAAAGTCAAAAAAAAAAAACATAACTAGCTCTTGGCAGGAGCAGGTTACTTATTCCCTACAGCAAGGGAAGCAGCTGGGAAAAAAAAATGTAACTTTCAAAATATTTGAAACTCATCACGGACAAAGTTTGGCACAGCTTGGATGTGGCACTTACTGCAGAGTTAATCACTGTTCTCCTTATCTCTAAGAGAAATATTGGGAGTATACAACAAATAATGCTAAGAAATATATATTCATTATTTTCAGTAAATAAGCAGTAATTACAGTTTCATTACCTATGAAACCAAATAACTATAGTAATTTAAAAAAGTGTAAAATAATTTTATTTTTAGCAACAGAAAGACAAAAAGCTATCACTCATGCCTCTGCAGTCTTACAGCCAATTAATCACTCCTCTTGTGGAACATCACCAGGCAATGGAAAAAAACAATGTAATAAACACCATGAATTTCATTTTTTTTCTGACATGCCAGCTTTTCAAGACAATAAGCCTTTGAAGTCTTTCAGCACAAAGTTATTTCCAAATAGTGGGTTTCTATGTGCTATTTCTAATTAGTATCTGAGATTCTTTTGCATTTATTTTTCACTTGTAAAATAGGTGGTTGGTTGTACATACACTTGAGTGGGGATAAACAGTACAATGCTAGCACATGCTAACACAGTAAAATGCCACAGTGATGTGGCATTTCACTCTATACAACATTTTTGTTACGTATTTCATCAGACAATTTACATATAGCATTATAAATGCAATGAAAAAGTCCTACAAATAATTACCAAACTGTAAATATTAGCTACATTGTGTAGACCACATCAGGATTTCTTATATCCTTGTGAAAGAGCTCATATAATACTCAGTATTGTTAAGAGGATATATCTGATAAGGGAGTGTCCATACAATTAACTATTCAATATGTCCAATTTACATCAATCACATCACATAATAATGAAAATATTTATTACATACCAAGCAAATAGTATCAGTTCCACAATTTCATATACAGCTTAGTAAAAAAAATACAATTCAAATAACATAAATGTGAAGTAAACTCTCCTTGTGCCCCAGAAGGGGGCTCATGTCTCAGACCAGATCTGAACCTGCTCACCTGGCACAGCACCAATGACTTAATCTGGATCATGAATTCAGATAGATTTACTTGTGTGTAAGAGATGTCAGCCATACTAATACATAAATTATCAATATAATTGACAACATGCTTCAAAAAGTGCAAAACTGGTGATTTTTTTCATTTAAGTAGGATTTTCTTTCTTAAATATACTTAAATGATTTTTTTTTATGTCAAATGAAACATTTCAATAATACGTGGGTTTAGAGGAAATGTTAAAAGATTTTAAAGATTAATATATTGAGACAACTTTTCACCGGTAAGTCATGGAAGCAAAACCCTGAGAGCAAACCCTAACACCGACAAGGGCAGTGGTTTCTACATCACTTACACTCTATCACATCCAGAATATTTTGCCTGTCACCCAAAGCAACTCCAGCTATGAAAGCATCCTGCCTAGCTTTGCATCCTTGAGATAGAAAAAAAAAATTGGGCAGCTTGAGTACAGAAACAGTACATAGTACTTTATTCTAGGACTGCTCGTGGTGCCATTGGCAATGATGGAAATGCACTCCAGTGTCTTCATTGGATGGTAGTAAAAACTGTGGTGGCCAGGAGAATTGAAACAAGTGATATTTTTCATTTGGACAGCAAATAAGATGGATAGTATTTCTAGTTCAGTTATTATGATAGGTTTATTTATGCCTCTGCATCCTTACATTGGTAATAGACTGTAATAATTAAAGACTGAACTGATGTATGCAAAATACTTGATAGGTGGCTCAGATAGCCAGCTGAGGGAGTCATTTTTGCCCAGGAGAGAGACATTAGAAGAGGGATTCTGCATTGCATTTCATGGGAGAAATTGTTGGAAGGTCCAGAAGAATGTGTAGGAAAACATTCTAGTTTTCCTTCTGCAGACAGTTTTGCTGTAAGAGATGCCCTTTCAAATAGCCACAGGTTGCATCTAACCCCTGGAGAGCTTCTTTTTTTTTAATTATTCTTTTGTTCTTTTCTCACCAGGTTTGATTCTATTCACATTCACCTTTTTCCAGCTAAACTGAAGGCTGGAAACTACATGGGTAACAATATTTTACAGAGTCTGCTACCTGACTCATAAAGTCAGAGAGACCAGAAACAACGACACTGCAGACAAAAGGGACTGTTAAAGCCATCCAGCCTGACCTCTCAAACATCATATTGACAAACTAAACTATCAAAACGCCAGAAATTATCCTAAAGATGGAACAAAAGGTAAGAAGACATATATATGGAAAATGAAGCTTAACTTAGAGGAATATGTTTAACAGTAATAAAAGGTATACATGACTCTATAGCCCAGTATCTCATTAATACTATGCATGCATTTGTAGATTACCTAATTTTTTTTAAAGAAGATCATATGAGCTCATTAAATATGAGACAAGAACTGATAAATAAAAATTTTTATCAGGGTTTTCCAGATATGGTAGTAAAGGAAGAATCTCAGTTCATCATTTCTCTCCAGAGTCTACAGCTGGAAGGAAATGAATTACAATCAAATGAAAAAAATCTACCACAAACGAACAAACAAACAAACAAAACCCTAAAACCAAACTCCAGTTGTCAGAAATTTCTCATTCAAGTAAAGAATCAGCCACTGTTATCAGTCATGTTATACAACCACAAACTAGAAAAAGAAAAGAAGATGCCCTTACAGTGAAGGACGCTCACTGCACAAAATGCATTTCCAAATGTGCTTCATCTTTGTGGAAAGCAAATTCTATAGAAAGCAATAGATAAACTCTCTTATTTATATGCAGACTAGAAAAGATGCAGAGTCTATGATAAAAAAGATAATTAGCATTGCTTGTGATAAAACCAGGATGGACATTTACAATCTAGATTCATTAAAAAAAAAAAAAATTGGTATTTACTTGCTGACACACAACATGGCAAAATGCTTGCACGTATTTCATTGTAAACTTCACCACTGAATTCCTCAAATAAATCTTTCCCCCTCACATGAAGCAACAATAAGTAATATTGTTCCTCTCATTAGAGAAGACATTAGAGATTACTTCAGTTCACCAACTGGCGATTTCTGTAACACAGAGAGACATAGAAATCCAAAATTTTTCCATAAAATGTAACATTTATGTTTCACATTCAGTCAACATGAAGAGCTATTGCTATTCATGAAGGATCCATGCAGGTAACGTTTGAGTATTATAGGAAATTCATAGACAGCAAGTAAAAGGCACTGAAGTAAAAAGTCAGTTCAGTCAATTTCAAAAGCAAACACTCACATACTTACAGGCAAGCATTTCACAGTCTTCAAACCTGTAGGAGACAAAATGAGCTGAAAAACCTTTCCTTCCTCATACTGCTATTTTCCAATAGATGGGAAAGATATCTGAGTGGTTCCCTTAGACATTGGTCAGGAGTGATGCTGGAACAGATCTCAGCAAACCTTCAACAAAGACAAAGGTGTTGGAGTCTGCATGTAAAATCAAGGACTTGCTCATAAACCCATTACAGTAGGCGGCTGCACAAGGACAGCATAAATAAACGAGGGGGAGCAGTGATGTTTTCCCTTGAATCATTTAAGAGTCACTGATAGAATTAACGGGACAAGTGACAGGAAGGGAAGGATGGTGCCTTTCTGTGCTAGAAAATGAAAGTGTAGATTTCCTGCAGAAGCAATGGCACATCAATGGTGTGACTTTCATCACTGGCTTTTTGTGTTCCTGCAAGGACTTTAACCTCATTATAGTCTATGTACGGCACTTTATATAGTATTACATGTAATATTTCCATTGTATTTTTGCCTTTTGAAAGCTACATACTAATCAACTTAATATGGTGTAGGATATCACCAGGCAGCCTAACCATTAAATAAGGCCATTTGGAGGGTTTTAATACATGCCTTTATTACTTGGTGTCTAGTTCTTAACTGTGCATAGTATTTCTTAATACAGATTACCCCAGTATTGATGTAAGGTAGTAGCACAGGCTATAATTATTTAAGTAAAAGATAGAGGGCACTGAGATCAAACTTGTTTTGAGACAAAATACTGTGTCCAGCTTAACAAAGTACCCATGTCAACAACACCTGAAGGTAACAGTGGCAGTCCAAGAGATAAAATGAGTGCTTATAGCTTAAAATTCAGCTTTGGGATTCTGAAATATCTGAATTCTTCCAGTGATACAGAGAATTCAGTTCTACTCTCTGCAGACTTTATACTGATACTGCCTATCTGTAACATGCTAGCCTGTGATATTTCTTTTAATAAGAAAGACTACATTTTATGGCATATAGAGCAGACATACTATTAGCATTTTTTCCCCAAGTCTGAAAAACAATGATCTTAGCAATGAGTATAACAGAAACAGAGCCATTATAAAGTACATTAAACTCCTGTTTTTATTTTAATGATACCCTATATTAAATTATTCTTTTTAACAGGGAGAGGAGACACCTGAATTTTCCCTAGACATGTTGTATTGACTGAAGACTCCTGCACCTTCAGCTTCTACCAATATTGACTGAGATTGTAGAGAGGTTGTAGAGAGAAGTCTGAAAAATCTGCAGGTACAACTGCAGTGATAACTGACTACAAGGCGGGGGGGGGGAGGGGAAGAGAGGTATATCATAAATGTCATATATATAATGTTAAAAGTTTTCATAAATTTCTCCAAAAGATTACTTTGTAGTTCCAAAAGAGAAGTTACCTCAATGGCAGAAGCTAGAGGCATCTCGGAACTAGAAGAACCACACTAAGAGTTTAACCATTAGGAGAGTAAGTATTTTGGAGAAAGAAAGGAGGAAAATAACATTACTTTAAGCTTTTGAAAATAGGAGTTCAAGCTGTGTGCTTCAGCTGAAACTGTTTTACTACTATGCCTTCTGACATAACAGGTAGAACTGTCACCCAGGTAAGCACAACATTCAGGTTCAAATAACTCACTGTCAACTGCAACGGCTTTAGGCCAAGTTGTAGAAGTAGGATATGACTGACCTTACAGATAACCTGTCCCTGTCTTCAACCTTTGAGTGCCTTGGTCCTAACTTTTCAGACAGATGGATCTGAAAAGATTTAAAAAAGGCATCCCAAATCTCAAAAAAACGTTAGAAGCACTGTAAGATAGAAAATATCTCTCCCTTTCTGCTTCGTGAATTGTTCCTAAAACCCTGAGTCAAACCTCTACATTTGTTCAAGACAACTAAAAGCCTCATTTACCTCAAATAAAGTTTTCCATTTGATGAAAATCCTTAAGTATCCTGATCTTTGAGCTTGTCCACAATCAGCATTTTACATACACGCACACACATCCCACTGTCTTTCTTCAGCTCAGCTGCTACAGGAAAACATTCAGCCAGGTTTTCAGCTGAAAATGAGCAACCTTCATAACAATATCAAAAAGGACAAAACACAGTCACTTCAACATCCACGGCAGCCAAACCTTGCTTTAACTGCATGCATCTCCTGGAAAAGAACTGAGAACTGCTATTATGCCTTGATCAATCAGTCCTGTCAAAGAAAAGGCAGAAAGGGCTTCCAGACAGGCTCCAGTCACACAGGTGCTGGAGCAATCATACTTCTTACTCTAAGTTTCTCAGTTTTATTCAAAAGGAAAAAATAACTCATAGAGATGGCAACGCCATACATAAAGCAAATGCAGAAATACAATTTTTATGCTTCTCTGGAGATGCCCTAAAGCAAATCCTATAATGAAGTCTAATACTAGCTTTAGGATAAAACCAGTGTATTTCCAGAGGCACCATAAGTACATATGGTATTGTATGTACACTTGGCACTAACAAATTTCTTTTACAGGGAGGTGAATATATTCCCTTGCTAATTTGGATGATTAAAAGCCTCTTGCTTCAGTGATATTTGCCTTAGCAAGCCTAAGTAAGAACAACTGTGTAAGTAGCAGAGAATGAAGAGCAACTCTTCCCCTTATGACTGTTGAAGGTTCTCATGGGAGAAGACACAGTTAAGGCTATCAGTAGAAATTAATTACTGTTTAGGTTTTTTCCATTCTCTTCCTTGGGGTGAAGGGGACTACAGGTCATTTCTACTCTCCTTTTCCTATAAAGGTAAAACAAATAGATTTATTTGTCTTGATATGGGGTAGAAAAATCTTGGCCTTAAAGTAGAGAAAACCTACACAGTAGAAAAAAATCCATCTTATTCATTAGTTAAAACTTTCTTTAAAGAAGTGTCATTTCCAGCACCAAGAAGTCAGATCAAATACAAATACAATGTGAACTGTGCTACAAACAGGGAAATCATCTGACAATCACCAGCTGATGATGGTTGTTGCTTTTTATTAAATGCATATTTGAAAGGAGCAATATTGCTGAGAAATCTATCTCACAACCAGAGCTTTTATGAGAAATTGCAATGCAAAGAAATATTGTATAATCATATCTGCTGGACTGTGTACTTTTCACAGGATGAGCTGTTCTGAAAGTAGACTGCCTTTAAGCAGGCTCAAGTGTTTCTTCAGTGTGCTTCTTTTTAATGTATACCATAGGTCCACAAGCAAGACTTAGGGTGTTATTGTGATCTCTGCTACCTCTGCCTCTCATGGTAAGTAGCATTCATAACTCCTCTTATGGAGAGGAAGACCTCCACTCTAAATTGAGAGCTTTTGATATTTCTAGCATTTATCTTCTTCTCCTCAAATCCACCTATGATTCCTTCTTTTTTTTTCCCTTATATTACCACATTTCGTTTAGAAGAGTAGGACAAAAGGGACACTATTCAGGATCTTATATTGATTCATAATGCAGTCAAACAAACATTATAAGACAGGATATTATCCTAGCCTTAGGCATCATAGGCTCATGTACATAAAAACACGGATTGAGGGAAACTCTGGAAGACATGGGGTCAAAAGCACAGCCTTCAGAATTACTTCTAGAGACCTCAGTGAGCTTTGATTCAGCCCCATGGGCCCTCACTTGAATCTCCTTAGTGAGGAAAGCCAAAGACTCACTACCTGTTGACATGTATTTGAACAAACAGCATTCCCGAAGGGAGCAGTGACCTATGAGGAAAAGCCCCACTGCTCTCAGTGATGTCACATCAAGCACCAAGTTTTTGCACTGGGGTTCCAAAGCAACTCCTGTTTTTTCCTCTTATTCCTAATGCAATGTTACTTTCAAACCCTGAAACTATTAAAGGTTTAAAGGTCCCAGGAATGTTATTAAAAGCTCATATTTGAACTTTACCAAATCAGCAGTAACTGCTGGATGTCCAAATATCAACAGTGTAAACACACCTAGAAAAACAAATTTCTAGTCATAATAAGCAGTATTTAAAAAAAAATATCCTGACAAACAGGTAAACATTAATGCATTTTAGGTGTTTGGTTTGCAGTTTCTTTGTAATAATGACTGAGGACTGCCTGCAACATTTTTCATGTCAGTAGTTCTAATGTCTAGATATATACTGGAGTATGAACATGGCCCTAAAAGTTTAACCTGGATTGTGTATGAATTCATGGAAATGCTCTTTTTGATCTCATTTGGAGACATGGATTAAGCCTCATCACTAAAATATATGTAAAATAAAGCATTTATGTAGCTCAGGACATGTTATTGGCAGGAAAATAGAGTATCACTAGTGCTAAAACTTTCTTGTCCTGAGTATGCAACAGTACTCCCCTCTTTGGGATAACCTCTGGAATGGTCTGATAAAGGAAAGGCTGTTGACACAAATAACTTTTCACTGTCACTGAAGGAGATTAGGTAGGTCTTAAAGGGCTGCTTAATAAAATCCTTATATATTATTAGCAACTTTATTTTAGAATTATGAAAGAGAGAAGACAAAGGCCTATTCATGAGACCTGCTGAGCAAATCTCAGGGAGCAGCTAAAGCCCATTCCATACATGGGTTCAGTTAGTGGGGTGCCACAGCTTCCAGTATCCACAAATATGGGACAAAGTATATGATCAAACTGAAACTATAACTTCCATCACCACACCACTTTGCCTCTTTCCATACCTCCTTACTTGTGAAAAAAGCAAACATAAAAAATGTAACTTTACTGATCAGTGCTTCCTTAGAAAGCACTGAAAAAAAAACACCTACTATTAGTAGAATGAAAGGCATAGGAACATCCTAAAAGTTATAAAATATGATTCACTGATCTGTGAAGACAAAAAGAAGTCTATTAAATAAAGCTTCTTCATGAATGATTCACAAGGCCCAGAATTCCCTCTATTTCCAGCAGTGATCTCAAGCCAGTTTAATATTTCTAGGTAAATAATTCATGTTACTTTTGTTTCTAGCAATAACGCGTCCTCAAAACCGCTGCCTGCATGGTGTGCTCTGCTCTTTCCCTGCACTTTCAGGCTGTGCTTTCTGAAAGGACAGCACTGAATTTCACTACCAGAAGTGATCATCACTTTTTTTGAGTATGAAAAAAGAAGAATGAATAATGACCAAGGTTTCAGGCATAGCTTCAGCTATAGTGTACGAAAATGGCCATGAACATGGAAAGGTAAAGTTGGTATCTGTATATTAGATACACAGTCTTCACAAATGACGGAGCATTTCTGAGAGCAGACAGACAGTGAGAACTGGACATTCAGTATTTCCAAGGGCAGTCCCATTACAATGTGGAAGAGCACAGAAAGATCTGAAAGGATGTTTGTGTTGAAAACGTTCTCCTAACACATGCTTACCTCTTACACTTCGCAAGAATAAAGTTTGCAAGTACTGATGCTCTTTGTCCCAAAAATGTCTTTATGTATGCCACTTTCTGACTTGCTAGGGGGGAGGCAATGACATTACAAAGATTATTATTTAGCAGGTTTTTACTTTCACACTGAAAAAGACCCTCCTATATAAGAGAGCACAGTACTGCTGTATAGCTGTCACAGAGCTGTAAAAAAACATCGGTTACGAGCTTATAGTTATTAAAACAGACAATCTGAGGACACTAAAAATGTGACATAGCTTTACGTGTGGATTCTTAAGTGTAATTATCACGTGCGGGTTCAGCTGCCAGAACAAGCAGGGAAGAACACCTTTTCTGAGTTATTTGCAGCATTATCTTTACCTCTCAAAAAACGGTGGGAGACTTGAAACCTTAGGGTCTTATGACGCGGGCCATCATGCACACCAGCGATTATCCCAATCACTAATGTGATTTATGCCGGTGCTGCAACATGGAAGAGTAAGGAACCGTGGTGTTCCTTGCTATTTGTTTCCAGAAGAGCACAGCAGTTGCTGTGCTCGCAATGACTGCTCTTATATTTCTCCCTACTAGCTCTATGTAACAAAACTAACATTCAAATCCATTATGATCCACCCATGATAATGCAGCACGCTTGGATAAAGCAGCTTTTATGTCACTAAAATGTGCATGAGATCCCAGACTGGGAGGGAATACAACTATTCTGAACAAAACTGAAATCCTGTTCACTCTGATCAATAGGAATAAGCGGGCTAAGATCAATTACACAAAGCTCAGTATCAAGCAATAACATTCGTACTGCAGTGACAGGAATAGGAAAACTTGAGGTGAGAGCTCAAGAAGGGCTAAGTTTTATTATTTGATATGCAATCAAACCAGAGACAAAGAAAAAATTAATTTTCAATAGTGTTTAATACATATGTGCAGATGGGAATACTACCTGTACATTATCTGTTTATTCATATTGGTAATCTTCTTAAAGAACAGCCTATTAATCACATATTTTACTTCTGTCAGCTTTGATTGCAAAATTGTCATTAATAATAAATAATTTCCTGTATCAGCTCCAGAGGCTCAAAAAAAAAAAGTACAGCAAATTCCTTTCCTCTCAAAATGCATCTTTCCCACAAATTTATGCCTCATTCTATTTCAGTTTCCCCTCAAATGATGTATTCCAAGCTTGAAAAGGGAAAAGGCATGAGTTATCAGAGCACGCTTCACTACTAAATATCAATCATTTAGTCCTCACTAGCAGTGAAATCTACTTCATCATCACTAGTGGTGATACTCTTCGATTCTGACAGAAGCCATTGAGGCAGATTTAAAACAGCAACCAGCAGAAGATTATGGAGTTTTAGGCACTTGGAACTGGTTTGGATGTGATGGTAATTTCAGTTAATCAACAAAGACTGATGCAAGTTGGGCCTCTACATAGTTACTGATTTGACTTCAGATTTTTTAAGAAGTGCCCATATCTTTGCTTCCAGACATTACTGCAACTGGCATGTTAAGAGGTCTAGACTGTGTCATATTTAAAAGTCTATGATAATCTAAGATGATGATCTGATGTTGTTAGTTCCGCTGACATTTAAGAACTTCTCCAATCATATTTAAAAAAAAAAACACCTCTCTCTGCCAACTTAAAAATAAAGGTACAAAGATAAAAATAAATAACACAATTAGATCAGTAATATAATTCACTATAATACTATCATTAAGTTAATTGACATTATGCAAATTTACATTAGCTCTAGATATGCCTTTTATTTTTAGGCTTTTTATTTTTAAAGATACATACAGTAACCATGCCAGAACTAATCTTTCAGTTTGAGTGGGTTTAATCAATCCATTAAACCTGCAAGATGTACCTTAAAAACAGAATCTGGTGAAAAATTGCCAGTACTTTCTTCTGAAATGCAGGTGATGTTTACCTATGTACTGGGTACTGGCAGATATGCTATGCAGATTTTATAAGCATATTTTAAATATATTTTAAGCTGTTGTCTGCATAAGTCTTGTGAATTTCACTCTTTACAGCAGAATATTTTCTAAGCAGTGGTGCTAATTTCTCATATATATGTCTCAGCTTAGACACATCTATAGGTACTTTTTGTCTTTGACACTTATTAGTTCCTTTCAAGAGGCAAACCTCTATAACCCTGTCTCTTCAGAGTGCAACACCACAGAGCAGGAAGAAGGTTGTAACTGGGAAGTTTCCAATACCCAGATTTCAGCCCCTTCCCTATACATTGCAGGCTGCTACTGTAACTAAATTTCAATTTTAAATAACTGATTATGTCAACTGTGGGAATTCTGGATCTCTGCTCAGATGTCCACTTGCATCTTTAAACTCCAGCACAAAGGTTAGTCTGAAGAAAGATTTTCCCATGCCAGTAGAACATCACATGGAAGTGTGTGGGGGTTTTTTTCTAATTTCTTTAGAAACCTGCAGACTTCAATAGAGTATGGCTAATCCATGCACTCCCAGTGCACCAGATCTCATGGCTAACTGACAAAACCCAGAGATGCATGAGCAACAATAGAACATCTTCAGAAATGCAGGATGAAAAGGTGCCTTCCCCCAGCAGCTTTAGGAGCAGTGCCTTGATCTTTCAAACAAGCAGATATAGGAGTTCCAGTGTATTCCTTGACGTGTGACCACTCTTTTTTTTTGTGATTTGACTCATGTCCTCAGGCACCTTAAGACTGGCACTGAAATACATCACATTAGAGCAAATATACAGATTGGGACTAAATAGAAACATTCTACATGGCTGTTATGATTTAAGCAAAAAGAGGGGGGAAAAATGCATTCTGTGAACATGAAAGATAGAAAGAAACATTCTTTGAGAGAGAGGTTTTAGGCTTTTTCCTCCTAGATGTCAAACTGCACTTTCAACTCCCTGAGAACATGTAACAGGATAAAAGCAAGTCTGACAGCTACTCAACAACACAGATCTTTCAGTAACAAAAAAAAACAAGCTGCAGTTTTCTGTGAGCTCTGCTAAGAGTAGCCAAGCTTTAGAGAAACTAAAAACAATTCAATTGTTCCTTGTCTTAGAAAGGAAGTTCACAGATACAACAAACCTAAATAAAGGCAGGTTACAAGTTTCTCCTCCTCGTTCTCCTTCATTCATTCAGCAGGAGTTAACCTATGACTGCTTTGGTGAATTTGAAGATACAATCAGCACGTGATTTATAACAGTAATAAGCAAAACACAATGCACACGATTGCCTTTTTTTTCCCCCCCCTAAAAACACACAGCCTGTAGCAGATCACATAGGCTGGGCTATGCTCCTGAACAGCTTGATTAGCTGTAAAGCACATACAAGACCCTGGCCTTTCACCATGTTGAGCTATTAGCCACATTCCATGAATGAACCTTCCACTTTCAGAACTTGTGAGAAAGTCATCTATCATTTTAGCGTGCTCTGCACTTAGTAAATAGTGAGGTGACAATCACTCCGAGACATTTTGCTTTCTACTTCTCTGGGAGAATAGTGTTCAGAATTATTTAGTTGTCAAAATGTGATGCAATAATGCAATAAAAAAGGCTTTGCTCATAATATAAAAGAAGGTGCATATTGATGAATTTTCAGGAGACTATGATCAACTTCTTTGGGGCAACCAGAATGAAAAACTGAACCTCCAGTCTTCCAAATAAATGTGTTCAATTCCTTAGGACCCAAAGCAAAAATTGTGATCCTGAAAGCCCCCAATTACTTCCAAAGCACAGGGACTCCTAAATGGCAAATGAATTAACTTTTTAATGTCACCTTCCTCCAGGTGCTTTATTACATGTACAGTGTACATTCATTAAATGAGCAGAGCTGAACACTCTGATCTCTACCTGCATTCAAACCCCAATCCAGATCAATATATTATCTGTCCCACTGCTGAAGTGCTCTCTGTGACTCAATCCAGGCATTTGAAAACAGACACAAACTGGACAGGGATCCTTCTAAACTGGGTAGGAGAAGCTTCTGCTTATAGTCAGTTTGGTAGAAAATCTTTTTATCCAGTTACTGAATAATATTCAGTCAGGATAGAGAAAAACAACTTCTTTAATCTATGTTTTACATCACCTATCTCCCCTCAAAAATGCTGCCAATGCATCAGGGTTTAGATTATTTTTGTTTAGAGAGCACATTCCTCATTCTTTACCAAAATTATATATAATAAATGATGATTCATTAGGTAAATGAGCAGGACTAATGGGGCACAGTCTGCAGCTTAGTGGTTCAGACTTTTGACCAAACTTTGTCCAAAGAAAACATAGCTAAAGGCATTTTCTTAAGTCTTTCAAATTTATGTGTGACTTTTTTCTTTATCATCTAAAATCTCACCATTTGCTTTCAAAGCTGGGGACTCTCAACTGGAAACAGTATTCTTATATTGAACCTGCCAATTCCACAGCCTGAGCTAAAAGTCATCTTTCTGCTTCTGCTCCTGCTTTAACAGTTGCAGGAGCTGTGTGATAGTATCACACTTCCCTGAGCTGTTTTTTTGCCAGAACATCACACTAGAAACTCACATGCCCTTGCTTATCATGACAGCTGAACCTTTCTCAGGGTCACTGCTTTCTAAAATACAATTGTATCACAACAGCAGTATGGCTGTACCACAGTCATTTCCTTCCTAGGAACTCAGGTATTGGTTTATTTTTTTAATTCATTTTGCCATCTTAAGAGAAATACAGAATAATCTCGAGAGCCAATATTGTTGTTGTATATGACACAGACCTACCGATAATTTTTTACTCACATGAGGATCTTTGCATCATTTACAGGAGATTTTAGCCTCGCTGATTTACTCTGAGTTCACTAATGAACACACTGGGTAGTCTGGGACCCACAGCTCAACGATGGGGAGCCCCATTCAAACCATCCTCACAATGTTGTAATTTCCCACTGACAAGCATATTTTAAGATCTGTCAATCGGCCCATTCTTAATCCTTTTAAAATGCACGGTACTGCAATTCTCTACCGCCATTCTGTTTAGTGTGATGGGTGAAATAATTTCCACTATTCAAAATTACAACATTTTACTAAACAGTAGTCACGGGCTCAAGTCTCCCATTTGCAAGGACCTTTTCTGCTACAGAACAGCATCCAGAAACTAGGTGACATTTAAGTTCTTAAAAACATGTCTTAGAGACAACAAACCTTTAAAGCCAGTCAAAGTCTGTGTTTTAGTCTCTCAGAACTCAAGCCTAAGAACTATAGCCAAAATCCTCCATCTCAAGTACAGGTTACAGAAACGTGTGAAACAGAGCAAGAGAGAGGATGGTTAGAAAAGCTCTTTGAAATGAAAAATAACAGTATGTGGCTGAATGGCTGCCCAAAATTAGAAATCCCTGACAGAGAGATTGGGAAGAAACTGTGCTCCCAGAGGCTTCAATAGCCCTGAACATGAAACACTGACCACTCAGAAACTCAATCCACAGACAGAGCAGAGCGATTTCCCCCTGACCTCTAAGGAGCTCCCCGTGCACCACCTCATCAAGGATTTAATGTGGGGCCTGGAAAAGCAATGCTTGGAACTTCTGTGCACTTAAAAACCAATTAACCATAAAATATGTCTCCAAATACATAGAAAGAAAATTGGCCTCCACGATCGCAATTAAATATACATTATAGCAAACCTTCTGACTGCGTTAAGATTTGATTTCAGTTCTTTCAAAAAACAAACACTTAACTACAGGCAATTGCAACTGCATTTTTGTGTGAAATTCCACAAGATAATCCTGACAGAAAGAGCTGATTTCATTCCTGAGAATTCATAACTAATTTACATTTCAATGAAGCAAGTGCACACCTGTCTGCACATTTTCTTCCTCTGAATCCTCAGTTCTAAACCACTGAATCTTTCGAAGCAAAAAAACTCCAAACAAACAAGAACAAAACAACCCAAATAAACAAAAACCCAATCAACCAAACAAAAAAAATCCACAAAACCACAAAACAAAACCACAACCAAACCACTATGAAGTATTTTGGGAGTTAGGGATCATATTTTAACAGTTGCCATTGAATTCTGTATTAGCATCTGTGCTAGAATAGCTTTATTGGCATAACAAACAAACTACAATAAAATTTAAAAGTGCCAGTATCATAAAACAAGCAATTTAAAAATTGGAACAGCCTAACAATCACTGTGTTCTGTTCTGATGTAGATATGGCAGTGATGAACATATATCCATGAAAGAAAACTCTGCTTTTCAAAATCTTGGATACATTTTTCATCAAACAAAGATCAAAATACTGTTTTTTCAAGATAAATGGATCCATTTTGGCTGATAATGGCCTTTCATCAAGCAAAAAATGTAATTTGGGTTTTTACAGCTTTTTGAGACAACAAAGCAGAGGAGTTTCTTTGCTATATTGTTTTTAATCCAACGTTATTTGTAAATATTAGATGACAATGATAGAAGCAATGCAGTCAGCTGTCGCAAGTAATTCCCTGCACAAACTTTGCCATGCATGTCCCCCTCCAGAAAATATACAGTCAGATCTAGCACAGTGACTTATAGGAAAGTTTTAATTTAAAAGTAGATTCTGAATGTTGGGTAAGGGCAAAACTCTTGAATTGACAAAACTGAGTCAAGTGCACTGTCAATAAAAGTGCTGGTGAGCTGCAGAAAGCATGTTCATGTCTCAAGAAAACATCTCATGGACCATCATCACATGGCCCACGGTCCTCACAATTTCTACAAAGGTAGAATGAATAAAAATATCCTCATGATTACAAAACAAACAGAAAATACAGCAAGAGAGAAAGTGAGATCTTTCAGCTAAATCTCCAGAACCCAGGAATTGCCAAAAAGATATTAAAAACCCCTAGCCTTTTAGAAATCTGTATTTCTCATTTTGTTTGCTTACACATGACCTGCTGTTAATCCCGAAAAGAGCCCTGATCCAAAGCAAACAGTACTATATTCAATGGAATTAAAAGTAAACCTCTGGGGAGTTGGATTAGGTTGTTCCCCAAGTATCCCAAGAATCTCAAACTGAGGACACAAAATAATCAACAAGTAAGGTTTTGATTGTAAGAATTCCTCCTCATGCAAGTAATACCACTGAATCCAATGTTTCTTTGCAATGCCCATTCACATAATGGTTAATTAAAATTAAGGTGTAATCCTTTGCACACTGCTCAGCTGCTGTAACGCAAAAATCACTTCAGGAAATTCGCTGTAAAATATAATTTCCCTGGTGCAAGAGCTTTCAAGCTAAGCCTGAACATGTCATGAAGTCTCACACTATGCTTCTCTACAGGAAAAAAAATGCAAATCTCTCTCTCTTAGCAGTTTATTACTCCTCTTCAGAAAACAAATGAGAGCTGTATGTATAGTAAGAAGTGCTGCAGCCCAGCAGAATTGATCTGTAGCCAGAGTGATGAAGATCTGGCATCCATTCCATATTAACTGTATTTGAGGGCTTTTACCTCAGACCCTCTTTAGAGTGGCCTCATGGATGGAACTTCCCTGAGGGACTGAAGAGCATGTGGAACACTCCTGGATCCCACTGACTAAGCAAGTTTCATCGAAAAGGAGTCAATTTCATGTGCTTTCCAAACAGCCCACATTGCAAACTAAAGTATAATAATTGGGGGCGATGGAGTAACTCATCATGTAGAGACACCTGAAAGAGAAAACAACATCCTGAGAAAACTTCCACAGATCCACATAAACTGGGAAGCCCAAGATTGCCCCTGTACCTTCACAGAATGAGTCCAACTCAGGTCACGGTGCTCTATTTCCCCCAAGAATATTGGACAAGTGATCTCCACTGGGGAAATATCTGGAGATTCTGGCACAACAAACAGGTCCTTTCCAACAGCACTTGTATTATGATCCTGAGTGTCGTGTAAGGGCCGTAATTTTTCATCTGAATTGGCTCACAAATATCAATATGGTGATCCACATGAAAAGTAATGCTTCTGCTTAAGGGTTTGCAAGCCAGAGCCTTTAGTCCATATGCTTGCAAGGTGCTGGATTAGAAAGGCCAAAAATTTGTTCACAGATCCTTAGCAATGTATAGTACACACTACTATTCATCAAAAATAACTCCACTATAAAATCAAAGACTGACAGGGATAGAGCTGGTAGGTGTGAATACAAATCAAGCTGGAGAAGTCTGGCTCTGCTCTATCTTTTTTTCTTGTCCTTAGTGGTAGACAGAAATATTAATTATATACAAGCACAAGATTTTACTATGACCTTGGAATCACATAATTAATACCAAATGAATTTCTGATATCTAGAAAAAATGTTTTAACTATTGCTGTATTACACAGTCCTGCTCACAGAGATGTTATTAATAAGCTTTGTTATGTAGGTCAGTCACTTAGTTCCTAAATAATGGCCTTTCAGTTAACAGGAAGGAAAGAAGAGTAAATCACTGGAGTTTTAAGACTGCCCTTTAACCTTGTCACCTAAAGGAAATAAAAGAAGCTGACATTAAATTAAAAGGATTCCAGATTTCATACTTGTCTTACAGTGTGGTTTACACAATTCACTCATCTTGTAAAGGTGAGTACAGACCTGATCAAGAGACAATGATGAAGGAGAAATGACAGTGCGATGACCTCTGTGGTCAGAGCCAAGGCTAATAGCTCTGGGAACTGATCTTTGAATAACTTCTTCCCCCCCTACCCCTTTTCCTTTTTTGGGCCTATGAAATCTGTGACAAAGTTCTCCATGTTAAATTTCTGTACCACCAGCACCATCTATGCATAATGGTTTTCCAGAAGCAGCTTTGCAATAAATGCAATCCTCATAAAGAGTGAAGTAGTATTTCTCAAGTCTCAGTTCTCTGCAGCCTTATCATTGCTGCAATGTGTCACTGACACAAGACCAGGAAGAAAAACAGATAGCCATGCTGTCTATGCATGCAAACCAGGAACATTACCCTGGTTGATATTTTTCTCCTATAGGCACATGGGACAGAAAAGCAATCCAGTCTACCTGGCATCTCTAGTGTATTTGTTCTTGGGTAGAGGGGGTTTATTAAGACACAAACCACATTTTTGCTTTTCATGTGTTAGGAGAGTAAGTCAATTCAAGGGGTGCATTACCCCTGGGCAAAGATGTGAGCCTGGAATTTTAAAAAACGTGGTTCAATTTCTTATACTAATGTAGAGGTCCCACTTGATGGCAGATTTATCACTCCTATTCTGACTTATTTCCTCAGCTATTAAAAGGTGAAAAAAGCATTTTAATTCCTCCATAGGTAAATATACTCACATCTGTGAGACAATCCGATAATAAGACAAAGAAGTTTACATGAAAATACAAAGCTAATTACATGGTAAAGCTGCTCTCTAGTCTGTCTCTTGGCTGCACAGATGTGACAACCCACAACAGCTGTGTGATGGGACTGGGTCACCCCAAATAGCCAGGAACAATATTTTTATAATTTAACTTGGTTTTAAGGGTCCAAAAGTCATCACTGTCACTGAAATTTGCCCTCTGCTGTCTTTGAGTTGGGAAGCCAATTATTTTTATCAAATGAATTTAAATAAGTGAAAAATGTGAGCATTTCTGCATGCCTACTAGAAATTCACAGCGTCTATTTTTTTATAAGGATTTTTTAGTAAGCAGCTTACCATGCACGCAATGATTTCAAGCAGCTTACACAAAATAATGATACTTTAAAATTAAAACAGACAGGCAGACAGATTGCAGTCATTCCAAATTCCTTCCTACAGGAGATTACTCCTAACAGTGAATGCCCACTCCATACCCTCTCAGTGTACAGCTTGGACCACTGTACTGCAGCTTTCATTTTCCAGGGTTAAATGAGCACCAATCAGCCTGGTAACTGCTCCACCAGTGCTTTCAGAAAAATGAATTTGGAAGAAGACTTTTGAAAGAAATTCTCAATAAAAAGTAAAGAGCACTATCCCCTTTTATGATTCCTCTTAATCTACTTTGGTTTAATTTGGTTTTGCACACTTAAGTACCGCAGCCTGCTGAGGTACTTTGGCCAAAAGGAAGCCAGTGAGAAACAGGAAAAAAAGCCAAAGTGGGAGGGAGGAGAAGAAGAGACATGGAACTGTATTTGTCTCTGGTAATGCCTAACCTCTCAGATATAGCTGGAAAAAAAAAAAAAGAAGTTCAGGTAGCCTAGAGCTCCTGTGTCCTCTACTATAATTTCTCTCTGTGTCTCTGAGAAGTTACTGCCATGAGTATTTGCTGCACTGGCTGAGCAGATGCAGAATTCATGCAACAAGAAAATGAATCTGTATTCTTCATCTACTCAGGAAAAAAAAATCAAAACCAAAAACCTTAACTGTAATTACATTGCCATATGATTCCAGTATATTCCTTACCTTAAGTTTGAGTCTAGAATTTCTAGGAGACTCATTCTGTTATCATATCCCTAGATGCTCGTGTGCATATTTTTGCCGAACTGGGCAGGACTCCCCTGATATGAAATTATCAGAAGCTGACTGGTACATTCATTCATCCATTTCAACTATGGCACTTGTTACTGGTTTTGTTGCCCCAGATACCTCTAAGCCCGTGCTTTCAATGTGGCATTAACTGCTGATGTCAAACAGCATTAACAGTCTGACAATGCACCTAAAAGCATTAAAACAATCTCATGTAAAGTATTTTAATAGCCGTAGTTCCAAAAAATTAACTAAGAAAAAATAAAAGAAGTATTTTATTCATGACATCATTTCAACAAATCTACTTAACTCATCAAATTTAAAATGGCTAGGAGGAGAAATATAAGTGTGATGAATTTTAAAATTACCACATTCTGACCAGCATTCTAGAAGCACTTTGTTTAGGCCTTTGTGTTTAAAAATCACTTTGCCCTTTCCTGTTCTTTATCTCCCACTGTCCTTTCTTCTGCACACAATGAGCTTCTAAATTTCAAGCCATTTAGTCACATCTAACCTTTATAGCATTTTCCTTCTGATGGATGTATTCTTAGGAAATGAAAATTGTTCTATAATAGTAGAGATTTTTCTAATAAAGCAGTGCTCGGTATGCAGTAAGAAAATGCTAATCACATGAATAGTTTTTCATTGCACTTATGCAGCACAATATTTAATAATGTGGGTTTATCACAGCATTTCACTGAATGATGTAAAATCCACTGCTGTAATATAGAACTCATTCACTGAGTTGTTCAAAAGTGGTTCTCCCTCCTCAACACTCGTCCATTTTAACATTTAAACTACAGGAAGAGAAAATGTTCTGAAATATAAACTACGAAGCTGTTTTCCACAGGTTTTTTATTTCTTGTTTATAATGGGCTCCAAGCATAAGTCTTTTTTTTTTCCTTTACTTCTCCTGGGGTTGTATTTTGAGGGTTTATTTAATTAGTTTAAACCTCTTGCACTCTAGAAGACTGGGCAAGAAAAATAAAGCAAAATAAATATCCATTTGTGGTGGTATACTACCCTGAATCAACAAAGAGAAATGAAGGTCACTGTATGCTGCATAACTGGCATACCCTCACAGAGATAAAACCAAAAGTGACCCTTCCCAAAGTGACTCTCCCATCCTCTGAACTAACCAGCCCTGCTCCAGACAGGCACAACTTCACAGAGCACCAGAGCAGCCTCTCTCCAGGCAGGGTGAACACACACGACTTCTGAGGAAACTGCTGCTACAGTTCAACCCGTGCAACCTGAGCTCTGTGGACAGAAGAACCAGATCAGCAAGTGTGGCCCTTGAGGCCTGAATGCAAACCCCTGCTATATCCACGATATTCAGTGTTTTTGTTGCCTAGAGGTGGCTCTTACGAACTTTGTAGTCCCCTCTGTCCACCCAGACACCTCTAAAAGTACTAAACAAACTCAACCACGGTGAATGCTACTTGCTAAGCTGACTGGATGTGCAATCAAGAAGGTTCTGGCAGTAAATACGGAGGTGAACTTCTCCTTCAATTGGCTCTAATACTGAAAAATTCCAAATTGTCTGATGCCAAACTGAAAGTTTCTTTCTGTTCATCGTAAACTCTGCCAAGGTGATTCACTGACATTGGATCCTACTTTTTCCTATTTCTTCTCTAGAAAAGACATGAAAATAATATTGAGGGAAAACACATTTCCAATTGCCTAAAGCACCAAATTACGAGTCAATGTATTTATTATATGACATTCGTAATAAGGTAAGAAAAGATTATCATCTTTAATGAGAAAAAATTTTGAATCAATTATTTTACTTAGCTACTGGTTAGCAATTCCAAAGAATAGTTTTTCTGCTAAGAAAAGATAATAAAACCAATTATAAAACTTAACTACTCACAGAAGTACTACTTTGCAACAGGTAAATACAAATATTTTTCTTTATAAAATTAATTTTTTTACTCTCTTCTTCAGCCATCACAGAGATTGTGTGCAGTTCTACCCATTTTACATTAGGCAGCACATTTTTTAAACACTGAATAGTCCTTACTATAGCTGCCACTTAGATACAGGTAATGTTTTAGAACCCTGTCTGACATAAATCAGTGTATTCCAATTGACATAAATGGAACTGCAAAAACTGCAGCTGAAGGATTTCTTTCTATCTCAAGATGCATCTCTTCAAGTTTTTTGTGTTTCACTGACTAGCACTTTAAAGTATTCTACCCATACAAGAGAAGGTAAACTATGCTTTCTTCAAGAATTTTAAAACTTTTGTCGAAGTCTGTGTCCTATAGGTGTAGACACAATAACGAAGATGTATAAAATAAACAGTTTCTACACCAAGAAAGACTATCTTTCATTAGACCTTTGTTACGGCTGGAGTCAAAAATAAAGACAAGCTTTAGGAGAACAAAAATCTTCATTGCCCTTCAGATGTTTCTTTCTGCTTTAACAAAAGCTTGATTTTCAGCTGCCTTGCTTGTCATGAAGCCGCATAGTAGGACACAGTAGAAAAAAATGCTACTGAATAATAATTGCTTGTTCCATTCAGAAAATAGTTACTATTAAGTGAAGAAGAATCTGAGACCAAAACATTTCGTCAGAGCCTTCTGGAATTCTCTCCATCCATATGCCTTGACAGTCTGTTTTCCCACTGCTGCTGGGACATGTGACCTTCCAACTAATCGTCACGAAGCTCTCAAAGCATCAAAAAATCCTCTCCCCTCCCCCCCAAGCCTAGGATTGAGTTGGCAATATTTAGTGAGCATCCAGTATTTATAACTCACTGTCATTAGCAGTAGTAACCAAATATTGTGTCTGAAAGAAGAGATACTGATGAGATCTTAGCACTGTTATATACTCAAATATTCGACTGTGAAAAATGTTCTTTCTTCAGTGAAGTGGTTCTATATTCTGGACTGTTCTTCCAAGGGCAGTGCACCACTTTTTCTAAGAGCCACTGCACATGCAACACGAAGGAAGTCTCATTGACATAATGTCACTTCAGCAAGGCTCACACTCCTCTCAACCTTCCTCTGTGGGGCAGAGAGAAGAACATTTATACTGAAGAACACTCAGTGCACAAAACTGTTCAGGAAATTATTTCTTTTGCCAGATTTTTCCAGATTTATGAACAGAGTTGGTCATAAAACTTCTTCCCTGAACCTGAATATTCTTTTTCCATTTTCAGTGTTATGGTGGATACTAAAAAACTCAGAAAAGCTAACAGCATGTTATAAGAAATAGGACTCTTGGCTATTAGATTCCTTTCCTGCTTTAGGAGCAGGACTGCATCACAATCACACCTCTTGAACAAAATTCCACCCTCATGGAATAAACAGAGTATAGTAAGAGAGTCCCAAAAATGACTGAAAACAATATGATTATTTGGAATTCAGATATCCAAGCACTTGCCAAACACTGTTGGAATGACAGTGTCAAATCTGCCTTGCATTTATTTATTTATCACAAGTTGCATGAATTGTGATTCAAGAGGTTAAACCACTAGGAAATATTATTTGTAAACAAATTTCTAAATATTAACTCATACAAACCATATACAATACAAACAGGAAGAACAAATAATGCACATTTTCCTTAGACTGAATTCATCACCCAACCCAGAGACACAGGTACGTTCAAGACTCCCTCTCCCTTTCCTTCAAATCAGCATTTCCTATCCCAGTTTCCCTCAGTTATCACCTAAAACATTCCAGCCATTCCAATCATTTCCATCTGCAGGTTTTGAGGACTTGAAGGTTTCTACTGTAATTTTTGCCTCTTTCTCCATCTCTTGTTAGTTCCTATCTACCTGGTTAAAAAAAAAGAAATTCCCACAAAGGCATTTTGGTGTAGCAGTGCTCAATTTTTTTTTTTTTATGTGATGTAACCTTCCTGCTTTCTACATTTCTCAATATCCTAGGTTTCATCTTGGGAAAAACAAAGCTATCTAGGAGTTGTTTTGTAGACACCAGTTCATACGTGCAACTTTACCATTTTATCTTGTTTAATCCTTCTTGTGCTTCCCTCATCAGCTGCCTTTAATAACTGCAGAGGACAATGGAAAGAGTTTCACTCTTCAATGAAGAGTTATTTTACTTCTCAGTACACGAGAAAAAGCCATTAGATTATTAGCAAGGACAGCATAAAACAAACATTATCCTCATTTCTGTAGCACTTCATGACTCCCAAGGCCATTCTGCAGCTCAGATCCCTTGGATACAGGTATCCCTTGGATGCATGACTTCCCTGTCACTCCTTCTCAGTCAAAATGCCAATGATGCAATGCTACAGTGCTTGAGACTTCCTGTAGGATGAGGAAATTATCTGGATCCCATTAGACATACAGAAAGATAGCCTGACATAGAACTCGCCAGCATTCACTAAATAAACAAATTTTAAGTAATTGTCAGAATAAGGAGGAAAAAAAAAAAAAAGGAGGGACTTATTAATTTTAGCCCTGATAATGTATATTGAGGACAAATTCAAGCTAGAAAAATACTTGGAAGGTGTGGAAGTTGAAACAATGGGTTTTTGTAATAGCTAAACATGAAAAGAACTACAATGAATAAGATTAAAAATTTCACTGTAAGGTCTGAAAGAAAAATTAAATTTAAAAAAAAATCAAAGAGCACCGCTATTTCCATGCTGGTAACCATGTGTAAATGTAAATGTAATATTTTTAATCAAGTAAAAAAAAAATTCTTAGTAAAAAGTGCAATATTTGCTTAAAATTGCAAAGTGTGAGTTCTTTCAGTCACTTTTACCTTCAGTAGAAAGGAGAAATTAAAAAAAAGTACCATATGAAAGAAGTCAGAAGGGAAGGATGCTCATGAAGCACAATTTCTCTAAATCCTAATTGGTGAAAAGGCAATATATCTAAAAGGAAGAAAAACAGAGCACTCCATAGCTTTTTTTTTTTTCCAGAAGGGAAAATAGAACTTCCTTTTAAAAATGTGTTCATATTTGTAAGAAAAATTCTGCTATCATTAAGGTTTTTTCTTCATCTTTGACATTAAGTTTCTGTATAATTCTATTCTATCCTCTACTTCCATCCTACAGGAAGGTCTGTCATTACCATCATCATATATAAACACCTGAAAATTATCCGTTTTCTCTCTAACAGCAATTTTTTATTAAAGAAGAAAGAAAATGGAAAAAAAATGAGTAAATAAGCACCTAAATAGAAATAGATTGAGTTATGAGTGGCTGAAGCTTCAACTACAATGAGAACTATGGCAAAATTTTTAATGTCTGCAGGCTCAGTAAACTCTAGGTGATGTAAATTCTTTACATCTTTACTTGTAAGCTAAGTGTGACACATTTGTTACTCAGAGGAATCATGTCCAAGATTGCTGCTGATTGAGGTTTAATTTGTCCCAGGGTTTTGTTACTAAGTATGAGAAAGTAGATGTCTGATGAAATGAAACTGGTTAAGGGTTTTAACCAAGTCATTCCACTTTTCTTGAAGGAAAAATAACCTGATATTGTAAATATAATTTAAAAAAAACCTCACAAACAATAGAGAGAGAGGGAATAAAAAAACAGACAAAACTCCAAGAACTAATGTCAATATCTGTAAATTAAATCAGCAATAAAGCAGCATAGCAATCAAATCAAGGTCAAACCAGAAAGCTGACTTCAATATTGTATTTGAATCAAATAATCTAATTAGTTAAATTGTTGGATTAATAAAAAGATAATAAATCCTTTTAAATCCTAAGAAAGCTCTAAGAAAGCTTGTCAGTTGAATTACAAGCCACAACTAAAGGCTTACAACAGAACATAATCGAGTCTTTAATTTAGAGCCAAATAAATATTTTTAAACCAAGCTCCAAGTAAATCCTGAACTGAAGCTGAACTGGGACCATGACTTTTGTTGCAGCAGATCTCACGTGTTACAGTAGCTTCTTCTTCCAGCAATTAAGAAACTGCCATGCAGCCTTAAAGAAAAATTCCGATGAAGTCATAAGATTTCTGTACAGTACAGAAATCTACTGCTATATGTACTGCTATAGCAGTATATGTATATGCAGTATATGTATATAGCAGTATATGTATATGTATATGCAGTATATGTACTGCTATAGCACACCAGATGCTGACATGCCCTAAGCTACGTTTTAGAGGTGTTTCAATCACTACAATATTTTCTCCCCTAACTGTTTTAAAGATTTTACTGTTGCTCATATATGGGTTTACACACAACCATTAGAAGAACTGAAAAAGGATTATAAAAAAATATCAAATGTGATACAAAAAAGTACATACAAACACTCAGCAATTGCAAACACATAGACGGCTCAAGAAAAATAGTCCAGGACTATTAGGGTGCACAGCTTTTCCTGCCATTAGAAACCCTGCAGCTGTGGAGGTTGTCAAAGGCTATTAGACATTATTCTTTTGTGTTGTAATTTCCTCTCACGGTTTAGTCTTGGGATTCTGGTACATTAATTTTGTTGTAAGTGGTCTGTTGAACAGCAGAAAGTAGATTTTTGTCTTTACCTTCTCTCTCACAGATTCTCTAGTCATACTCTGTAGAAACCAGACACAAAGCCTCCCTCCAAAGCACACCAGATCAGATTTGCAATGTCTGCTTTTCCTAGCATCAAATTGGAAAAGCTAAAAGCTTAAAATTTGTGATTATGAACTACAGACACACCAAAGGATTTAGGAGGCTAAAAACATATTTTTAGTATATGAGGTTTTTATATCCTGAGACACCATCTGAAACGAAATCCAAAGAAATAAGCCCCGTCATCAGCCAGCTCAGAGCACCCCCGACCATGGGTTGGAAGAACCTTTCTTTGATTTGAGCAGAGAGCACTAAGCTAAAACAATTAATCTCACTGCATTCAACATTACCCTCTCAGACAATCCTTTCCTCCCTCCTTTTACAACTTGCTTTCATTGCACAGAATGATATTTTAACACTGAAAGACAAAAGAAAGAAACAAACAAAAAACTCAAAAGACTATTTTGGAGGCATCTGGCACAAACTTGCCTTGGTGAAGAAACTTTTTGATGACACACTCATCATCAATTTACAGAACACTCATCCCAAAAATTTACAGAAATTGCTATTGGAATGGAAACAACAACCACAGCTACTCAGCATTCATCTATCAGTACCATTAAAAATAAATTTTAAGTCCCTATGACTAGATGTCACCATTCATCTCACAAACAACTAAATTTAGTGGGAACTAGGCTGTAAGTCAAATAGGCCTCCTTTGAAACTTTTAGCCTGAAAACAGAACAGGTATTTCAGAGCATTACAAATCAGGAACCATTTTAGAACAGAAATCAAATTGTATGAAAGTACTGTGTTATCAGGCACAGGGCATTTCATTTACCTGTAATTACAGTGTGATAAAACTGTACAATAGTGCTGTAATCAAAGATTCCAGCACAAAGAAACCTTGGATGCTTTTTCTACTTCAGCACTATACTGCTGTCTTTTTTACTAAATTACATAAAAGCTTTTTACTAACCACTTTCTATTCTAGCAAGCAGGCACTCAGTTAACCAGAATTTAGGGAAACTAGAAAAGAGAATACAGCATTTTTCAGAGCTAGTTTTTTCTTCTCTCAATATTTTTTTCATGAATTGTTTTCCTCTTGTTCCGCCTTCAGCTCAACAGCATTTTGTTACGTCACTTGTCTGAAATATGGAAATTTACTTGAGCTCACCTTCAGTATCATTCTCTATTTAAAAACTTTCAAAGACCCTTTCTTATCCATGCTTACTGAACTGTTACTTCCAATGATTAGGATCCCTGTCTAAATTATATAATTACATAGTTTCAAGCTATGCAGCAGTAGGGTTGCATAAAACATATTGCAGACTTTTGACATCTAGTCTGGGAGTCAAATATTACACTCACAGTAAAGTACTTTGCCTGTTACAGTCTGCGCAACACTCAGGATCAATGAATATTTAATCATTCTATCCAAAATTAAATCACTGTAGCACAAAGCACTGAAAAAATCCCTGCTCCAGAACTAAACAGAGGGTAGTACGGACTAGGAAACAAAAGTAAGTTTCAAATCCAACAGAAAAAGAGGTTCCTTGGCTATTTGGAAGTATATATCCTACAACTTTCATGTAAACACAGTCAAATCAGAGTCTGAAAAAAAAGAAGGAAATGCAAACAAAAAACCCTCACCGTATAAAATTGTAAAGGATTAAATGCTTATTGCATGTTACATCCCAAGTGTTCCACCTCTGAACTACATAGCACTACATAAAGCTTTGAACCAAATTGATTTTGCAGTTCCCAAAGAAGAGCAAGATATTGGACCTACACAAAGGTGATGAGGTTGAAGGTCTATAGAAACTATCAATGAAACAGAAGAGGAGTCATCTGAATGTTAAACAAAAGCTCTTGCTATTTCCTCCTGACAAATGGCTGGAGTAAGGGCTGAGACACCTTGGAAGAAAGTCAGAATTTTAATGTTAATGACAAGGAAGGGAAATTATTTGCAACATCTTGGGCAGAGTATGCTCAAATATTCAGGACTGTCTGATCTTTTCCTGAATTATGCAACACAGTTATTTTTCCAAAGTATATGAGAAGAGTTGTATATCTAACATTGCCAAAATAAAATAATGAAGCAGATACAGTAGCAGATAAGAAGATATAAAAGTTAATATAATTAAAAAGATGAGACTGACCTTCCCAACCATGGTGAAGTGACCTTCTTATATTTGTTAATTCAGATCTTTTAGGACCACAACCTTTAGCAAATCATGTTTATGCACACTTAACCACTGTCAACATTTCACTTTTAAAAGTCAAACTCCAAGGACTAATGATGGATGAACCAAGGTGATAGTCCATCATTACCAAAATTACAGCACTTGGTCTTTTGTAATAGTGGTTATTTTAGCAATTAAATAAATAAAATAAACATTAAGGTCAAGACTAGATCCCAGATTTTCTGAATCTCATTTTTAACTCAGATTCTCATTTTTAATGTAGAGATATCATTTGTGATTTGGATTTTTAAATACTTGACTCAGCTGTTTATGAGTTTTGAGCCTTTGCTCACCACTAAACAATCCAATATCAGTCTGAATAAGTTTGATATAAAGAAAACCCTAGTAGGCTTTCAGAATTCCCCTGTCCTTGTTCACCTGGGAGCCAGACATTCTGCAGTTCCCACAGGGAAGACTGGATTAAATTGGGATTTTTTAAGCAAAGGAAAATATTTATGCTGTAAAAGTAAGTGCCAGAGCGTATAAGTGTTCCGCACAGGGGAGGTGGCTGCCTACAGATGATCACATCAAGATTTTCCTTCACTTAAAATCCTTATCTTAACCCCATTTCTCAATTATTTCTTCTGTCTTACTCTATACACAGATGAGAGAAAGTTGCCCAAACTCACTCGCAAAACTCCATTGTAAGTGTGATTCCTTCTCACACAGTCCAAAGCATATGTTTTGGTGATGATAAGCCCCTGTGATGCCACACAGAGTTTATGTACCAACAGAAATGTGTTCTTACCAGATGCATCAGAGGCATCCAAGTCAGAGATGCAGTGTCAGTTTGCTTATCCCCCAAAGGGAGCAGCAAGAGGGGCCACCAGGGAAACACCAGGGAAATCAGATAGGCATTTAGCATGAAAATAGATCCTCATTTCATTGACTACACCAGAGTACATCTCTTCCCCCAAACTGACTGGAGGAACAGCTCAACAGCACAGATAACAAAATTAGGTATTGGTGTCTGAAAGAGTTTCGGAACTGGTTCATCACCAAAAGGAATATATGCCAAAAGAAACAGGTACAGGACAATAGGTAAAAGTCAGTTTCGGTTTACAACTGCTGATGCCCACAGTTCATGCAGCAGCTTTGCAAAAATCACAGTCTCTTTCTATTTTAAACGAGGAACATTCCTGAAGCTTTGTGTTGCTGTCAGGCAGTTGACCCAGCCTACATCTGCATACGGGACTGGGATTGGGGCTGCTCTTCAGGCAGAACCACAAATTTGAGTTCAAGTTTGTCCTGTGAAGACCAACTCTATATCCCATCACCTGACAGTTCTGTCCAGATGACAGATTATATTGCAACATTCACAATGCATGTCACAACTCTCCCTTCTGTTTTCCAATAAAGTGCAATAGCCCTCAAAACCAGGGAAAAGCGTTATCAGCAGACACAAGCATAAGCAAGTGTGCAGTGGGAAGCACCTTTTAAAGAAGGTTGTGAGAGTGAGTTCTGAATTAACTGGAACTTCTTGGGTGGGGGGAGGGAGGGTAGAGCAACAACATCAAAACAGAAGAAAACCAAATATATTATGTTTTCAATGCAGTACAGGACCTGATTGTGAATATCAAACTGCACAGGAGAAAGGTATGTGCTAAAAAAGCCATGTCAAGAACAGCTATTTCATAGATGTATATCTTCAATTCACTTTATATACTTATGACACAAAATAACCTATGAAAAAAAACAAAAGAACATATTTAGAAAGAGAAATTTCCACTTACAAAAAATTTACAGATGATATACTCAATTCAGGGGAAAACAACCTGACAAAATAATGCCTCGAGTACAGTAAGAAACAACACCTATACTGCTTTCCTTCTCTGTAAGAGAAGTGTTTCCTTGATTACATTAAAATGAAGACATAATATGGATAGAATAAGGATTTTTCTCAAAGCATATAATGCACCTTTTGATCTTGCTGTCACTGGACATCTTAAGGCAAGCAGTAATTAGACTTAGTCAAGCTTTGACAAGGCATTTATAGTGAAAACATAACCTTGAGTAACATGGCAGAAATCCCACTGATTTTAGTCATCTGACAGTCTCAAGATCACAATGAAACAGTATTTCCCCAAAATAGGGGAACCACCTTCATGATGTCTGTATTTTTTTTTCTTTTAAAACTGGAAAGCACTTTGCACACACTTTTAAAATATTTATCTTATGAAAAAGCCAAAATTCCAGAGAACACACTATCCACCTCTGGAAGAGTTTTGCCTTCTGTCCCATCTGTGCTATGAAGTGAGGCAGGACATCCAATTCACTGTCATCATCCTCCACCCCACTGGGAATATGTATAGCACTTCTGTCAAGGGGGAAAAGGACAGAGCCCACTGCCTTCCCTTCTTAAAACTGTCAGTTGTTTGTTGTTGTCACTTGATTGGAGCACCAACCACAGTGATGTGATTTTTAAGTGACCCCATTAGCCCATATAGATGATACATTACATACTATTTTATATTACATTTCACACATGTATGTTATAATACCTTGTAATATGTACAACCATCCTTAATAGAATAAAATAAATAGAATAAAATGCTTTGTTAACAATGGCTTTTATAGCATTAACTGTTCACGCAAGACAACCACTGTGCTTTGAGGGTTTAGAAATAAGGTCTAGTAAGGTTTCACTAAAGGTCTTAGTTTGGACTAAAATGCAGAGTCTGAGGTATCCTTACAAAAGCTACAAATGCTTCTGTAGGACTCTGACTTATGAATGGCTTCAAACACCTTATTAGATAATCATCAGAGATTCAGAGGAAAATTCTTGCCCAGAAGTCCTTCAGCAATCTGTCCACCACCAGCTGAAATATTAATTTAAGAAACCGCAAATTAACACTATCAGGCATGTCTTACACCTCACATCACAGAGGGCCTGTTCTTACCCAAGAAAGCAGCACTTACACAGAAAACTGAGTAGTACGTTCAGAAAACCAAGTTGTACAACCTGTAACATTTGTAATTATGCTCAGACTGATGTAATTCACAAATTTAGAATTACTTAAGGGTATTTTCCTTTGCAGAGCCTGGCACTCTCCCTCCTAACCCCAACTGCCTAAAATTATGTGTCTTTCTCATTAGTACCCCTGAGATCAATCACTTTTACCCCTCATCTAAATTTAGGCTCCAAGGCTTTTATGAAAGGTCCGGTTTTGCAGATGTTCCTACAAGGTGCTGCCCATTCCACATCCTGGAAAAGAAAGGAGTGGTAGTTGATAACTGAATTTTCTTCCATTATCAATGCTTCTTTGTGTTACATATCTTCCCTAAAACTATCCTGCAGGAAGAAAAGAAAAAAGGTATTGTCTTTTTTTGGAAACAGCTGATGTTCAAGTGCCTACTGCTTTGGATTCAGCCATGTCCCTGGTGCTAATAGCACTACATGTGCATTCAGACCATCCATTTTCCAGGTTAACAAGAAAGCGCTCCTTCTTTGTTCTCTGATCATTAGGAAATAAAGATTACATCTACCTCCTCCCACTTTGTGTGATTGGGAAAAGTAAGATGATCAATACAAATAAGTTTTTGTAATCTTATTTACAATGATTTTTTTTTTCTCCAGCTATGAACAAGATCCTAACACATAACACCACCACATAAACGGGATGGCTGATCTGAGCACAAAGAATCCAAAATCTCTACAGCACAGAACCACGTGAAGAGAACATTAGTTTCTAAATTAAAAATGCAATGCTAACAGTTTTACTTTAGCCACTTAATCAACCTGTTTCCTTCTGTGAGAAAATACTATTATCTCCCCAGCAAAATAATATTTCAAGAGCCCCATTGTAGAGAATAAAAGTAAAAACCAAACAACCTCTGGGAGAATCACCCACCGTGAAACATATCACTAGTGCTGGATCTGAACAGGATGCTCACCTAGGGGTTTTCCACACTTATCCCTGCCACATTAAATATGATGGAGTGAGGCTGTCAGTGCAGTATTTTCAATAGGCAAACATGTAACTTGGCTTATTGTGCTTCGAGGAACAGACTCGAGCTTCTCACAATGAGTCACACAAGCTGTAAGGGCTGACCTCTCTCACCCCCTTGGCCTGCATGCACTAACACAATCCTCACCCTGCAGCTCTAGACAACTAACAAGAATTTCCACCTGCTGCATTTTGGATACACCTGAACAAACTGGAACAGACTTTTCTGTAGAGAAAACCTAACAAAAGGCGAAGCTAGGGAAGCAGATTTATGCTCCACATCTAGTTAGATGTGTCCAAGCTTCCTGGAAGAAAAGAAGTGGGACTCCATTTGTTTGCAGAAACACAGAATTTTGGTCATTTCCACAAATGTAAACTCCTTGAAGAAGTCATTATTCATGAAACTGTCCTTTTCTTCCCAATTCACATGGTGACATCACATCCCAATTTCCACGTAAACAATGTAAATTATTCATTCCTACGCTGTTGGAGAGAGGCAATCCCTCCACACTTCCTGTTTCAATTGCAAGGTGCAAGATAGGACTTCTCATTGAATGTTTCACTTCTTCACATAGCTTTGTAATTAAAAATTGACAGTCTGGCTTGGTTAGGCTCAGTGTTAGGTAACATTGAGCCTGTAGAAGAAAATTTCAGTCTAAGTTTATTGCTACAAAAAATAATAAACTAACATTTGAAAGTCCTGGAGACGCGCTCTTATGAAACCAAGGTGAGTGAGGCAAAAAAGTACATATCCCCCAAAATCTATTAACAGAATTGTTTAACAGAGTTGTAAAATAAAAGAAGCCCTAGTTTCAAATAGTTAATCCTTGAGTTTCAAATTTGCACTGTTTTCTGTGTGGATACACTGTCATCTAAAATCAAATTGCTCTAAATCTGTGATCCCTCACCATGCACAGAGTAAGTGGTTTGCCTCCTGTTACCTCCCTGTGGGCAGTTCTCTTGAAATTACTTCACAGAATCATTCAAAGACTTACCACATTTCCAGGAAATAGTGCTTACCTTGGCAGGTACAGCAAGGAGCAGGCCATAGGCAGTGAGCATTCTGATGTAGTTCTATTTATTCTTTGGTTTCTTTAAGCTGCTCTGCCTCATTGGGTGCTGATGTGCACGGGAACATTTAGTTTTTTAGGAATAATCACCCTTTCCTGAATAACACACAAGGATTCCAGAGTCCTGTCTGTGGCTTTTGTTGATTTCTTCAGCTTCAGCACATTTTTTTATGTTTTATCTCAGATTCACCATTTACTTATAAGGCAGCACGTCAGGGAAGGAGAAAATATAGAGGCTCAATAATAAAACTACTGAAATTCATTTTTTATGGCAACTGCCTTCAAGCAACTTGAAGTCCCTCAACATTTCTGTCATTAATTAGAGCACAATCACTTCTTTCTGCATTAAGTGTTAAATACTGGCATTTAGACACTGACAGGTGTATATGAAAAAAAGGTCACTAAAAAGATATTCTGTCAGCAAAATAGAACTGCAGGTCTAGATAGTGTCGTAAGCTGTTATTATTCAAAGATGTCACTAATTTATTCTTTGTATTGACTAAAATTTTTTGCTTTTAGTTTAGGTTAGTTTTTTAAAAATGCCATGCAATGAAGAAATTACTTTTTATTGAGACTAGGCAAGAGGTGGCTCCCTTCCAGTAACATGTATTTAATCTTCATAGAGCCTCATTCAACAGAAACATGAATGTGTGAGAACATTCTTTGTAAAACCATCATAATAATCAGCACTTTTCAAGACATTCAAGTTAAAAATGTCCATCAATTACTATGTGCTTTTAAAAATAACTTTCTACTTAGATGCTAAAGTCACCTTATTAAATAAAGATGAGGTCCATGCAGCACTGGGTACATGCATAGAAACACATACACTGCTCAGTACCTAAAAAACAAAATCTAACATACAATTGCCATTAGGCCACTGAGTATCCCTTGTCTTTGCACTGAATCCTGAATAAAACAGCACAAACAAAAATATGCTTTGTCATACCTACTGTCATGGAGAATATTTGGGTTTCATCAGAGAAGTTTCGCTGCACTGATCTTTCCCCCCAGTTCATGAAGTCACCCTGACTGACTGTGTGATTAACTGCATCCCTTCAGACTGAACACCTTGGCACCTCCAAGACATCACAAGATGAAAGGGGAAAGGACCATTCGGCAAATGTTCTCCTTTTAATTCAAATTATTTAAATAGCCATTACACTGAGTCTAGCACTGAACTGTAAATGTTAGTCTAGACACACCACAAACATTTTCGGATTACTCTTGGCAATCAATTAAGCCCAATTAAAACAGATCAGCAATGCAGGCATATCCTTTAGGATTTAATATACATATTATGCAAATTGCATCAGCAGAGTTTTTTGAATTAAACTTTACTCTTAATTGCTGCCCAGGAGTTTTGGATAAAGTCATTCTATTGTATTGCAGAAATGTTTTTCAACCCTGGAATGTATTTTTCTTAGAGTTTGGTACCACGGGGTAGTCGTCATCACCATAATCTGCAAGATTAAGGTATAAAGATAAATCACCATAACAATGTTCATGATGGATTTCCTAGGCTATCAATATTCCTGATAGGGAGGAATGTCTTGCAATAACAAAAGCACAGGAAAGGGAGTAAAAAAAACTGAGTTCACTTTGCAGGAATAGTCCCTTCCTGTGATGCCATCAAAAGCCCCCAAACTTAAAATCAGAGAAGACAGAGTAAAAAGACATCAATAAAGCATTTATTCCCCTCCCTCAAATTTCTTCTTTCCTGATCTCCTCCTCCTGCAACTTGCCATCTCCTCCTAAGAACCAGTTATATCTAGACCACTGCTGGTAGATGCTTGTCTTATCATCTGATTTCTCTCCTTTCAACCATGCTCTGTTTCCCATCACAGAAGAATCTTGCATCAGAGAAACTGCACAGTGAAACTAAACTTCTCTGGGTGGGCACCTGATGCATTTCAGCAGCACTTATCCTTCCATCTACGGGATGAGACAGCAGCTGGTCTGAAATCAAACATCCCTGTTCACACACAGAGTGGAGCTCACCTCAGCACCAGCTGACTCACTTTGAAAATCCTCTCCTACAGGCTCACACTACTTGTTAAGGCAGACACAGCCTAAATCAATAATCTCTCACCATTTCCATCCTGGAAATAAGGAGTTTATAATTTTCTTCTTTTCAACTACTGTTTTCATTTCTTCAGTGCTATGCCTTAATTTCCTCACATCATACCAGGGATAGTGATTGTGCTTTTCATCGACAAAGCATATTGTTAAAGAAAATGTGCTATGGAGATGACGCAGATCTTCACTGAGGTCATTATTTCCACAGTTATAAAAATAAGTCTCCTCCTCTAAGAAGCAGCTCTTTTTGCACTGATGCAGAGGGAGGAACTGCAGCCTACTGTGAGGTAATGACTGCCTAGTTTACATAAACTTCATTTAACAGAAGAAATCTTTTTATGAAAATATGCATTGTAACCCCCAAGTGCTCTTTTAAGACTAGGAATTATAGTAGCATATGGCACCTAATGAAGAGGCAAACAGAGATTTACATCTCTTCTTTCAAGAGAAGTTTTTAGTTTACATGCACCGGAAAAAAGGTGGCTTATCTCCAAACTCAGGTATGACAGTCAATTTTAGAGAAGAAAAAAGTTATTTCTATTTATGTTACAGGTTTTATATACCTACAGCAAATCTTGGTTTCTGATACCAACAAAAATTATTTAAGCTTACTCAAACAGAGTACCTGTAGGTAGAAATAGGTATAGATGAAAATAATTCATATACTATATCTATATTCATAAATTGGTCTCGACCCAGCTTGTTCACATTTTAAATAGAACCATTTTGATCTGTTCACCAGTTGTGCTGAAGCACAACAAAAGCAAGAAAATCACAGACCAAACTATATCCTGTTAGTGCAATTGATACATCATAACCAAATACCAAGCCAGAAATGTGTAGTTTGGGCTGACAGCTCATCTGTTTCAGCACCAGGCATGCCACTTAGACGGTCTTTTTCCATTCCACAGCTGCTTTAAAATAAGATAAAATGTCATCCTTAACTCTCAGTTTCTTCCCTTTGCCATTTCATATCACAGGTTTAATTTTATTTAAACACCCTCCTCTGTTGCGATTACATCTCTCAATTTGTTGCTACACAAATTAGAAGGATCCGTGCCAGCTTTTACCATTATCAGCACAGTTTCCTCCTGGCGTCTTGATTAATTGCCCATTATAATAGATGAAATAACAGAACTTACAGTTTGAGAGTGTCTTTTGTTTGCATTATGGAAGGAAATCCAAGTCCCCATAGAGACTTGCTCTTTTGCCATTATCATAATTACATGTTTTCAGACTAAACTATCATATCAGCACATTCACACTGCTGTAGTGAAGGATGTCAAGATTTTCATCATCAGCTCTGTAGTCAAGTAAGAGCCTGACTCCAGTCAGCAAGAGAAAATATTTCTCTCATTCCACTCAATACATAAAAACAAAACACATCTTTCTAAATTTAGGAAGAAAAAACATGTACTGGATAATATTAAATTGAAGACACAAAGAAGTACCTATAAATGAAATTGAATGTGTCAGGAAAAGACAAAACAGCCAATCCTAAAATGTAATCCTTGTGTATTTTTCACCAAAAGAAATTCTGAGGAGAAATATGTGGGGTTTTAGTTTTTGCCCTTCCACTCTCTTGCATATTTTAAAGTTTTGGATTTCATGCAGTTTGATTTGAAGTTGCTACAGCTTAACCAGCAAAGCCTTTTCCCTCTTTCTGCCACTTTAGCCCAAAACTTTACTTTCTTGTCTGCATCTTTTTGTACATCCTCTGTCTATTTCCATAGTCTGGACTCAACAGTCAAGATTTCTGTGAATTTTACCCTGTGGGTGAAAAAGAATAAATATGAAAAGTATCATTACATCCTTATCAATCTTGCTTAGGTTTGATGTCCATTAATCAAAGAAATAATTAGGTTCTTTGGTCAAACTGATTCATCTTCTTTCCCTTTGTGCTGATCTTCTGCTTTTACCTGTCTCTTTAAAGAGTAAAATGCTTAACTGCTTTTAGTTCCCAGATGAAACTATTGCATCTGCATCACCTTCAGTGTGAGTGACTACTGGCAACAACTCATTCTTGTTTTCCTCAAAGCCTTTCAGACTTTTCTCAAGTGTTGTTTCCTGGTTTTGCAATCAGATCCGAAGCCCAGGATCCAGGGACAATTTATCTGGTTTTTGGTGTTTGTTGTTCTCTGCTCACAACAAGAAGATAAAGGAAAGGCACAAGGAACACAGTTCTCTCATCTATCTCAACTTCAGTCAGGTAAAACTTGATCTGAGGTTAACCTTGGAATTGATAATTTAATGGAACAGTTATTCAGCTGTCAGCTAAAGGTAAACAGGGAAAAAGAGACTGCCAGGAGGTAGACTAGATATCTAAGAACTTGATGTGAGATGACTTTAACTATCGATATGTCACAATGTGATTTCAACTATACATGATACTGGTATTTACACAGTTTCATGACAATATGTCAGTCAACGTCAAAACATTCTCAGAAGGAGAGGGAACAAGATAGAAGCTCAGAAAAAGCATTTCAACACCAAAGAATCTCTACTTTCAACAACATCTCAGATTCTCTTTACAGTGCTATAATTAATTGAAGTTTAGGCTCTTCAAAGCATAAATGCATAACTCCCATTAGCACTAATGGAAGTTAGACACACTCATCAAAGGGAGAATATACTTCTATCTTTACAAAAGTAATCAGTGTGTCACAAAGCTGTATTTTTCTTAAGTTACGACTTCCATGCTATGCAAGCTGAGTACAAAGGTTTGCATTAATTTAAATTCAGACTAAGCACTTAAAAAATATTTTTCCTTCACTGGAAGAACTGAATGCAGGAAATCAGTTTGCTATTTTGCTAAAAAAAAAAAATACATCAAAAATGCCATAAAAATAATTACCCTTATAATTACAGATTGTTATTGTAAAATACTTATAAAAATTCCATTACTGATAGAACATTTTACTACTATTCTGGTAAAGATGTAATCAGGTGATTCCTTCCTATTACTTTATTACTCTCCCAAAGAATTGTTACGATTTTGTCCACCAGCAAACTTTTTAAGGATATCTAGATTATCCATTTGAAGACAGATTTTCTAGCAGAATGTGTTGCAATAGGTTTGAAACTAAGAGATGGTCCATTCAGATTAGAAGTAAGGAAGAGTTTTTTTACCCTGAGGGTTGCAAAACATCTCAACATTTGCCCAGAGAGGTAGTGGCTGACCCATCCCTGGAAACATTCAGGATGAGGTTGGATGGGGCTCTGAACAACCAGATCTCATTGAAGATGGCCCTGCTCATTGCAGGGGGGTTGTTCTAGGTGACTTTTAAAGGTCTCAACCAACCCAAACTATTCTATGATTCTGTGAACATGCAGTTAATTATGTCGTAATAAAAGAGGGTGAACTGATGGCATTTTAAAATTAAAAAAAAAAAAAAAAAGTTCATATTTACTTTTCTCATTTATTTAGTAGATTCTCTGACAAAGCATTGAGTTTTATTGCTTCTTGAGGAGTGGGGAAGAGGAAGGCCATGCTCAGCTCTGAAGGAAAGCACAAGAAATCTTATAGATGCCTCTTTCTCTTTTCTGATGCTATTTGTTCACTAAGACTAACCAGATCAGATTAGAGACCAGTTCTTATTCCAGCAGAAGCTTCAATCTTGTTAAAAAAAGAAAAAAAAAAAGAACTAAACAAAACATTAAAAAAAACCCTTTCTGAAAAGGCATGTAACAAACCATCTTTTTTCTGCCACATCAAACGAGTTTCCCTGTGCTCAGCTCTGTGCACTCTTTAGCACTGTCAGTCAGTGGCTGTTAACAGCTCCTCTGTATCAGCTCCTTGTTTGCTAGAAAACCAAATGCTTTTCCTGAGCCCTGAGCTCTTCACACTTGTCTAAACATTGACTAACACATAGTTAGACAACTCCCAAACAAGGAACTCCTTACATTTCTTTACATCCAAGAAAGAACAAATGCTGTTTTGAAAAATCTTATGCTTAAATTAACATATAAGGGCACCACAGTGAGTTGTGGGTGCTGAAAAATCAAGTCCTCCCGAAAAATAAAGTTTTATGCAAGTATGTCCTTTATCTATTCAAAAAAAAAAAAAATTATAAACATTATTAAGCAGAGGCATCACAATTACTACAAATAACAAACTCCCAAACATTTTTTAAATTCAATTCAAAATTACCATCCATATATTCTAACTTAATTTAAGCTCAAATATTCTTTTTTTTAATATCTCTAATAGTTTTAAAAGATTTTTCATTATGATACTGTACTGAAGTTCAGTACAAGGTACTAAAGGGAAAGCAGCAAGCAATCAGAAAAAATACTGGAATTTATTGAATACCCCCACTTGTTCACTTCTATAATGAGGAACAAAACAAAAGATACTGCTAACTCAAAGTATACCTAGTGGTGATGCAATCAAAGGCTGTGTGCTTCAGTACTCAGGACAGACACATCCTAAAAAATGTTTGTTTAAAATCAGTAGAAGAATATTCTGAAGATGGTAGTGAGACAGAAAGCATTTAGTCCTGTAAGACATATTGCCTGCTTCTATTTTCATATACTACACATCAAATGATGATAGTGGCAGTGACAGTGCCTGATGTAAGAAATTTGTTTATCTTCGCTTTCAGCTCTTTTTGAATACTCTTTGCACTGAATTTAGCTAAATAGTTAAAAATAAAATTTAACATTATAACTTCTACTGGAATAATACAGTGGAACTGTTGTTATTATTTCCATTATAGTAAAATGCATGAGCTAATCAAGGTCTTCAAAAATGGAGTTTTGAGACCAAATTGTTTTCAACTAACAATTTATGAAAATAAGAGCTCATGAAATAGCTGGAGAAAGAGAGCAGAATATTTAAGCAGAGAGGAACATTTATGTAACACTTTATATGATCATTTTAAATTGCTAAAAAAAGAAAGGACTAACTTGCTGGAACAGTGAGTCCTTGCCTCTAGGAGGACAAGGAACAACAGTGGGCATGAAAATGAAAAAAAGATAGAAATTCATAACTTACATAAATTTCATTGCATGTGCAGTCACCCAGAAAGCAAAGAATTAGCATCCACCTTTGAAGCTTCTCATAACAGGAGCTAATTTCCATATCTCTATACATCTGGAATCCTTCAGGAATCAATGGAAATACTGCAGATTATATAATATTAACTCTGCAGTAGATTTACATGAATGGAACATGACATCATAGTTTGCAAAACTAATGTGGTTTGGAGCTGTAATTGATAATATGGCTGTAACTGATAATATGGCTTCTCTAAATTGCCCCTAGAGGTGACAAAGTATTGGAGAGTGCAAGCATTTTTATTCAGAATTAGAATAAATTGAAAACCTTACACTCCCAAATTTTTTAACTAAAAGATTCCTTAGAATTTTAGACAGAATATATTTAAGTACTTGTTTTTAAATGTTGATCTGTTCACTCTGATAATACCACAATACAGCCTTTTTGCATGAATAAAATAGTGGGCAAAAGTAACATAAAATACATTAAAATAACAGAGAAATGTGAAAATGTAATCATTATTATACTAAAGATAAGATTTAAACATTATAAAAAAAATTAAAAATCACATTATCCAAAATGTGAGAAAGCTAAAGTGAACTATTTGAACTTTTTTTCACAAAGCTTATACAGAAAATGCTTCTTCAGACAAAACTTGCAAGTGAAGACAAAAAATAGACTAAGAGAAATCGTTAGAAAAGTTTTCTGACAAAAATATCTTCAGCCAAAACCATAATTGCCACTCTAATTTATATCAGCAGTATCTGAATAGTTATCACCTGACAGCTGCTTAGTAACCTTTACAGATGAGCTGCCTCAGGTGAGATCCCGATAAAAAAATATGTAATTATCTGAATCATCATTACAGAACTAACAGACCCAGTTTGGCAGAAAAGACTTAGGACATAACTCCAGGCCTAAGCAGAAACCAAGCTGCCTCCTTATCCTAGAGATGGCTGCTCTAGGATGGGGTCAACAACTGTAACTTTTGAAACTAGTAAAGCTCATTCTCATGCAGTGCCTGTCTTGCAATAAGATAGATTAGCTTACCTCCTTACCTCCTTCATGTTTATTTTGCCCTAACTTAAAGTGAGGAGTCAAAAGTCCTGGGTTTTCATGGACACAGTTTTAATGTTTAAAGTACATCTAATTTTTACTCCCAAATTGCAGTTCACAGATTTGCAGCAAACCTTTAGGCTCGCAAGTAACTTTGGCTGAACTTAAAAATCCATATTCTACATGCAGAAGAACTGTTGTCACTCATATATAACTAAATTAGACTGCAAGTACAGAAAGAACACTCTGCATTTCCCTTTGAGGCACTTGTAAAATAAGATGGTCTGCATTCATCAACTAAGTTCTCAGCTATGGATAAAACCTTTCTCAAATCAAAAGATGTGCCTTTTCCCTGAGCAGAAAAATATTGTGGAAAACATCAGCAAAAACTAGGTTACAGCTGAATCACTCACAGATGGCAGGCTGATATCTAAACTCTGTCAAAAACCTGATTGTTTCTCCCAGTCCGAGGTTTTAGTAAATATATTTTTACAAAGAGCCCAGAGCTTTATTTATCTCTTTAGAGAGGCTATGGTTTTGTATGGTAGTACTAACAGGTCAGCGTCAATCTATGTGTACAGATTTGGAAAAACACTGCATGGCTGGGCTAATGATTACCAGTAATATGTTATCTCACATAAATTGCCTAGAAACTTTGTCAGATTGGAGAAACAAGCAAATATCAAGTTGCCTCCAGTTCATTTCAGCTCCACAGTGTCACACAGATGGTATGGAGCCACATTTGATTTCTGCAACTTGAAGTTATAGCTCTGCTCTTCTCACTAAACTTCACACAAGTCCAAATAAAGACACAGCTACATTTGTAAAGCGCAACTTTTGGCCACCTGAAATGGTTGACGGGTCACACCACCAGACTCTCCTTGGGCAATTTATCAGCAGGATTAGAGCAATAGTATGGCTTTGGCCCAGTTTTGGGGCTGGTCACGAGTGACACATCAAATGAAAGCTTTTATTCCAGCCTCATGTCTCCTGCTCATCACTAGGGCCAGCTCTCCTCTCTCAAAGGTCAGAAACACTGATTAAGTGAAAATTCTCATTGCCTGTATGAGTCCTCCCTGAAGCTGCCTGGAGTTTTGGAATAAAGAATATCCTCAACAGAAAACACGTGTCCTGTGGCACCGATGATGCTCTAACTCAGGCCTTTGTGCTCTCTACTGGACTCTCCTTTCATTTCCTTTTCCTGCCTCTGCTTCCCCTCTATGCAGATGTTTTCCTTTTTTCTGTTTTTGATGTTAATTGATATACTTTCCCTCTGTAGATTTCTTCCTCCAGTGTCTTTCCCCTACAGTTCTGATGTACCTAAAATTAACAAATCCAAAGTGCAACAGGATGCAGTTTGGATCAAAACCACATAACACTGGTGCTCATAACCTCCTGCTCAACACTAACACTTATTGAGAGAGTTTAATAGAACTGACACACTGAGTAGACCCTTGAAAAATCCAAACTATAAGACCTCAGTATATATAGACAGATATATCCACTTTCCCAAACACACTAAAACCAAAAGTACTTTTTGCATCACACTGGAAGACGTAACAAGCAAAATTGTTCAAGTACCAACCACATTTTCTTACAAAGAATAACCTTGGCTTGGTACCTGTTTTCCAGCTTCTGCCAGGGGCAGAGGGTCTGTTTATACATTTAAGAAAAAGAACATATGGCACAGAAAACAAAACAGACCAGGGCAATGGATGAATGAGTGGCAAATATGAGTCATTGTCTCTAAAACCTGCCACTTGAACAGGAAAAGAAAAATCAAAGAATGCACAACAGAATCAACTAAAGAGAGCAAACTAAAAAAAGGACTAAAAGTGAAATCAACTTATATATATATATGTCCATAGATACACATATGTTTAAAAATGCAATTTTTCTGGATCCATTATGTAAACATTGGAGCTTTACAGAATGGTATAGAAAGCGTTGGTTTTACTGCCTCTTAATTCAAGAAAAAACAAGTGGACAACAAAATATAAGGATTAGAAATGTAAAACCTTGGCTTTTAAGCACTGTACAGTTTTCTAATCTGCCACAAAACTCAACTGTTTGTTAAAGAACTGCTCATTTAGACAAATAAGAAAACTGAAGATAATTAAAGGATTTGGTTTAGGCAAATGGAAAGAAGGCAGAATCAGCCAACTGTGCTGCTGCTGCATACAACTACAACTCCAGGTTTATCCCCTCCTGCAAAGCACTCCTTTGGAGAAAACCCAGTTGCTGATGAACCAATTACAGCAACTTAAATGAGCCTGTAAGAGGACCATAAAACCAGCTGCAGGTATGAACAGCAGCTTCCAAAGGAAAAGTTAACAGGTCACTACAAATCCATCCCACGGGAAAAAGACTAGAGCTCCAGCTGTGTAATGAGTACACTTACTGGTGAGGAGCAGTGATGATATGTGGGGAAAACAGAACAAGGAGGCACAGGATGAAGATAATACTCTTCATGTGTACATAAACCTGCTGATGCACGAGCACATACATCTCTGAAGTCTTTGCGTATAACAGAAAACAGTGGCAGTCTGGAGGCAACTCACAAATCTGTTGTGTAGCACCCACCGCCTGTTACCATTCCAAAACACTTTATCCAATGTTCAGGTTCGTAGCATGTAGCCCATGTAGCAAAAATATTTATCCTAGAGGGTTGAATCCTAAGAGTAATGATATAGCACATTCATTTAGAATTGTTCATCATATTCAGGACTGTTGTATTAGTCGAAAGTGTATTACTGAGAAAAGGTCTCCCTCTCCCATGAACATCGCTATGGTAACAGGAATAGTTAAACTTACTCCATGCACTACACTCAGGAGACTTTTGCTTCAACAAAGAGGAAGAACTAAGATTAAGTGTCTGGTCCACTTTCCCAGGTGTTCTCATACAGAATTACTATACTTAACCCTTCAACACTAGGTTACTATCTAAAAATACTGCTTAGAAAACATTAACCATTCTGCCAGCCTCTTTCAAAACACACCTTATACAAGAGCACACAGCCTGTGTAAATGTTTTCTAAGAATATTGATGTCTTTGTTAAATTCTTAATGCTTTGGGTTGTGGAATAAGTCAAAAATCAATAGGGACATAAATTTTAAGAAGGATTGCAATGATCAGCTGTGTTTTTGGCTAATGGTGGCAAAAGTTAGTTTGATCTCCCACTAGTTGGAATACTTGATTTCATTTTTTCCTGACCTATATCCCAATTTTCGGATTTTGTCCCATACCCGAAGATTTCAACTAGCATGGAATCAGGCTTCATTTCAATGAATACTGCTAGAAGTAAGTTGTTACAAGAAGTAAAGACTCTTCAGGAAAATAAATTTCAGGTACTCTGCGGAAGAAGTATAACATGCCTAGTGAAAACAAAACAAGACAAAACCAAAAACAAACCCCAAAACAAAATATCAGAAAACAAATAACCAGTAAAAAAAGCTTTTGCAATCAATAATGGTAATGCACAAGCAAAGACAACAGCTACAAGACACTGCAGAGGTCACGACTAAAACACGATGTTGCATTTGTGTACAAGGAATATTGGTGAAGGAAGGGAGATTTCCAATGAGGTGCGCTACGAAGTCATTTACAAAATACAATGGTGACACAAGTTAATGGCCCTGAATACACAGCACTATTTAATGCTTGTTAACGATCATTAGCACTGGCACCAGTATCGATGCAGCAACAGGGATTAACATACTTGATCTGAGCAGAAATTACCCAAGATCTACCTCTAAGCAAGCAAGAAATGTGGCAGCTTTGAGACATCAGTAACATGAGAGCAGAAAGAAGGATAATGCATGCAGCAGATCCTGATAGTGTGGTTGAGCAGGGAAGATCAGTTAAAACGGCCACTAAGTAAAATTATTTAAAAAGTAGACTGCCCAGAGTCTAGGGGGGAAAATTACCAAGGGGAAAACTCTATTGTGGCACAACCAGTGGAACAAAGAATTTTAGTGATCAGAACAAGACAAACTCCTGAGCAATAGGCTATACAAATGCTCATCCTTAGGGCGGAGAATCAGAGGATGAAAGGAACAGTAATCCTCTGGCCTTCTGCCCACAGGGAAGAGCTCTGCTGCCACCCCAGAGAGTGTCCCACAGCTGCAGAGCCACCACATCTAAACATGTGAGATCCACTCACAAGGGCAACTCTCTGACGCTGAAGCACAAAAGCATTTCTGCTTTTGGGAAGAAAATTAATATTTACGTTGTGATAATGACCATTGATCAAAAGGACACTTTCTTTCTGACAAATCTCTAGAGAAATGACATTAAATCTCCACTTCCATATAGAAAAAGTACAGGCTTTCCCCCATCCTGGTTTTTAAGGGTGCATGTTACATTCACACTCAGCTGCAACCCACATTATTTCATTCTTTCCTACTTGCAAGCCTACGTACAGTGCTGCCTAAAATAATTTGTCTCAGTTTCTATTTCCTGTTCTTATTAACACTTTTGTAGCTTTATATAACTCTATTTATTTTATTCTTTACATGTATTCCTCACATGCCATATTTAACAATAAATTTATTTTCTATCCAGAGAAATGCAGAGAAAACCAAACCAAGGAACTACTGCATCTGAACTTAAATAAAATAACCCCACAGAAAACACGAACCACCCCCCAAAACTCAAACAAACGAGAAAATCAAAATTCTTCCTAAAGCAAGATTGGCCATTGCTTGAGAAGCCACAATTCCTGCATGAAGGGACACCCAAAGGCACACTGTACCTGGTACAGGGGTGGTACCTCCACAACCTTTGCCTGAATGACCAATTACCCATCTACAGCTAGCTCACAGGCAAGCATTCAGCATCAGCACCAAACAGCTCCAAACTCCTCCATTCAATTCCTTAATGAGAGAATGGAATAATTCATTTCACAGCAATATTGCTGAAATTCTTTTGCTTAAGAAGTTATTTTAACAAAGCAGTGAAACGGTATCAATTAAAACCTTTATTCCCTTTTTTAGCAGTCTCTGAGAGAATAATCAGCCAGCCTGGAGACACTCTTATCTTTTCAAATTTTCTGGGACTTTACCAAAACTCTGTCTTCAGACTTGGCAAAAGCTGGGTGTGTATTTCACACCACTTCCTGGAGTTTTAGGAAAGAAGCAATTTAGCTGAAAGTCTCCAAAGATTGGAGTGCTATATAGGATTTTTCTACTTGCTCTTCTACATGCTGCTTTTCCATGCACAGGGAATCAAAGTCCAACCACCCTCTGCTACTTTTCAAAAATAAACCCTTCACATGGAACCACAGGCAACAAAACAACTCCCCAGCCTGACTTCCAGCTTCAGGCTCTTCCCAGGCAGATTCAGATAAAAAATGAAAGCTCTACGGAGAGCTGGCAAGAGCACCACTGTCCATACCTCTCTTCATTTCTGCCCAACAGAGCACTGATGCATCATATCACAGCAAAAATCTGAGCGCCAAACACAGTCCCTGTTGCACCAAAAATGCACTTGTACAAAATCTCTCAATTCCAGCCTGGCCACTTCAGACTCTCATCTCATTTAAGGGACAGGGGGAAAAAAAAATATACGAGTGCATTCCTAATATCCATCATGAACTACCAGACTCATACCAACATACATGGATATGTAATCCTAATAGAGGTATTTATCTGTTTATTGATTCAAACTCAGAAACAAAATTCTGGAGCAGAATGTGTCTTGTTTTATTGCTCAGTGATGGACTGATTTCTTGCACTTGACCCATATTCTCTGACAAATATCACAACACTCAGCTCTGTAAAATAAAATCCATATTTGTCTCGTGTACAGAAAAAGCTTCCTTTAAGAAGTGCCAAACATTTTAAACTGTAGTTTCCTGCATAAAGCTGGCACATGTGGTGCTGTGGAATCTGTGTGCTGTGCTTCCCAAACCACTTCCATTTTTATCACCCACAATTTTAAGGCAATGTCAACCATCTTCATGCCAGGTTTCCCAAAATCATTTTTTATTTAAGTTTTCAGGACTGACAAAAGGCAACAGAGACTCAAGCAAAGGCCACTGTATACACATTTCATTCCCCAGGTGATAAAAGCAGTATACAGCACAAGAAGGGTGCCAGGGACAACCACAAATAAAACTATAGGAAGTCACTCTCTCAATTGCTCTATAAGGAAACCAACATGTTATGAGAAGTAATAATACTTCTTCAGCCAAGTAATATCTTTCCATGCTAACTGTAAGACACAGTCTACAAAATATTACAAGGAAGTGAGTGATCAACGTAAAGCAAAAGTGGTTTAATATTATAATTTTTCTTTTTTTATTATTTTTTTTAAAAAGAGAGACACTATTAAACACAGCATATGTTTGCAAAATAAATGTGAAGGGAGGAGAGTGATCTCCTCCATATACCAATCCCATGGTTTTCCTGATGTTCAAAAGGGGAACAAACCATCACCTATTCTCTTTTCTCCTCACTGATACAGCCAATGCATGCAAATAAATAAAGATGTTCACATCAGCACAAGTAAATATTATTCAGCAAATAAAAGCTTATTCTGAGGCTTTTCACAGGATATCTAGAAACAATATTGAAAAAAAAAATTAAAAAGTAAATAAAGTAAATACAAGACCTTAACTTAAAATAAACCCAGACATCTATTGCCTTGACACTGTTCTCAAGGCATTGTGAAAGTATTTCTGTCTTGAGATGAAGTGGTTCTTTATCATATCCAAAAAAATACATTAAACTGTAAAAGGGGGAAGAAATAAGTAAGTGTTGAAGAGTCTTTGCCTTGAAAAGATATGTCAACAGCTCCTTCCAGTTTTGTGTCATCTGAAAACTTGCTCAGTATCCCCTCCAGTCCTGCATCCTGCCATTAGGTGTTCTGTACTAGTACCCAGGAGAAATGTTGCCCAACTACACTGTTGCCAGGAGATGAGATGTTGAAACCCAACCCAAAGCAAAGACAGATCCCTGTTGCAGAACAATCAGACTCTAAGACAGAAGCAATATGAGGTACACTAAGTCTCTCAACAAGTTTTTTTGTCAAGGGAAAGCAAAAGGGACATTTAGTAGCAGCATTTTCTTAAATTTAATTCTTCTGGATATTTTACACTATGTTGCAGTTTTGTGCTTAGACTTAAGGAAACCAAGCCTTTTTGCTATCCAACGTGAGCTCTTATCTGCAGCAATGAGCTGTCAGGTTCAAGTACTTTCATTATTCACTGGCAGCATTTTAAATTCTCACTTCCTATTAGAAAACCTGACGATCAACAATGCTAAAGGAAGATGTACTCTCATTCAACAAACATCTTCGAAACTATGCCAAGCAAGTGGAAAGATTTCTGAAATCAAACACTCTTCCAGCTAACATGGTTTGGACTGATTGATGGTTGTGTATAAAGTCCACCACGTCCTTTTAAATACAGTAGAAGTGATCAAATTTATAATTGAAAAAGTTTAGCAAAATACTAAGTTATCTTCAAGAAAAATAGCAGCCATCATCCATATTATCTCTTTCTTTTGTTAATTGTTACAAAGAGAAAAATCCAAGTCAGGTTTGAAAAAAAAAGAAAATATCTCTGAAAGAAACCCAAAAAAAGAAGAAAAAAAAGGAGAAAAAAAAAGAGAGGAAGAAATCTGAATGATATGTGCACAGGTACACCCTCATATTATATAGAATGTGAATATATTTTGTCACTTTTAAAACTAGCTCACAATGTTTCTTTTATTTTCTTTGGCAACAGCTGATTATTTTAGATAAAGACCAACATTTCTTCTCCAGCTTTAAACATTTGAGTAAGTATTAACTTTGGTGAGAAGCACATAAAATTGTGGACTCAGTTTCAAGCAGAAAAATGAAATGAACCATAAAAACTTCTGCATGTTAAGAGTTTTTCTTATTAAAGAGTATTCCAGAAATAACTACAAGGGGATGGATTTGTAGTAGAGGAGCTTTCAAACACGGAAGAAATAACATGCTTGGAAGATAAAGCCATAGAAATTCAAAGATCAGCATATAAAATTTCATTAAAGGGCAGCAGCTAAATACCAGGCCTTAACTAAGAACACTGATTCATCCAGCACTTGAAATCCTAAACCTTGCTTTTCATTTTTCAACAAAACATACTCTAGACTCTGAAGAAGCTGCTTACAGCAGGAACCACTTTTTCAGTCTCTATTCCTATCCCTTCCCGGGAGGGGATGATGATAAAAATTTTAGATAGATACAAATTATCCTATTTCAAGAGGAGTAAAAAGTAGTAGGAGTAAGTAGCTGTTTATTTTCTGCTAAAATCATCCTGTGCAGAGTTCACTTACCCAACCAATATCTAAAGAAAATGCCAAATGCTCCCCTTCAGCTCCACAGTAATGAATCTGAATATTAAGTTATATTTCATTCTCCATGCATATAATGCCATCACTGCAAGGCCATCATGCCAGGAAAGAAAACAGTACCTTATCCTAAGTCTTAAAAATAAAAATAGAAGCAGAAAGCAGAAATGCTGCTTTGCAAGACTATTTTTTTAATTATTTTTCACTATGCAAGGTATTGATTTCATTAACTACATTGGGTACTTTCGAAAAAAATGCAAAAACAAATAAGTCTATTCAATTTTTTTCTGTGTTTATCAGAAACACTAAACATTTAATAAATCCTTAATTATCCCCACTTTTTCTTTAATTCCTATACAAACATATACTGTAATAAGCCAAATACTGATTCTTTCCCTTTTTTGCACTATTGGACTTCATTGTTTCTTTGGCAAATAAACACAGGAAAACACCTAACTGCAAGCTTAGAAGTTGTCATATTGACTCAGAAAACCACCACTGTGGAAAGACTGGATATTAGTACAGCTGTACTGTTAATAAAACACAGGGCCTTTCTTTATTAAATAGCATTTCTAATATCATTTTGAAGTGATGGAAAAGTTCATAGCTGTAAAAACTCACAGCTTTTAGACTACATTGCTTACGACCTCCATTTTTAGCACAATACTAATAAAATTATATTCTACTGTATGAGTTTCTTAAGATGGATTTTGAAGTCCAGAAAAAAAAACCCTGTATCCGAGGAAGGGTTAAGCATCAAATTCTGCATTTCTTTTTACACATCCAGAAATCTCATAAAAGAAGCTTTTATCTTACCACAGGCTGTAGAACAGAGTTAAAAAAATACAATAAACTACATGTTTTATAGCATCAACAATATTTAATGTAACTCCATCCATTACCTTTTAGTTTTATTGCCCTGGAATTTGAAATTAGTACTACATGCATAGAGTTTTATGCACACGTTATGAACAACTACTAATGTTCTTAGTAACAAGAGTAAAGGGTTAAACTGGTATAAGGATCTTCCTCCAACTGTATTTTCACTGGAATAACTGAGGGAAGAGCAGGGCAGGAAACTAAACTGAACATCCCCTCTCCTATCTCTTAACTACTGGATAACAAATAACATCAGAGCAGGTCCTGGAAAAAAAAGATAGACCATAACAATCAGTTCTAGTTATAGTTGAATGCCAAAGTCGATTAATATAATTGAAGAATTATTTCCCATCCAAAGTTATTCTGAATTTACATACAAAGTCACCAGATTTCCAAACTCCTGCCTTCCACAGAGCAGTCCTTAACAATACTCTATTTTGCACAAGCCTCTTGTCATTCCTTTGATTATAACACCTGGAGTATGTAATACAAAGATACAACCGTACTGACACAAAACAGATGGTTTCTATTGTGTGACTTGCACATTCCTTTCAGACAGAAAGAATGTGAACAACCCACTTGATCAAGAGAAATGGAGGCCAACGAGTTGAAAAAAGAGTTTGAATTTGTTTACTTTTTTACACTAAAACTCCTTCATTTGGGAGGAATCTGCATACCATTTATAAATAATTTAATAAATTAGAGCACTACGTACAATTCGTAGACATCAGAAAGTGACCATGAGCTGTACAAGCATATTGAAATATTCAAGAATCTATTCCAGACGTGTAGAGAACCAGTTCTCAAATCCCAAAGTTCAGATATTAATAGATTTGATCTTCTTGTGAATATATAAACAAGATCTAGTTCTTAAAAAATCCTTCATCACTGCTTCCAGCTGAGTCAGGAGCATAAACAGATAATTTCAGTGTGTTTCTACTAGAAGGAGCTTTAAAATTGGAAAGCCACTTCAAAAATTAATGAAACAGACATGATTCAGAAGTAAAAGGAAAACTGGGACACTGGCCAGCTTCAAGGGAGTTTGAAATTTTAGCAGATTCTTTCTGAGTGTCTGGATAATGACAACAGTCAATACTGGAAATTATTACCAACTTCCAAATTACATGAGAGCTTATACACTTACCATTAATCCATTTGGCTTCTGGATTATGAACTATGAAGTCTTTTCTGAAGAGATCTTCCAAGGATAACCTGTTTTCTGATGAATTTGCGAGTTCATCTAAAGTAAGCATAACAAGATCATTTTAGATATTTATTAAAAATTATACTTTCAGTGTTGTTTGCAAAACATTGCAGTTATAGAACAAGAGGGTCCTGTTGAAATCGATAACAATACCTTGCTTTTTTTTTTTTTTTCTCCTTTTTTTAACAGCAAGAAAAAGTATCATTTTTCTTCAGTAAAGCTTCAGGAAACAAAAAATTGGTAGCTTTTGGACAGGACAACCAGAGGATGTAGTGCCTGGCTATTTATTATATAGGGATTGTAGTGGCAAAGCTCCTTCTTACCACAGCCCCACACTGCAAGCCAAGTCCGATTACAAACCAATACAAAAATTTCCTGAGAATTAAAGGATGTTGGACATATTGATCACCTTATGCTGACAGAAACAAAGTAAAAAACTCCTGTAAGTAAATTTGGAACCAATTTCACCTATTCTACAAATTAAAATTCGAGGGGGAAAAAAATCTACATGCACATTTTATAGCCTGGGCTTGCCAGTGACAAGAACAATATAACATTTGGCTAACAGCCTTGTGTTTTTCCCAAACATGACAGCACCCAGGAATATCGTGCTTCTGAACATTAGCCAACACTGACTTTCAAAACAAAAAAATAAACTGCCTGCAACTAAAATCATCCCCATGCTTCAGAAAAGAAAACAAGCTCAGCTAAATTCCACTTTCCTTGCGCTGTAGGCCAAATAAATAAGTAGCAAAGATTCAGTAGTGAACTGTTACAATAACATGTGAAATCAGAGGTAATATTAAAACAAAAAGCTTTAGCGCCAAAACACAAAACAACAAAGTTTCCATGAATAACCACGTATTGAACAGCAGTTCTGCACTTCACCTGACCTCTCCAGGCCACTTAGAACAGCAGCTGCCAAAAGCTGCTCCATGTGTTTGTTGCCTGTGCCCTAGCAAAAATATGCAGCTATGAACTTCCTACACAACCAACCAGACCAATGCCCAGGCTGCTTTTTTTAATAATTTTGTCATTATTGGGCAGATTACCATAAATTACTGCAGTTATTTCTCCACTCTGTGAGCTTTTCCCTTGCATCCTTCCTTCCATCCACCTTCTCTATGTAAGGAACTTTTTGTTAGTCAGATTTTGTCCTTCCTGATATTAAACCTTCTCTGATGACAGACCCAGAGAAAGAGAGTATCTAAAATCACAGCAGCCAAGCAGCAATCTTGTTATCTTTGTGTCAACCCAATGTTACCTGCACTTTTGTAACAAAGAAATGTCCTTTGTAAAGGTCCTATCCTGAAAAACGTTTTGGATGAAAATGTGATCCTTCACAGAGAACAAAGTCCCACATAATTTCATTACTGGTCTTTATTCAGCCAAATTTCTCAATTAGAAGCTCAGCTGAAAGCTTACTGGAATCAACAGCAATAATATATTTTTGCCTTTAAACATCAGCACTGCCTGCTGAAACCACTTCTGCTGGTATTAATAAGGTGCATCCTTGCTGTACTGAGGAGAAACTCCTTTTTAATGCACATCAGAAATTTACAGTAGACACTAGGCCATCACAGCTGCTTGTGCCACAGCACTGCTGCATTTTCATGGTCCCAGGTCGCAGTATGGACCCTGTAAACACCATAATCAACTCTTCTTCCACTTGGTGTCTTATAAGGCTAAGCATGCGGAGTTGTTCAAATCCTCCCTCATAAGACAAACAATCTAATCCTTAAATAAGCTTTTTGCCCTCTTCCTACCTTCCAAGGATCAAAATACCCTGTTTGAGTTTGTTTTGTTTTTTTTATTCTACAAGTCCAGCATGGGACACAATATTCCACCTGCAGTCTTACTAGAGCTTTACAGCGGAGTAACATTATCTCTCTTGATTCATACCTAATCCCTCTGTTTACACATCATGGGACCTTGTTAGCTCTTGGTCCTGCCACACACTGAGTTTTTATCTTCAAAGTAAGCACATGTTTTTATATATGCTCTGCTAAGCTCCAAAATACATTCCGTGTCCTCAAAATACTACTTCTAACTTAACAGCATCAAATATTGGGCTCTTCATACATCCATTTTCCCCTTTTTCCATAACGTTGCTGACTGCTCAACAAGCTGTTTTCTATCACCTATTTTGATTCAACACACTCTAGTCCTGATGCTGTTTATGATTCTGAACGGATTTCCCTTCTAACCTTGCCCGAGTCTGCTCCTACTTATTGTGACCCCTTGTATCCTGCCACTCTGCCAACTACCAATCAAGCTCACACAAGCTGTTATGTTGCCAAAAATTGTCTTACCCAAGACAGAAATTTTTTTTAACTGCTTTAATAAAAATCACTAAAACAATACATCAGCTGTGTACGGAAATGCTATCTGAGAAGAAAAGAACACCAGCTCTGCTTTCCGTACTCTGATTCACATGCCTGCCAAGAAAACATGATATAAATTGGATTTAAACTTAAGTTTTTAAATTACTATTAGCATTTCTAAACTGGCATCTTCGTGAAACTCTACTAGATGTCTGAAAAGTAATTTTTCTCCTAATGCTATGTCTTTAAAATAGAGCCCTGTTTGAAAGCCTTGACACTAACTTTTCACTGCGTCAATATCTCAGAGGCTCGGTTTACCTACAGCACGATGAATTGCACATCATGTGAAACGATGTGCAAAAAAAACACTGTCCTGGGTTAAATTTTCTTGAGCACATACATTTAGTATGTACTTCACAATGTTTATACTCATAGGCAGGAGAGAACAGAAGAGGAATCACCCGCTGTATCAGTGACAACCTGGGACGCACAGAGCTCCTCCAGGGGATGGATGAGTAGCCAACCCAGAGCTTACGGGTCAGAATTAAAGAGAGGGTAGGGATACATGACATTTTACTGGATGTATACAAAGATGCTCAGAGGGCTGGAGCACCTCTCCTATGATGACAGGCTGAGAGTTGGAGTTGTTCAGCCTGGAGAAGAGAAGGCTCCGGGGACACCTCAGAGCACCTTCCAGTACCTAAAGGGTTTCCAAGAAAGCTGGAGAGGAACTTTGAACAAGGGCTTGGAGTGACAGGACAAGGGGCAATGGCTTTAAACTGGAAGAGGTCAGGCTTACATTAGACATTAAGATGAAATTCTTCACTGTGAGGGTGGTGACAGTCTGCCCAGAGAACTTGTGGATGCCCCATCCTAGGAAGTGTTCAAGGTCACGTTTGATGCAGCTTTGAGCAACCTGGTCTAGTGGAAAGTGTCCCTGCCCATGGTAGGGGGTTGGAACATGATCTTTCAGGTCCCTTTGAACCAAAATTATTCTTTGATTCTAGTATGTACTTGTTTGGGTTTTTTTTAAGATTGCCTTTTACCACTTTGTATTTATTACCACATTACAAAGTAGCCTACTATCTTTTTCATTCCTGTTGTAAATTTTATTGAATTATCCCTTGAAGGAATCATATTTCCAGTGTCCTCACACTATTTGCCACAGATTTCTATTTCATTCTAAAATTATATATATATTTATATATATATAATGACACAGATTATAGAAGACACAACCAAAATCAAATGTTAAAAACTAAAAGGCTACTTTTTAAGGGTACATACAATTAAAATTAGTTCAACAACTGATGTGTATTAATTCCAAACCTGTTTATGCTTACTAAACTAGAAGACTGCAAAAGTAGAAATTAATAGCCTCGTTACTTCTCATGACTTTATAGGATATTATTTCTGCAGGCTAAAAGTAGCCTACACATCCATAAAATTTACCTTCTAACTTAGCAAATAAAACTAATAATTATGTTGTGCAGTATATCATTAAGTAAAGGTCCCTACTGACTTTTCTATGGAAAGAGTGTTTTCATGCTGGAAATTAGGATAAAGGCTTCATGTTAAATTCCATGGAAGAACACCACTAGTAAACTGAATGCAAGCTAACAGGTATGCTGATAACTGGGAATTAGTCTACTTTACATCATGTTTGTATGACAAAGGAAAGAAAAGCTTGCCATAAGTAGTCACATATGAAAAGCTGATTGCCAATGGACAGTACAGGGAGTCTGTATCTTCTGGCAATCATTCTCCACATCAAAAAAAAAAATGTTTACTTCATTTTCTATTCATTTAAGAATAATATGAGAGATGGTATCGAAGGGTTGGTCCTAACCCTGTTCTAAACAGTTTTGCTCTTGTATATAACCCAAATGGATTCTCTTCGCTTCTCAAAACATTTTTAAAAGAGCATTTTCTGCCAGCTTGGCTGGCCTAAATGTTCTCTAAAGGAATTTTTCTCTAAAGCCGTCCTTTTTTTTCATCATGTGACAGCAAAGCAAACACCAAGTGTTCTCTGAGTCTGTGATTAGAGGTACATGCCACTTTGCTCAACAGTAAGTACATCTATCAGCAGGGATGGTTTAAATGCCCAAATCAATGTCTCGGTAAAGAAGTCCTGGGTAAAGCATTCCAGTCTGCCCCATCTTCAGAAACTGTAAGTTAACATGAAGGTAGAACTACTGTCAGTCCCTAAATGAAAACACAGCCTTAAGTGTTGTCGCAAAATACCTATATAAGGGTGGAAATGTTTGTACAACACTTAGACCATTCTCAGGTGGTTTTCCTTGTAAAAGCTTTCAAGTGCTAATCCTTCCAATTGGGCATTTCTCAGTTTTGAAATACAGATCCACAGTGGTCAATCAGATAGGTATTCACATAATTCCTGCAATGGGGAACATACTGTCACGATGCAAAGCAAAAAGAAAAAAAAAATGTTGATTTAAAGGCAGGAACTGATCTCTAAAAATCTACCTATCAATATTTCAGTATGTGCAGGTATGTGATGAAACTTTGAAAACATGAAATAGAATACAAGCAGAACAAGAAGGATATCTTTGTTATATTTATACTGACATATAAACATGATGGCATGTCATAAACAGCTATTTCTCTTTCTGCACTGGCCACTAATTCCTACTATAAAGCTATATTTATAAGATTATTCACAGGGTATTTTCTTTAGTTTTGTCCTAAATACTTATCAAGCAATCAACTCCAAATATTAAATAAAAATAACTAGAGCCATAATTAAGTTGCCCTAGAGGACGAACAGGCTCCCACTCTGAAACTCCCAATTTTTTCCACACTCCAGTTCCTTGCTTTAACGAGAGTAACCTCGTTCTTTTGTATCTTCACGCACTTTCTTTAGCCTAGCACTAATTTAATTTTGAAGAAAACTAGCAGGGATATTTGCCTTCTACTCCCAAGTATGGAGCAGTGTAGCAATTTCTACCTGATGGGTGCAATGGGGTTTATTTAATGTACTTCTTATTCCATAGAGAATGTCCTTATTCCTTTCAGACTCTGCCACTGATGTCTTACATCACTGAATGATCTGGTCTTCAGTTTTTCCATATCTTTGTTGAGAACACTGAGATGTTTATAAAGTTTCTGAGTATTATTATAGATTAAAAGCAAGATAAAAATGTACCAAAATATTACTAGTACTGTTGGTACAATTTACCGAAACCACAACCATAATTACAACACAGATGCTTCAGATTTGAACAGAAGCTAAGATATTAGCACGTTAAAATACATCTCTTATGTCAACACAGTTCCTGCTTTCTGTTGCATATTCAAGTTATATTTCATGCAATAAAATGTACTAAAAAATAACAGCAGCAACAAAAAAAGAAAGAATTTCCTTTTAGTTTTAATACCATTTCCATATTTACTGGAACCTAGAGCCTCTCTGAAACCTTTTACATCTAACTTACACTTTCTTTTAAAAACTTGTTATCTCATAGGGAAGCACTGATCCCTCTACTAAAAAAGGCAGGAAAGCTGTTGCTCAAAGTTTGAGAGAATTCAAATGACAGCTGTTAGTGTACACAGAGCTAAGAGTTTCTTATACTGTGGACAAAACAATGTATAAATAACTTTGAGCAAAAGAGACGTTGCTGTTGTATTTGACATATCAGTAAACACACTTTTGCCTCAAAATAAATACAAATGAAACAACCAGGCTTCTGAGCAACCACCATCTGAAATGATTATCATCTCCATAAAAAGAAGCAGCACGATGTACAGTGTTTAGGGGAATTTACATGAAATCTAAAAAGCACCCATCCGTGCAGGCAGAACTAAACAGGGAAAGAACTCTCTGATGCTCAAAACAGTACTAGAAATAATAAGCAATGCACTCTGAAGTATCCCAGGGTAACACAGGACATAATTCCCCCTATTTGACTGAAGACCTAAACTCAGATCTACTATATTTTATGAGAAGAATTTGCAAACCCAGGTATTTATAGTTACAGATTAGCAGCACCTTAGAACTGAGCACCTTGCAAAAGCCAGATCTGTGGTAGGGGTCTCCAAATTTCTCCTCCCCCCAAATGCAAACATCCCAAAGTGATCTTAAATATTTTCATGACAAAATAGCTTCAGCTGTAGATCTTAAAACCTGCCAGCAGACCAGCAGAGTATAAAGATATTTTCTTCCAAAGAGATAATAATTAATAATGAAAGTGAAGGGGGAACAGCACTGATCAGGGTCAAAACAGGGAAAGCAGCTGTCCTACAGTGTGCCTCCAAAGCTTTCTTTGGTAAACATTTCCAACCTGCAAGAAAGCCCAGTCTTAGAGACCTGGATCACTCTGGGAAAAAGATTTTTATTTATATCAAGCTTTACAGTCTCTATGGGATATCTTGGAGAATCTGAGCTGACAGAACTAATTTTCACTCGCATGGCTTGAAATGAAATGTAGGTCCCAGCTTATGCAAGTTTCCAAGTAAGGTCTCTGGATTTTGAAACAGCCTTGGAGGTGTTGTAATTCGCTGAGCTTTTTTAACATATTTTAAACAAAAAGTTAACATTTCCCTAGGTTGTTTATTCTTTTTCCATGGGTGCCTTCAAAGACTTCAGTTTATGTTTTTTACATCATTAATAATTCTCTATAGATATAGGAGCCACAACTGATCTTTACTATTGTAGATTCCACCATAACATTTGATTTTTTGCAAGTCTTCCAAAAAAGTTACCTCTCCTTGAAACAGAAAACATTCTTCTGTCTTAAAGTGTACCAGGAGACACTACCATTTGCTCTCAAAATCTCTTTTCTGTTATTCCCTGAAGAAACTCCTATACACTGAGACTACTTTGCTTTTATTTTTCTCAAAGTATTCAATGTGGAAACAGGCAGTCACTTTGGACAGCACCAGGTATGTGTAGCAGATATTTACACAAAACAGAAGAGCAGAACAGTCCATAGTATTCCTATATACTCTCTCCAGCTGTGTCCTTCCCTCTGCCAAGGGACCCTTTTCCATTCAGTCTCACCACCCTCCAAGCAGCAGTGGTCTGGTGCTGCACTTCCTCATGCACAGACCCAGCAGGCTTCCCTTGATGGCCACATAGTATGGAACCATTATTTAACTAAAAAGTACTTTAATAACCTTTTGGTTTACACAATTGGGGCACTCCAGTGGCAGAATATACTCAGAGTAATATTTACCTTCCAAGCATGCCATGCAAATCAGGCACTTTACATTGTAACTTTAAAACTGACAAAAGAATTCAAAGGTATTTTTTCTTTAAAACTTGTGCAGTGTTTCCTTCTCAGGTTCTAAGATATAGTTAAAGGGTTGCTGACCCAGTATTAAAAAGAAAGCCTTTGGAAAAATAACTCCAATCTTATTAGAACAAAACAAACAAACAAACAAAAACCACACCACCATAATAATTTTATAGGTCTAACTGCTCTTTTTATCTAATACTTGTGCTCTCCCTTTTTTTTTGCTGTGACTGAACCATTAATTTTCCGTTCTTTGTTTTTTAGAGAAAGGAAAGGGAAGAAGCTCGTGCATATATATATGAAAGATGCATGTTCTGATTCGGTGAGAAGTTTCATTCTGGGAATTTGTTTCCCATGACACGCAGCTTTCTCTTAGCTCACATGTGAATACAAAATTACAGCCCAAGTGACAAAATATTAAAGTCAGCTCAAATCTGCTGGGGCTAATGAGGACTGCTCGTAGCCATCCCAAGGCTAACACAATCCTAAGGACCTATTGCCAAACCCAAGTCCTTCTGCTCCTCAAGGCCTCCAGTAACTGCTGAGTCGCTACAGGCACAAAATTTGAAGTAGCCACAAGTTAAAAACGCTCAAAGGCAAGAGATACTTTAACAATCATATGTCACTTTTAATGACTGAATTATGAACCATACACCTTTAATAAGATAAAAAAAAAGAAAAAGTAGGTTACCTGGGGTTAAAAGAATGACTGACATAGTGATGAGTGAACAAACAACTAGAATCACCAGCAGCGCAATAGCAATTCCCTTCCAGTTCCTCTGCGGAGGGCTGTTACTTCCAAGTTCCTATAGGAATGGAAAAAAATAAAATAAAAGGAGAAGACCATGTTTCACAAACATACATTTCTAGAGCTATTAGCAATAGGAAAATTGCTCAGTGCATACTCATAATCACAGGATGGGAGGTGCTCATGATCCCTCCCTTCTCCACAGTACACAGAGTCATCCAAAGGTGTGTAACTCTTACACTTTTTAATAGATCCCTCTCTTTTTTTAATATATATATATGTAATTTTATACCCCTAAGAGACAATCAAACGATCTGATGCAAGCTGTCCAAAATGCAACCTGTGTTCAAATGTGCTGAACATAAACTTCAGGACAGTATCACTATCAGTTTATAAGATAATTACAGAAATGAAATGTAGCAATTTACTGTAATTCTACCTAACATGGTATGGACCATAAAGGTTTAAATACACATCCTTTTTAATGTACGCTATTAAACTTATTTGTAATAGAAAACATTAACAAAACTGCCTGAGGCTGCAAATATTCCATCTGAAGCTACAAGCTCTTTTTCCCTATACAGTAAATCAACTGTTAACTGCTCCCCTATTAGTTATAAAAAAACAACAGTAGCTTATAACAAATGTTAAATGAATGCTTCTGTAACTACTAGTGCACTTAAACCTACATCCTTTGTGGTTACATGTTTACCTCCTGCCAGGCACCATTTAGGTTTGTCAGTAATAGCAATGCATTGTCTATGTTCATGGTACAGTTTAAGACCAAACAGCACGTAAACATCTAACAACAGAATGACAAAAAGAGTACAATTGTTCCTTACAACCCTAACTTTCCCTCACAGAAAACAATATTTTTTTTTTCTATCTATATCTGGAAAGCATAAATGTTTCTCTGCCACAATTACCCATACTTTTAGTATCACAGAATTAAATGCTACGGCAAGATTGAGAAAAAGAACCTGGGAGGAACTTGTGAGAAGATCCCACTTCATTCTACTTACAAAGATGAGGTATTTATACAAGCACTCCACAATCAGCACAAGCTCCCACTAAGCTCCAACTAAATACCAGGTGGAGCAAAAACATGGCTATAGTTCACACTTGCCCTTGAAGACAACAGCATGTAAACGCCTTTCTCCCCCTCCCACTGCCAGGACATGCACCAGCAGAGCCCTGGGAGGCTGCCTCTCCACTGAATGCACAGGGAATGTGCCACGAAAGATGAGAGATTACGTGGAGTCTCTCCTATTTGATCCTCAATACTGGTTTTGTTAATCCCGTGATACACACCGAGAACGCTCTTTCATCTTTTCCACTGGGCAGAAGGGCAGAGGGATGAGGACAGCCACCTCAGCCAGGTTGTTCTATAGGGAGGACTAAGTCGCAGGAAAGCAACTTAGCACCTCCTTGCTCTGTTTTATAAGTTTCCAAAAGCATGTTGAAACTTTTTTCACATGTGCATTATTTCATTTTGCTTTTCTGAGTTATAATGAGTGTGAAACGGAGAAGCCTTAACAGAAAGTGGCAATGCTCTTGTGACTTCTTAGCTGGCACACACAACCTCAGCACCACACATCTCCCACAACAGCAGCTCCAACACTGTCTTTAACTTTTTAATATCTTTTTATCCCCTCAGATGTTCATTTCTGCTTGTAAAAGACAGTTTCTCTCCCTTGTCGCTTTTTTCAGGAAAGACAAGCACATGAAGGCCAGTCCCTCCCACACTGAACTCTGTTCAGTTTTCCCAGGAATCACCGTGCAAAAGAACCTGATTACCATGACCAATCACACATCTTTGATACCAGTGGGTTTTTAAGTGAAGGTCAGGACTCCTGTCCTCAGCTCACAGGAGGAAAAAATGGTGTCAGCAGGAACTCCTGGGATCCATCTCCGTTCTCCATCCCATTGCCCCTGGTTCCCAGCCCCATGCAAGCCTGCCTGCACCCCTCATTCTCTTCAGCTCCTTCAGATTCCCTCCCACCCTGTGAAACATAAACTATCACAGCAGCTTCCTGACAAGCCTTAAAGACCAGGTTTTCAAGGCCTGCATGGTGGCTTCATGAGCCTCTTTGGTGATCCTGAGGATCTGAGGATTGCATGGTTCAGTCCTTTCTGGATAGCCCTGACCATGCTGACATTGCAATGATCCACGGCCTTTTCATAAAAATACAGAACTTCTGAGTCCTGCATTTAAATTCCTACTCAAGCTATTATTTTCCCTTAAGTAAGAATTATTTTAATGTTAAGAACACAGTCTAGAAAACACAAACTTACTCTAAACATAACAGTATTAGCCTTATTTATATGACATTTGACAGATAAAAGAACTAGCAGCTCATAAAACCAAGCGGTGGTGAGAAAACAGTAGTTTCCCTCTGAGCATCGTAAAACCCTATTCCAAAAGATTGGCTTCAAATGACAGAAGCTGCATAACTTCATGGATGTACCAAAGCCTCTAAAAATCGTACCAAGTCCTCGTTATTCAAAAGGTTCTTCTTTGCAGACATGACTATTGTTCAGTTTCTAAAAATAAGGCTTCATTCAAAATACTTGTGCAAATTTTTGCAACGAGAATAGCAAACAGTTCAATCAAGTATTGATCATACAAAGCTTACAGGTACCCACAGTGAGAAAGAAGAGAGCTCTCAGATAGCTGAAATCTTGGAGACTGGCATACAAAGAACTCATCTCCCATTAAAGTACTTGGTTTCGATATTTGGATACAATTTATGAGTTGAATCAAGTTATTTTATATTAGAATTTATAAAAGGTCATGAAATTTTTTTAATTGAGTGACAACATTCTTGTAAGACATTTATAAAGTTCTTGTAAACAAACATACAATATTTGATGACATATTAGAAAATTACTATAATAAGGTGAATTCATGGTACAATTAATATGAAGGATATCTGCAATCAACTCTTTTGATGTTAACCAATTCAACTTTTGGACTGTAACCTAAAAAGTTTTGAAACAGAGTAAGCTGCTGTTCTTTAATAATAGTTTCAGCCTCACACTGCCTTTAAAAATGGCCATAAGCAAAAGGTAGATAAATAGATGGTTGGACTGTGGCAAGACAGAAGCTGTCCTTTCTGAGAGTGACTAGAAGATAGAGACATTCAAAAAGAAACATCACAGAGAACCACACAATGAGAAGCTTTTGACATCACAGTTTCCCCATAACTAACTGCAAACTGGCACATAACAACTGAACACACAGATGGAGATTTAAGGATCTAATCTTCTAAATAGGCTCTTCTATTAATGTGGTTTGAAAAAAATACCAACTCCTGAATATGGTGGTTTATATATAACACTATCTGTTATGTTATTATAGATTTTACAATCCACCTCTAATGAATCAGAAAATGGCTGCTCAAAGCATAATGCAATTGCAAGTTTTCTCATTATTTAAAGTAGCTTTTTCACAAACCATTTAATTGCACTGCTGCCAAAAAAAATCCTTAAGTAATGTATCTTTCTGAATGTAATTTGTGATTAATACCTTAGTAAAACACAGCTACAAAGAGAAAAATTAAATACTGCATGCCCAAAAAACTGTCCGCCAATGTTAGAGAACCTAATGCCTACTCCTGCCAAATGCTAAAGACCACATTTACCAAGAGCTTTTATTTAGCAGCATGAGGGAACTCGGCACATATAACCAACTGGACACTGTAGCCTAAGAGCCTAAAGTTTCTGCTTTGTGATTGTCTCCATTTAATATCTCTTGAAAAAAAAAAACCAAAAGAAAACACCGGTCTTAAAAAAAACATGTACTACATGTATGATATAACCTTACAGAGGTTGCAAATTCTGCAGTAGTAATCAAAAGAAAGACTAAAACAAAAACCTGCAAACTGGATGTGAGAGGGATGACAGGTGGAGGCTGTCAAAGGAAAACATGAGTCATCTCAGCCTTTCAGCATCCCTCTATGTTAAATCCCACTCACCACCGCAAAACAAGGTATTTCAGTAGGAAATGCTGAAAAAAAATATACCCAGCAAACACACAAGGCAAATATAAGGCAAATATGCTGAAGCATTTTTCTCTCTCCTTTTCTAGGCTGATTTCCAAATATATAGTCCCTCTCCAAACAGAACTTACACACTGATGACAAACTGATTCACTGCAAGTATAAAAATCTTTAAAGCACTAGCAAGATATGGCTTTGAATATCACAGTCTAGGGCATAGAAACATAAAATGGTTTGGGTTGTAAGGGACCTTAAAGATCATATAATTACAACCCCTCTGCCATGAGCACCTTCCACTAGACAAGGTTGCTTAAATCCCTATCCAGCCTGGTCTTGAACACTGCCAGGAAATCCACAGCTTTTCTCAGCAACCTGTTCCAGTGCCTCACCACACTGAAGAATTTCTTCCTTACGTCTAATGTAAACGTTTCCCCTTTCAGTTTAAAGCCATTCTCTCTTGTCCTATCACTCCATGCCCTTGCAAAAAGTCCCTCTCCAGCTCTCTTGTAGCCCCTTTAGGTAGTAGAAGGTGCTCTAAGGTCTTTCCAGAGCCTTCACTTCTCTGGGCTGAACAGTCCCAAGTCTCTCAGCCTGTTTTCACAGAAAGGACACTGCAGCTCTCCAAGCACATTCGTGGCCTCCTCTGCACTCCCTCCAACAGGTTCAGGTCCTTCTTACATTGGAGGTCCCAGAACAGGATGCAGCACTCCAGGTGAGGTCTTGAGAGCTGAGTAGAGGGGCAGAATCACCTCCCTTGACCTCCTGCCCACGCAGCTCTGGATGCAGTGCATGATAAAACTGGATTTCTGGCTGCAAGAGCACAATGCCAAGTCACACTGAGCTTTTCATCCACCTGCATCCCAAAGTCCTTCTCCTCAAAGTTGCCCTACTCTCCACTCAATCTTATTTGTGTTTGGAATTGCTACAACCCATGTGCAGGACCTTGCCCTTGGAATTTTTGAACTTCCTGATGTTCTCGTAGGCCCACCTCTCAAGCCTCTTGGGATCCATCTGGATGGCATCCCTGCCCTCCAGGGTGTCAACCACACCACACAGCTTGGTGTCATTGGCAAAATTGCCGAGAGTGCCCTCAATCCCACTGTCCATGTCACCAGCAAAGATGTTAAACAGCCCCAGTCCCACCCCTGAGGAACACCACCTGGCCCTGCTCTCCTCTCAGACACTGAGCCATTGACCACAACTCCTTGAGTGCAACCACGCAGCCAATTCCTTATCCATCGAGTGCTTCATCTGCCAAATCCACACCTCTCCAGTTTAGAGACAAGGATACTATGTGGGACAGCCTTGCACAAGTCCATGCAGATGATGTCACTTGCTTTCCCCCCATACACCAACACTGTAACCCTGTAATAGAAGGCTGCAACCTCTTTCAGCAGTTCCGAAATGTTCTCTATTTTTGAATGAGATGCAGGTCATGATGTGGATCTTTCATCTTAAAAAAAAAACCAAACAAAAAAAAAACCTACAAAATTACTTCCATAATAGCTGTGTGACTGTAAAAACAGGATATGACCCAAGTTTCCGCTACAATAGGAACAACAATGGGAAACTAAGTTCTGTTAAAAGTATTTCATTTGGAAATATTTTCTATCCCTTGACATAGAAAAGCAAGTGCATATTTTAAATAGTATTGGGGATATCAATTTTGGAAAAAGAAACATTTAAAATTGAGAGATTTAGTATCTTAAAGAAAACACAAAAACCCTTTAAATATTTCAATATTTCTACCTGAATAAACTTACAGTCTTTCTTGTAAACAGCATAACCAGAAAGAAAATCATAGCTTCCTTCCTAAAACTTACTGACTTGCACAGTTTTATTGTTAATCAATGGAGATAACAAGTCTTTAAGACTTTTTTTTTTCTAGCAAACATGTGCAACTAAGGTTGTTTTAAGACAACAAAAGGTTGGAAAATATTGGCGCAACCTGCTGCATTAATAAGTCATGTTTGTGAATTATCTTAATAGCATTTTCCTGATTTCTTGGAAAGCTATTTGTGTAAAGCACTGCACAATTTCTACAATGGAAATAATGCCAGAAGCTGTGGAGACTGCCTGGTAGAAGCAGGCACACGGAAGGGCACTGGCCAGGGGACTACAGAGTGCCTCTGCTAGGCTTTTCTAGAAGATGCAGATTAGTTAAAATCCAGCATACTCTCTGGGACACTGTCAAAAACAAGCTAACGTTGGGAGGTGGCTTTAGGCAAACTGCTTTTTCTCCCAGAACTACCTGCCCATGCTGTGATTTACCCAGGTGATAAATGGTGAGATGAGCCAAATATAGAAAATATGCATTTTTCTATAAAAATTAAGAACAAGAATTCAACCAGTTTGTGGGTAGAGCTGGGTAAAGCTCAAAGTGAAAGCAGAGATTCTGCCCTTGTTTCTGCAGTCTGGAGTGAACTTTACCAGGCTGAAGTGTTCAGTGGTGCAGGTGTGCAGATGCACAATGCTGTTGGCTCTTAGACTGGGGGTGTTTGGAACGGAAAATCCACCAGCACTGAGCTGCAGCAGCGTCTGGTGGCTGCCTGGTATTGTGTTGAGGTATGGAAGGCAGACGAAGTACCTCAGTTAGAGGATCCACGGTCTGTAGCAGTCTCTGCCAGGATGGCATCTTTCGAAGCCTTAAATGAATCTGCTTTCTTCTGCCTTTTGGTTTTTTTAATATACTCTTCCTGTATTCTCACCAGGACAAAGCCTACAGAGGAAAGCACTAAGAAGAATCATAGCCTTCCCCTATTTTGGCAAGAATTTCAGGGGCAAAATGTATTAGATAGGAAGAGCAAATGTAATTTGCTTTGCAGTAGGAATGAGAATGAGTCTCTCTGTAGTTTAGATGTATCATGACAATATCACTTAATGATGCCTCCAGCATCTACTTCATTAAACTCTTACCATTTGTATTCCCCAAACATGAAGAGTAGGTGATAAATGAAAAAAGACAAATAGTTTCATATTGCATTTCAGATGTTTTAAAAGACAGATTCAAGATACTTATAACAGAAATGCTGCAGTCTTTACAAAACTCTTTATAGAGCTGCTCTTGCAATTAATATTAAAAAGTACCTGCCTTGGGTGTGCAGTGTGCAATTTGAAGGGAAATTACCCCAGCAACCATTCTGATTTTGTGATCAAATGATTGTGTCCATTCCTTTCCAGCTCTTTTTGACTAATCCCATGGCCTAGACAGAGAGAGCCTAAAAGACAGATCCACGAAGTGGCAGAGGATAGTTATAATCCATTTGCATAAGTACCCACCATTTTCATCCCTCATGTTCCCTTTACCGTTTGCTGTGTTATAAGATCCTATTGCTCCAGTTCTTGTCTGAATGATTATGGCCACACAATTACTTTCCCCGGTCAATATCTTTATTCATGAAAACATTGGCTTTTTTTTTTTCGAGTCATTGTAAAATGCCACTTTAACGGGAATGCAGGACTCTATCAGCTCTGTGGATAATGGCCATTTTAGAAAGAGAGCAGCTTGTTAGTAATTACCCTGCCCAGAACAGGTGCAGGTTTTGGATATGGGAACAATCTGTCTTCATATTTTTATTTTTTTGGGCTGCACTGGTAAGACAAAGCTCTCCTTTCGCAGAGGCAACCTGAAAACAAACCTAGGCCAAAACAACTAAAACAAAGCAGAGCTCACCTCTTCTAAGTGAAAATAAACTAAAACAATAAATGGGCACAAATAAGTCATTCTGAGAGGTGTTGATCACTCACACTGGTTATTAACCTTGCAAAACATTTCGTGCTTTCTTTCAGCTTCATTGCTTTTGTTCTAAGGAGAGAGAAATTTTCCCTGGACCTGCAAGTGCCTATTCATGACCTGAGTTTTGGTAATTTGGGGTATTTTGGAAAAGCTTTGTCAACAACCTCAGTTCCAACTACTCACAGAAAAAGATTGGAAACATTTATGGAATCTATTTAATGTATTACAGCCAGTGTTAAGAATACATTCCACATCTTCCCATTCATTTTTCAGTGTACCTTGTAACATTTGCTCAAACACAATGAGCTAGCTATTACATTAGACAAACAAGTAAAAGCCTAACTTCTAAAGCATTCTGCCAAAATCCTTGTCCAAGGTCTAATCACAGCAGATGAGTTTAAAATTTTGGTCATTACTCATGCATGCAATACACACAAAAGCAGAGAGATGGGTCAGCACAACTGATAAAACAGTGTGGCACATTCACAAGTGAAAACCTGTGGCCCTCCGTTTTTTTTTAACTAACACAGCAGCATTCACATTTTCAGCACAGAAAAACAAGGAGGAGGAAGCAAACTATCATGGTACACAATATTAAAGGAAATACGGAAAATGCAGGTCATAGAAAATAGTGCCATAAGGATGGTTGAATAACTGGGGCAGAGTGAGACTTGGATAAAATAACAATGGATGACAGAACTGGTTTGTATTTGAACTATAAAAAAGTCACAATGTAGAGAAAAGCTATAGAAGGCAAGGGAATTCCTTTGGCTTTTGGGAGCTGAGTTGAATGCAACACACTTCTATGAAGAGGTATAATGCCATGTAGAGTTACTGCAGCATCAGAGGCAACCTTATTGAGCCTCAGGATTTCAAAGTTGTTATCCCTTTTCATCCTGTATTCACAACATTTTATAGTTTGTTTTTACAAAGTTTCAGAAATAAAAATACTGTATTCTCTTTCCAGTCCAGCATAAATACCTGGAGAGTTAAGGAGAATAACAAAGTTCTGACAAGATGTAGATAGATGAAAACTACAGAATCCCTACCAATAGCAATTTCTGCATGTAACAGAGTAACAGCTAATTAACAGCTGCTTTATTAAGCAAAACTATTTTCAATACTCTTCCAACCTCCCCTGCAACTCTCATCTGCACACTCTTGGTTGTCAAGAGGAGTCACACACCCTTTTGAGTGTTTCAGTCTCACTGAAGGCTCTGCTGTGACTTCAGGTTATGTTCCCTGTGTTCTCATCGGACCAAAGCTCCAATATTCACACCATGCTACTCCTTCTTTTCCTCCAAAAATCTCATCTTGAAGCTAATGAGATTTTTGTCTGATTATGAAAAGGTATCTCTGCATTTTGAAGACTGCCTGCAGGATTACACGGAACTACAGCAAACAGCTCATTTCCATGCATCGTTAGCATCCAGAGGAAATCAACAATTCATTTGCCATAATTAAAGAAAACTCCTAAAGTATTTTACTAAAGCAAGTAATGTCAAGGACAGAAAAAGATGACAAAGCAGCAGATAAAAACATGATTTTACTCAAGTTACTATGATGTAACAGAAGAAGTCTATATAAATACTGGCACAGTCATTTATGGCTAAAAGGGTATTTTCACATATTCCTACTGATCCTAACTTTAATGAAATGTCATAAGATAGTAACATATTTCTTCCATTCTTATTATGTTGAAGAAAAATCCCTCAACCAAGTAAAATATTGTATCTCAAAAAAAAACCTCATAAAAAATAGATGAATACAGGCTATACATGTTGCATACTCACAGATCTTTCTACAGATATAACAATGCTGTTTGATGGAATTTGTCCTTTTCATTGCTCAGAAACAAAGTTATACAAAGTATACCTGATTGCTTAAGAAAAAAAAAAAAAAAAAAAAAAGGTTTTAAAACGTATTTTTATTTCTCAATGTATTTGCAAGGTCCCATAAGAGAAGACTTTTTAAACTGACACCACCAGTTTTGCCATTAATGTCCAGATCTGTTTGATAACACAATATCACACTTCACTGAAGGTTAGATAAACAGGGAAGGTTACTAAACTGCAGTAATGTCCTGTAAGTCATATTCAAGTTTATGCCACATAATTTTACAATTTAAATAAAACACAGTGTCCCTATATTTAAGAGTTCAAAACAGCTCTGCACTGGTGCATGACTTTCAAGTAAGATCACTGCTAGGTTAGAAAAAACCAAAATTGTGTTTTGGGAAAAAAAAAAAAAAAACCACAAAATTTGTGTTCAGGTACGTGCACACACAGTTAATTCTGTGCCATTTAAGAGTCCTGGAGAACGGAATTGCAAAAACATGTATTTTTTTTACATGACTGAGATTAAATCAGGAGTTGTCAAAACACGGAGCACATTTTAAAGGTTATTTTGCAAATTTACATCAGTATTTTTCTATTTGTTTTCAGATTTACTCGGAAGTTACTTACAAATAGAACAAGTAATTTAAATCCAAATGTGCCTTAATAAGACTGTGTGCACATACGTATGTACACACATACACGTATCACTGAATATTTATACTGTTAAATATTATTTAAGGCAGAATTTCTATAAATAAAGTGCAAATAAACCAGAGTGTCAGTATCAGAAAAGGGAACACTGTAATCTCTGTGTTTAGAGGGATCTGAGGCAGTAGAAAGTTGGATGAGTTTCCCAAGGTCATGTGAGAATGGTAAACCAGCATCTCTTTATGCAAATATTTGTGAACAAAACTGTAGCAAACAAAATTATTTGGCCAGTATCACTGGACTCTGATTAGAAATTTATCATTTAGTTTTTTCACAGTCCTCTTCGTGATTAAGTTACTTGCTTTTCCAAAAATTGGAATTTTATTTTAAGCACAGGAATACTATGATTCTACAATCAGAAATAAAGATATGGCTTACTCCTGCATTTTTTAGGGAAAAAAATACCAGGGAGGTGATCAGGAAAAAAAAAATATTAAAAAACCATATCATCAAGAAAAAAAAAAATCCTATCAGGAATTTCTTGTCTATTTTACAGGATTCATTGATTTTTTTTTTTTCCAGTATACTTCCAGATAATGTAAAAGTCCAGCCTTTTCCCCTGCAAATTCTTCTTAGCTAGTGGTCAACCCTATCTACACATAACACTTCAAAGGCTCTTTATCCATTACGTTTCATGAAGAAATGTGAGCCACCCAATAAGGTAGGAGCTCTTGACCGGTCCACAGAAAATGTGAATGACTCCTGGTGGGACAAAGTCCTGTCTCTTCTCAGTGTTTTAAGACAGTTCTGCCACGTGGGCATGTCCATCAGCAGCAAGACTAGGCCAAACCTCAACAGACAGGCTGAAGGGGTAGGACAGAAACTGGAGAGTGACACAGCCTTCCAAGTGGCCATTGCTCAGAGACTGACTGGGCATGGGGGCTGCCTGTGGGAATCACAGAATCAATTAGGTTGGAAAAGACCTCCCAGACCCTGGTGTCCAACAAACACCACCTTGTCAACCAGACCATAGCACTGAGGGCCATGTCCAGTCTTTCCTTAAACACCCCCAGGAATGGTGACTCTACCACCTCCCTGGGCAGCCCATTCAAATACCTAATCACCCTTTCTGTGAAGAAATTCTCTCTGATGTCCAAACTAAACCTCCTCTGGTGCAGTTTAAGACTGTCCTCTTCTACTGCTAGTAGCTTGGGAGGCAGTGAGTGATTTCCTTTGCATCACTTATTTTCCAGATGTTGTTTTTATTGCAAACCAAAGAAATGCACAGATGCACTAAGGCCTGCTCTAGAAAAGCTTGGACATTCTGAGAAACAACTCAAATGAACCTGTGATTGTAGAGATAGATAAATAATCCGTTGTGACCTTCTGACTCTCAGGAAAAGCTCCTGTGGCATCTGGGAAATTCCAGTCCTGCAAGGGACATATAGAATTAAGCAGAGAAGGTGCCTAGATCTGGTAATTGTGCAGTTAATAGAAATAAAGCCGGATGGAGAAGAAAACCAGAGGATGACCCACAAAAAGACATTTTGTCACTCCCCATGGAGTTCCTAATTTACAAATAGCTCTGTGTTTAGCATGGCCACATAAAGAACACAGAAGAGCAATAAATTGTACTAGTGAAGCTTAGAAAAAGGTGCCCAAAGCCTTTTCCAGCTGGGGATTAGGTCCTGTATTTTCACGCAGTATGAAATAACAATAGTTGAGTTATTTCTCATGTCTAATTTACTATTTTCTTTAAATAAAGGATATCTCTGAAAAGCACAAAAACAGCCCTGTCACTGAATTTTCCATTAATGCACTGAAGGTAATTTGTTGTCTACAGACAGAGTACTTACAACAGATACTCAGCTCAAAATCTGCTTGACTCTGAGCTTTAATATAAGAGTCAAATAATTCCTCCAGATCCACTTCAACAAGTCCTACTGAAATATCTGGAGGCAGAGGAAAATATTTGACTCGAATGAAGGTGTTGCACTACTATAACACTGTGGTTTTCTTATATACTCTTAGAGAGACATACTGCAGGCCTTAAAGGAAATGGATTCTTGCAATACCCCATGATTCTCCAGATTAAAAATTTAAAAAGTGTCACCTTTCATTTCCTTTTTCTAAATACTTGCTTGTTTTTTAACAAGAGTGAATGAACATACTCAGTCTGTCCTCTAAAACAAGCTACTAAAAGTCAAAATCCAGGCCCACATGGACAAATAATCTGAATAACTTATTTAATAAGCTACAAAAGGAGTTTTCCCAGATTCATATAATGCAAAAATGGGTTCACTGATAATCTTGAATGTTCATAAAATACAAACCACTTTCAGAGTAAAGACAGGAAAAAAAACCCACAAACTAAAGCAAACAAGCCACCCAAAAAACAGAAGTGTGGATTTTATCATAGATAAATTGTAATAATTAAAAATTTTCTTTTTAAATTGGTGGAAACCTGAAAAAAATTATTCTTTAGATAATTCACAAAAAAGAATTGTATCAAATGTGTCAATGCAGTTAATATCTGACTTTTGCAAGATAATTTCCTTCTTTCCATTTTTTTTTATTCTGTCTGTGGATTTTCTTCCTGTTTTCTACAGCTCATAGTACTGTATGTTCCTTATTCCCTGTTGAGTAACTGAATAATCTTTTATATCCCTGTCTCCTTGGTGTAAACAATTTATGAAATTTTCTGGAAGCAGCTATATTACAACTTATGAGATTACAACTTTAGGCAGCTCTAGCTGTTCCCATAGGATCAAAATTTTGCATAACATTAAAACTACCCCAAAGTGATGGAGTCAGCAGCTGGTTACATGCTGCACCCATGATTTCTGACTACAGTGGCCCTTGAAGGAAGCAACTCCTCAAGTCAAGGAGTGCGGAGACCTGCAGCCAAATTCTCCTCTCTCTGCTTGGTTGTAGGGTATTGAAAATAAAAGTAAAGTACTGAAGTAGCTGTTGTGCAGCACACTGTGTGGAGAAACAAAGCCCAAAGACTGAACTCCAACCTTTCTAACTTTCCCAGTCTGAAGATAGCGAAAAAATCCTCGCTCCAACCAAGGGCGAAACAAAGCAAAAGAGACTTTGACACAAGTTGGTCTGATGGACCAAGTAGTTCAAAAATTATTAACTCTTCCCTTCTGTTCCTTGTGTAATCGATCATTACAAGCCTCACAAAAAAACCCATCACATCTTTTAGCACCAGAGGACCCAGCGACATTTTTCTTTGCAGAGTCTTCTCCCCTAGACTTGCTTGGAAGTGAATGGGGACAGGACACTTGTTTTTTTCATGAAAACTAGTGTCAGTAAAAATATTAGCTTCTCAAATCAAATCAATCAGTAACCTGGAGTCCTATTTCCTTTAATGTTTTCTACAGAAGCCTTTGAGGGCAAAAAGCGTGGATTATCACACATTTAAAAGTGAAATAAAAGTATTAATCCTATCAGTTCATCAAGACTGCCTGTCTACAACAGAATAATCTGCAAAACAACATGATATTTTAATTGCATGATGTTTCAACATGATGTAGCGAGAGAAATTGAAGCAATATATCCTATAGGAAAAACTTTGAAGTTTCTAATCCAGTAAAGTAACAACTGCGTATCTACATTGCTGATAATAATCTTAATTAAAATACATCAAAAGGCCTCTCATGTGCCATAGTTGGAAGGTAGTAAACTGGGGCCATTTTATAGGAGTAATTCTTTTGACCTAGCAAAATAGATCTTGATAGTAATTATTCCATTATTTCCCATAGAAGGAGAGTATATATACATTATTTTATTTATACTTCATACTGCAAACAGGATTTTGCAACAAAATTGAAATAGTACATTATTACTTGATAATTTTATTACCTGAGTAATGTTATCCTATGCAGTTATGAGTTACAAGCAGAAAGCTGGATCATTCTTTAAGGAAAAATGGAAAAACTGAATAAGAAAACTATGAGTCTGAAAACATCCCAGAGAATAAGATAAAGTTTTGCAACGTACAGCTACACCAAGAGTAATTGTATATGCCAGCTCCTGAAACAAGAAGCTACTAAAAATATACACATTAATTCTTCTGGGTGCCTTTACCAAAGTGGCAATCAAATATTGCAGTTTATCTGAAGGCTGCCTATGTAACACTCACTATCTACCAGGAAATGTTCTACCCCTTCTGAATATATCTATGTCATAGCCAATTCACTGCAAGATACTGCAATAAGAATGTTTTATTTTCTGTTTTCTATGCATTCCCTGTGGTTATTAGTTGCATATTTAGGTAACCCTGCAAGTGAGCAATGAATGAAACCCTTGGTGCTTTCGTCAATAATTTATTTTAAGGCTGCAACTTCAAATATTTAAGCAAACCAAACAAGAACAAGGCATAAACTCTTTTCACAAAAAATGAGACCCATTCTAGTTCTGTCAGACACCCAGTAATTACTGCTTAATGCGAAGGTTACAAAGAAAAGAAAAACATATTATTCAGATTACAAATGAAGGTATTGCTGTAGGGCTAAGGAAAAGAATTAAATCAATGCCTCAGCTACAGCCACTTTATCAAGAAGGGCCCACAAGCAACACTTGCTTGTTCCCCTCATGACCATGCACATCTTCATGAGTCCTCCACTTGTGCTCTAAATTGAAGGTGCAATTATTTGTGCTCTGACTGCAGCCAGGCTGATTTGCAGACTTCATCAGGTAATTAGGCACGCGAATGGAAGAAATCATCGGTACAATTAATCGCGGCTCAAGTGTAAAAGAAAGTTTCTGAAATCCTTATCAGGTAGGAATGCACAGGTATGAGGAGGAACAAGTGGAAATTCAATCACCTCAAACAGCAGAAGCCACCATGTACATGTACAGCTCTGCCTCCCCACTGATCCCTTCCTCTGTGACTGGGTTTCCAAAAGCCTCATTCTTACGAGAAAAATAAATGATAATAAGGCCTCTCTTATCTCAGAGGAGAATGTCTTCATGACCCACATCTATCCTGATGCCTGTACCTGATCAGCCAGGCAATGTCAGCTGAATCAAGGGCAGATCTAGGTACTGCCAGATGGCAGTAACACATAAATGTGTATTTAAAGGCACAACGATCACATTTTCAATTATATATCGGATTTTCAATCATACACCTTTTATGGGTCACTGTCTTCTGAGATTAAAACAGCAATTTTTATACCTAGTTTAGACTGATAATCACAGGATGGGTAAAATTTCATTAAGTATAATCAATGGTACATTCTACAAAACACTAAAAAATGTTTTGCTTGTGCTAACTCACACAGAAACACAGGCACCTGCAGCAGCCAAAACATCACCTGTGCTCTTTTCCCCTTCAGTTCATTTTGCTTCCTACAAAGCTCACTCCACAAAATTCACCTACACCACAGACTTTTATCAGTTATAAGGGGTTCTGAGCCTGACTGCAGTTTAATATACCAGGTGACAGAGATGATACAAGGTCAAAGGAAAATAAAATATATGGAGTGTGGAAAAGTTTCATCACAGAAACACCATGATTATCTCGACATGAAGAGCTGCAAAATGTGACTATGTAGGGCATTTCCACTTTTTTTTTTCCTCCTTATTTACAAGTTTTCCATCTCAGTTGCCAGCTTTCCATCTATGTCTATATTCAAACTGGTATCACGGGGGTTTTATATCAAAAGAATGGAAAATTTCAGTGAATAAAAAACCTCAGAAGACAAAACATACACTCAGAAATTCAAAATTTTGGAAGATTGGCAAATCTAGGTGCCTAAAGCTTCATGAAAGCATAGCATTTAGCACAACCATAATAATGTAACTAGAAAATATTAGTAAGCTTAGAAAGAAAAATAAAATAGAAATCATCCAGCTGAAGGACAGAAAAATCACAACCCTGATCTACTCAGTCCTTCAAAAATCAGATGTTAAAAACGACCACCTGAGGTGCAATTACTACCAGTAGTTTTTAATAATTCTTAAATTTATGCCATCTGGCTTGCTCCTTTACAATACATGAGCCAAGTTCAGTCTGCAGGAATATCTACTCACACCATTTGAACTTGGCCACTACCGTTTTAAGACTTCTCCTTAAATTACTAAAATTTTCACTAACATTCAATTCGTTCAGAAAATCATTTTCCCTATTCTGTTTGGTAAAACTGGAAGTATTTACAGAGAACATTTGCTGTAGCAGTTGCCTGAAATTTCACTCCCCCCCCATCATTCTACACCTACTCTTGGTTTTGTTACCACTTACACTGATAGAAGAGAGTTTAAATTATCTCCATTTCTTCAAAAGCTCTTCACTCCCTCTCATCTTTACCTTCCTATGTTTTACAGACACCATATAACTTTCTTTTACCTTCCACAAGCCTCATTTTCAATGCATTAGAGTTTTACTGTCTAGAGGTATAAGTAGTTCTATTATCTACAGTGACCATTAGGAACTTGAAAGGTAAAGCCAAATCACTCTGCTTTATCATATGCTCTTGGCCATAAGAGTAACATCAAAAATTTCTAAATGCATATAAGCACACAGAGCTTTCTTTGAGGAGAACAATATTAAATAAGTTTTAAGTAAAACCTCTTATCTCCGAGCAGTGTTGTGTTGTGAAGCTAATTCATGGTCAAGTAACTACATTTTATGCAAAAGAAAAAAAAAATCTTTATAAGTAAAATCTTGGTATCATTTTAATGGTATTCAAAATTATAATGTCTGTGAATCTGATAAGATTGTTTTAGCTACTCTAGCAGAGAGGCAAGGCTGACTTTTATCTCTGCAGCCCCTACACCCACGCAAGGGAACCCTATGGTTAGTCCACTATTGGTGTGCCCACAGTGCTCCCTGTGCGAATTAACCCGAGTTCTTACAGAGCTTTCAGTACCTTCTGTAGCCCTGCAGTGCTTGGAGCATCTAATGCACAATGCAAAGACAATTTACATTCTCTCCAAACACCTGGTTATCTCCAGGATTTAATGCTGCAGCATTTATTAGCTCACATCAAAAAGGATTTGTCAGAGATAAGTAGCACTGCCAATCAAACAAAATCCTCACAATTCTTTGCTATTGTGGACCAAACCCTTTTCTGTCAATCCTTTCTTTTGGGCTAACATTGTGTTTTTTGAATGATGGTAGCTCATTATATGTCTTTGCACTACTTAAAAGGAAATATTACATTATACTAAAACTTTATTTATCCACAATAAACATCCGCATAACTAAAATACAGCACCACTAACCCAGAAGGATGACAGTCCTTCACCGTGCCATAGCAACAAGCAAAATTTCAAGTTAAAAATGAAAATAAGGGACTTTAAAAAACGTAATTGAATAGTGGATCGACGTTGAGCAGATGCCATAGGTACAAATCAAAGGTAAAAATTACACTTGAATACAAGTCATTAATTTGTAATCCTAAGAGAGGAGTAAAACAATCCATGTCTATAGACAACTTTTTTTTTTTTTTTTTTAATATGAGTTACTAATTTTGAGTGTGTATTCTGTATTTGGATTGTAGATACTTTGTAAGGTTTCATCCATTATGAAGGAATGTAGCAGAAGAATGGAAGGATCTCAGACCTGGTCTGAAGTCCTCAGCAATCTCTCAGGGTGAGGCTTTTAATAGCACCTAAATTAAGTCTCTTCATTTCATGACTTGTTTTGCTTCAGTACCAACAGTCCCACTAAAGTCCTGATCAAGTTAAAGTACTATAAAAAGCACGGCATTTTTATTTACACCATGCACACCTACCCTATACCACCTGGATGGACACTGTCTCTCCAAAAACAAAGAGAAAGCATAAAAAAGTGACTATAAGTATCAGTTCAAAACTGGCTTTGAGCTAACACAATAATTTCTGGGTTTATTATCCCAGTATAAGCGGAGTAGATCCGCCTGCCTGGACAGAATCATTCCTTATTTACAAAGCTTAGAAGACATTAAAGAGGATCAGCCATTCTGCGTATCTGGGAATCAGTAATTAAACCACAGCACAGAAAACTGAACTGACGGACACAGCAGTGGGATAAAATCTCTCAGCTGGGAAGCCCACAGGCCCACGAGAGCTGTGTGCCCGAGGGATGAAGAAGAAATGCTGATTCGTCCTGAAAATGGGCTCATACGAAGAACAGCAACCTAGCCCAGGGGTGAAAATGTCTTCCCACAGTGGGAAGTTATCCAAAAACATATTTTGGATAGAGACAGTATATTTTGTAGTTTAGTGAACCTGGTTTAATGGACATACAAACACTTTCTGCATATCAAATAGAAATATGTATTTAAGTTCAAAAAAAAACACCTCAAAACCTTAAAAATGAGTGTGAAAACATTAAAACAAGTTTAGCAAGGATGCCGTTTTGCTGAGAGGCTTCAATCCAGAGTCTTAATGCATACAGTAGTTTTTCTTAGCAAACATTTTTCCAAGGCAAAATCAATTCTATAGTCTGTGTCTTCAAAGTGCCGCTTCTAACTCCTCTCACATGAATTTCCAGCTCAGAGGCATCCTGGTTTCAAGTGTGATAATTTTATTTTAGCAGAGTGGTTGGAGACACTCTGAGCCTACTCAGATGGGAATTTTCTAACTCCAGAAAGGAAGAAGTCCCAGAGTTGCTTCCATCAGTGCATGTGCTCTAGCAAGGCCATTTTGAGGACAAAACCTAATTATAATTTTGACACAGTTTTACCTTCAAAACCAAACATGAAAGTAATAGTATAATATGCCTCATTTCCCTGGTCTATTTTTTTCTATTTTAATTTTCTAATTTTAATGAACAAAGGCACTCCAGAAGGAGATTCATTACACATAAAAATAGACTTCAGTCTTCAAATATGACCTTTTAATTAAAATATAACAGATCATTAAAAAAAATTATTTCAAGAGTTGAAAACACTGGAAATACAATTCTTTTAAAATTATATAAAAGAGAGAAATAGTGGCCAAAGTTACAGACACTTTCATGCTCAAGAGAAAACTGTTTGCAAAGTGAATAGAGGACACAGTATATCACAATTAGACCATTTTATGATGAACTGAGGCACCAGTGAAAAGTGGCAAATAACAAAACCTTCAGTTCCCACCAGCACAAACCCACACACATTTTTTGTCTGTCTTCTTGGAACAGTTCTGAATGACTTTCAGAAGGAGGATGACAGTCAGGAGACAGAGTGGTGGTGTTTGCACCATTACAGAGTATCATCCTAAATGTAGGTACCATGGAGCATTCTCCATCCCTGACTCAGAGCAGGAGCACAAAACATTGTTCAGAAAATATTTAAGGAAGAAGTCAAAGCTGCTTGAAGAGCAAGTTAGAGTTAAGAGGCAAATCTGCTAAGGCTCTACATTTTGACTCAAAAACTGTCCCAGTAGCACTTCACAAAAGACAGGGCAGTTTGAATTGCTGGGAAGGCATGTTAGTCAATAAGCAACAGATTATGTTATGAATCAGAGAACCACCCATATGACAGAAAGCGGTTTAAAAAAAAAAAAATATATGTAATAGATCAGTGTCTGGCTTGAGGGAAGACCCAACTAGGCTACTAGGAAAAATTGTTCCTGGGGAAAGCCTTTGAAGAGAGGCTGAAACCAGAGTGGGAGAGAAGCCTAGAGGCTTCTCCCTCTGGCTCCTGCACAAACAGAGGCTGTGCAATTTTGGATGAAACAAGAGCAAGTGCCTCTTCATCCATGCTGGATGCCTTGCAAAAAACAGTTTCCTCCTGGAAACTCCACTATTTCTGCCCTTCCTAACAGAAAGCACTACCTAGCAAGAGCAAACAAAACAGTTGCAACTAAAGAAACATGAGGTGAGCTCTGCTCCCCTGGAGTCACTGAACTCCCACCCGATGACTGGATGCACACCTGCAGCTCACTTTCCTTTGATGTTCACCCAGAGTTGGGCAATTTCCATCATCTCTACACAGGCAGAGACACCATTACCAATCCTAAACCTGGGTGTGTACTGAGCAGTCTACCAAGAAGAACGATCCTTTATCAACTTCAGAAGTTTATAATGGAAGAGAAGTCTCTTTTTTTTTTTTTTTTTCCCTGCTCTTAATGGCAGCAGTGGAAGAGAATTCTTAACTATAAATGTTCTTCTATACCTAAGCCAGTAAAGTTATCTACCTCACATCAGGCTGGTTGTTCACATCAGTGAAGACAGTATAATAAAACTCAGCCCTCTCAAACCTTTCTCCCACTAAGAAAGTTCTTTTCATAAATATTTCTTTAGTTTCAGTTTAACAAGAGATACTAGTACTCAGCTGCTTTGCCTCCATCATGACTGAGCTATCTGAATAGATATTTTTATTAGTTTTTTCTCTATTAGTTCTTATCTAAAAGATACATTTTTCTTGGGCTGTTGGTGACAGAGATAAGGTAGTATGAGGAGATTGGTCATGTACTGCTTTCCAAACATTCTGAACTGGCAAGCTTAAAGAAAACTTTCTGGGTGCTTTCCATGACCATGGCTTGCAGTGCAAAGAGGTGCCCAAGAGTGAAGCTTTTGCCAGAGTGCACAGCACATTTTAGACCAAAATATTTTCAGTGGCTGCACACTGTCTCTTCTGCCTGCCAAATCCAGAGGTTTCATTATTAGGCAGAAGGTAACAATTCACACGGCATTTCAAGTTTCATGCCTCACTCTGTTACTCTGAGGAGTTCTGATCTCTGCACTTCGGATGCCAATATGGATCAGAGCCAGCCTTAAAAGAGTGTAAATCTTAACTGCCAGAGAATGATTAATTAAATTCAGAGGAAGCTGATTCAAAAAATGTTTGAGGTAACATTAATTTTAAAACTGCCTCAGTTAGTATTTCACACACTTGCCTAGGATTGTATATATTGCAAAACATTAAGACAACAACTTTTGAGAAGGATTATGAACAGTATGAGTTTTCACAACAGTCTCTTTCATTTTCTGATTGCAGAAAAATGAGACATACAAGACTTTCATTTTTCTTTCCTCACTTCAGCAAATGTTCTTGCAATTTCCTGGAAATAATTCTCTTTTTGCAGGTTACCACATATCAGTCCCTTATTTCAGGGTTAACTGCTACTTGTTGACAGAAAATAAAGACAAAAAGACAGAGTTGAAGGTTAGGGTTTGTCCTGCTTCAGAAAGCTCTGTTACAGCATGCATCTTCACAAAAATATTAACCAGGTTTGAGTTATTTTTTAACAGCTTCTTAACACATTAGGCCAGGGTCTGATTTCAACTGCAACTCTGGAGCAGCAGTACCCAAATCACAGATGATTCCAGAGCAGATGAAAGCCAAACTGAGCCCGCTATTTTCTTAGGCAGAGCACAGTGATGGTGCACTACACAGCTCACCAGGTTAAGGTACAGGAGTCACCCAAATATAAATCTCTAAGACAATGGTAAGTTCCCCTCCAGCAGCACACCTCATAAAACGTATCAAGGATTTGTGGACTGACACCAGCACATTTTAAAGAAAAGGCAGAACAGGTCCTACTGAAGAGATCATTACAAAAGGCTCCCCTCCTCGATGAGGGCTTTGCTGATAGTGAGACACACCAACTACCTCAGGCAGAGAAGATGGGGATTGAATCCTAAGGCAGGACTCTATATAAATCATCTTTTGAAACTGTGCCCTTGATGATCCCTTAAAGCTGCTATTGCTTTGGTTGAGTAAGCCCTGAAACCTTCTAGGACTGAAGGCCTTTACTTCTGTAAGCTCTTTTCATATAGCACTTTAACAAAGAAAGTTTTTGAAGCAGACAATTCTTTATCGACTTCATCACACATTCTGAAATGCTCCCTTAAATTTTATGGATCTCTCAAGATAAATGAAGCACCCTTCTGGAATTTAGACAACAGAAAATACCTTACAATTCCTTAGATCCTGCTGAGGATTGATACATCTTTATTTAAACAAATAACAGTTACTGTGTGGTAAACCTGGATCTGGGTTGTAAGTTTCCATCACAACAATGAACCAAGCATTACTCAATACCAATAATCTATTTTCAAAATTTTGAGGGTTTTTTCTTAATAAAGTTTGGTTAAGCTTCTGTGATTCATCTGAATCCTTGAGCATTCAAACTTTGCTTAAGGCGTGAATGCAGCTCCAAAGCTGCAGCTGCATTAAATGTTCATTCAATGATCTTTCCCATGCATGTCCCACAAAGCTGAACTGTTACTTGCAATGTTTACACTCACCACATTTCAGTGTTACATGGAATAAGTAATATTCTATCTGTTATACAGCATCCTACAAAGTTGCCTTGAAAATCACCTCTAAGGGTTTCTATGGCCATCATTTGGACCACAAAGAACTCTCCTTTCCAAAAAGAACTGTCTGCAGAGATCATGCAGAGAAAGCCCTCTGACTGTTGTGTCTGCTTTAACTTCTTACATATTTTCTTTTCCTAATCTCTCCCTGCTCTTTCCCTATCCTTTAATAACTTTCTATGTTTTCCTGTATCTTAATATACTTCAGTGGCAAACTGTCCACAAAATATCCCTAAACCTATCTTAAAGAACTGCCTGATCAAGTTATTTTTCCTACAAACATGCCATATTCATCCAAATTCTTGAACATACTCTGGATTTCAATTTAGCTTTTATCTTTCCTACTTTCAGTATTTTCCACTACCTACACTATCAGTGTTTAAGAACCATAACAAACCTCTCCAGATCATTATGAATTGTTGGTCATCTGCCAAGGGCCCCACAGAGGCAAACAAGAATCAAAGAAGTAAAATGCACATTAAGATTGTTAATCTTCTGTGTTTTACAGACCAAGCAAATCAACACAAAAAACCTGTAGGTGTTTTAGTACAGCACATAGAGTACAGGAAACCAAAAACTCTGCCTTACTCCACTGTAGACATGCAACACTTCATAGGCAAAGGTAAGTGAAAAGGATGTCTCTCAAACTCTTTTCTTCAGCTGTATTATTTGTTCATAATTTCTGTAAAGAATGTTTACCTTTTCCCTTCTCTACTGTTTTAGTAGTGTATATACTTACTGCAAAATCTGATTTATATAGCATTCTCAGCCTTCAAACTAGCAAGGAATACATGTTTTTCTAGCCCCAGATGAAGAGTCTTTGGCTCTCTTTTCTCCATGTTTCAGTTTCTATATTGTACACGGCTTGTTACAGAAGGCCTTGTTTAAGTTTGAATGCTCAGCCAAAATTGTACCTTTCAGTTTTGTGAAAAACTGCACATTCCTAATATGAAACACAAGAAAAAAAAAAAGAAAAAATAAAAATAAAAAACCACTCACATACAAAAAAAAAATCACAAAAAATAAACAAAAAATCGAAACAAACCAAAAAACAACCAATCTAGTATAATCTTGTTCTTTTCTTTCTTTTTTAACGCATTAAAACAAAACACAAATACAAATTAAGAGCATCAACAGAGTAGCATCAACTGTGAAGTTAATAAAACTCCTTTTATCATCACGAATGATGAACTAGAAAAAACAGATGTAGCTTTTTCCTCTTCTACTTATGTAATACCCTAAATCATTCTAAGTGTTTAAAATGCATATTAAATTATTGACCATACCAATCTCTCTAGTCCATAAAAAACCTTGCAGGGAAAGGTTTTGCCCACACAGCTTAGAGCTCTGCTGGCTGTTTCTGTGCTGCAGAGCACTTGACACAGGTCTCCTCTGGGCCCCAAGAGGCACCTTTGCTGCCTTAAGACATAGTTATTTACTTGTGTGGGGCTTTTCTGTTTCAAGATGCCCAAAATAAAACAAGGCCTGTCCATGGTGAAAGGACACGTACTCATTGCATATATATTATTGCAATCCTTTTGTATTTCATTGTTATACTTCTGTATTTATCTGTAAAAAGTATTTACATGCATTTTAAATGCCTGTATTTGAAATCATATTTAAGCATCTTGAAAAGAAACAATATATATAACTATGGATATTAGAACATGGTTCATAAAAATTTTATGTCGTGGTGGCTATGGACAAGCAGCAGCTAAAATTAGAAAATAATAATAGGTTTTTCATAGAAATGGAGCATAAGATATAATTCACATGTCAAAGATGCCATTTTCTGAAGCAAATGACAAAAAAAATCATCAAAATAACTTCAATTATATGAAAGTACTGTTTTCAGGACAGCAAAGCAAATGATTTTATAAGTCCAATGCAATGACAGTATGGGAACTTTATGTTATTCGTCTTATTTTACAAAATAGGAACAGTAACAAGCAGCTTTGTTAAGCATTACACATTGACACAGTGATATGGACAGACACTGAATAAATGAATATTCAGTGGAGGATTGAACTCAGTAGGAGTTCTTTACGCTTCCACAGCAAACTAGCCAGTCCTGTCTTTGAGATGGATGTATTTGCTCTGTGGAATGCTGTAGAGTAAATACCAGAGTTCAACCTATTCCAGAAGAATCTGAAGTCAGGAAAGGTAATCTGCATAAGAGCATCAATTTCCCAAAGTATTTATTATTAATTAATTACATGATTGAGAAAACTCTTGCTAGTAAAATCAATGAGATTTCAGTTACTCAAAAAAAAAAAAAAAAATTAGTAGTCTGCCTTTCTTTAACCTTGAAAGCTGTAAAAATCTACTCAAATTTACAAAAGATGTGACATGAAGCTACTAATCCATCTATCTTACACATTTTAAATTATTTATTTTGTGCAGTGCATCCACTGAATTGTTCCTCAGCGAAACGCGAGATATTCCTGGCAGGTACCTAAATAGCTTCTAAAGAAAGATTGGTAGTATAAAACAAATTACTTCTCTACAGCACAGTAAGATACATGCTTTAGACACTGCCCAAATGCTGTGCCAGTTTTTGGGACGGTCACTGCTCCACAAAATGTTCTGGTCAGAGCAACCCTGGAAAGGTCTCTTCTGATGCTCTGCCTGCTCTCCCCCTGACTCAGGGGCACACAAAACCAGCCTGTTACTGCTTTCAGTCTCTGGTGCACATCCCAGCAAGGCACCTGAGCAGCTCCTCAGCCTCCCAGCACAGACTGAAGGTTCAGCACCGTTTCTTGGCCCCAGTGCTCAGTTTACTGTTGCTTCTTTCTCTACTAAATATGACCCACCAGTGAAATAACTCCAAAGATGTCTTGCCTATTCATCAAGCAGTTTTGGCATCATATACAACTGAAATAATATTGCTTTTCTTTCCTCCACTTTCAAGATCAAAGCTCCCTCTAAGCATCTGAGCACACAGGCACAGTGCCAGGCTTCTTGTTCTGCAAACACACTTCCTAATCACGAATCACAGAGGTAAAGACAAATCAAACTATTTTCTTTTTAAAAAGCCACTACAAAAGAAAAATATTTTCATGAGTGATGCATCCAAAATGTTCAAATAGGAATGGATACATGCTGAATATTATACCCTACATCTCTCCACAAGACCTAAAAGTATCTCTTCTTATGGAGGATTTGTCTAAAAAGCATCTTCAGTTCGTGAAACTAAACTATTCCAATAACTCAAAACAAGCTGCAGGTACTCCAATCAGCTCTGAACTATCACATCTGCCTAAATACATCCTGCTGGAACTTAGTGCAAAATGGGGTAGTAAAGGCACTATGTGTATTAGTGATTAAAAGTCTGAAAACTCACTGAAATTATAGTATTTATAATATTATTATTTATTTGTATTCTTTTGTTTAAAGAGTATTAAGTAAATATTATTGATGCAAACTCTTACAACAATAATTAATTTTTCAAAATGTCCTGAGAAGTTCCATTAAATAAGATACACACCAAAATCACTGCCAAGATGTGCACAAAAGAAACCCACCAACCTACAATCAACAAATCTCCATCTGCCAGCTTGCAGCAAGGACACTTTTGCCCTTTCCTGCCACAACAAACACTGTAGGGATTTTGTCCACAGTGCTAATAACAGGTTACAACACCAAAAAAAACCCTTGAATATCTGCTATCCAGCATAACACCAAGTTAGGCTGCATTGTACTTTGCCCTTTACACAATTCATGTATTGTAGGAGAAGTTTAAGCATGATTTTACAAAATGAAAACAACTAATCTATAGTAGGAGACCCTTTAGGCAACCATTCAGAGTTCCCATTGTTTCTAGAGAAGCAGGAATAATTGTTTCTCTTTTAGCATTTCACTGTTGGTTCGACTACTAACCCTTAATTTTGCAAAACATTCTCATAAGTTCCATGTCAGAAGTTAAAAATAGATATGAAAATGACGAATCTCCAGCCAGTTCAGTAACTTCTTTCCTAAAGATCAAGGCAATAATGATACACATGTGTAGATTTTCCTCCATGTTTTATGAAAGAGGAAATGTATTAGTACATTGCATTATTTTTGAAAATGGTTTCCATCTAGTGAGGTTCGCATTATATACAGCCTTATACACAGCATTGCAGACAGCCTTACAGCATAAACCTGTAATAAAATACATCACCCAGCTAACCTGCCTCAGTCACTGTGGGGCTGCTTCTGCTCCTATCTCAACACAAAATGTGGCACCCTGTAAGATGAGCAAAACACCATTTAAGCTCACACAACATTCAGAATATTCACCGAGTTTGCTGAGATAAAAATAAGCGCCAGCTTTGCTGGCAGCAGTTGAACAGCAAACGTCTTCCCACTGGCTGATGAAAACGTCAAGAAGAGTGAGCTCTAGTAGGATAAATGAGGTCACTGTTTGCAATTCCCTGCCAGCTTGCTGTTGAAGAAAACACCATTCGTCAGTAAACCTAAAGCAAAACACACTATACCACAAAGCTGTCCATAAGTCATCACTCACCCCCTCAGAAAACAAACAAGCAAAAAAAATTGCTTTTAATTCTGAAAGACATTCTGTATAGCTCTTACTATTATAAGCATGATAGTCATTTAACCACCGAATAAAACCTAAAATTTAGAAGTAATTTCAAGGTAATTAGGATCTTAAAAAAAAAAAAAAAAAAAAAAAAAAAAAAAAAAAAAAAAAAAAAAAAAAAAAAAAAAAAAAAAAAAAAAAAAAAAAAAAAAAAAAAAAAAAAAAAAAAAAAAAAAAAAAAAAAAAAAAAAAAAAAAAACCACACAAAAAAAAACACAGATATGAATGCAAAGCCTTGGCTCTAGCACTACTTCTGAAGCAGTTCTCCAAAATCATGCTACAAACTCTTGGAGGTCCAATATATACATATGGGGGGCCATTAATTCAAATATAGTGTATTCATTGTGTTAATCAGCCTTAATAAGCAGGTCCACCCCAGGGCTTTGGGAAATCCTCCATGTGTCTGCATGGAGGAATTATTCCAGTTAATGAACTGAAGACTTTTAAATAGAATACACAGGGAGAAGGCAGAAGTGCTGAAGGGTTTAGGGGTGCTGCTCATGAAAATGGCATGTTCCAGTCCATGGGTCTTCAGAATCCCCAGAGACCACAGGCATTGGCATCAAAACCTTCCTCCAACTCATGGTTTAAATCCCGTTGTGTTACCGCAAAAAGAACAGCTGCACACGACAGTTCATGCCAGGACATTTGACTATCAACAAAAGAAAATCTTTAACTCTATCCATTTTTAATTAGGCTCTGTCAATAAGAAAGTCTGCCTGAGCTTTACACAGGACCCAACTCCTGCCGTATGTAATGTTGGCACTGTTTATCCTCACCAATTCTAATCCCACTTTGAAAAACGAAGTGTCAGCATCAGGAATTAAATGCATTAAAAAGTGAACACCAGAATGATCACACAGGCCATTTGTTCCCTTTAAATACTGCTTACACATAAATAGATAAAAGTATTGCAGAGATAGCCAAGGAAGCTTTGACAAGCCTTTGGGGAACAGAGCCTGTTCCTGCTGACACAGTGCAGGAGCACACCTCTGCTGGAAGCATTAACCAGAGGAGGCAAAGCACAAGGAGAACCTCTCGCCCCTCTGCAGAGTGAGAGTCAGAGTGGGAAGGAGGCAGAGGAACAGATCCACCCTATGGCTTTGAAGCAAATACCTCCAAAGAGATGCAGGGATAGAGCCCTGTGCCCCCCCTCCCATCATATATCAGGACCAAAAGGCACTGCCTACTACTGTGAAAAATGAACATCTTCCTCCCTTGTAAAATCCCATGGATAGGATATCTACCCCAGGGCTCCTTGCTGAGGGTGACAGCTCTGCACCATCGCTGCTGTGGGCATAGGTAGGATTTCAGAGGTGAATGATCTTCTGGTAGGATGCAGGATTGACTGCAGAAATGAACTCCATGACTTAGGTCACACACCTCCCTGCAAGACAATGCTCTCTACTATCAATACACAGCTTTTCCAATAAACTAAGACTCACAATTAATTCTTTAATATACAGTAATGGTCCTGTTTCTTATGTGCTCTTGTGATGAAAGCACAGCATGTGAATACAGATTGCTGTGTTACAGCACCAGGACCTTCCAGGCAACAAGCACCCTGTGGATGCAACTACACCCTGCCCGGGACTTCTGAAGGCAGGAGAGCTCTCAGGGGCCTTTCCCTCTTAATAACTGAACAGCTTAATCCAGGAGACACTGACAAAAGAAATACACAAGACACAATGCAATTATTTCCAACTGCTAATTTTACAGTTTCTTAAAATACCATTTCCTAGATGGCTGCTCATGCTTCCTGAGGGGGGCTGTGCTTATCCAGGGCTGTCAGTCCTTGCAATCTTGAGAGACTCAGCTCTATCCTCAACCTGCAAATACAGTCCACAGCTCACCCTTGAACAGAGCCGCAGGGCTTGCCCAGGATCTTGGGTTCTCACCCCACAACTTGCTCACACCCTCCAAGACAGCTGGAGCACAAATCCAGTGGATTTTCCTGAGCAGCAGGGTCTGCCTTAAACATATGCACACAGGGGAGTCAGGCAAAGCCAATCCCAGCCAGTCTATTACCAGCAGTGCACAAAGACACTTTAAACAGCATGCCCTTCTACCCTCCTTCTCCTTGACAGAGAATTATAGACACAAAGAAATGGGCACATATAGGATACCTGTCTGTCTTCAGATGTTCATGTACATTTTGAGACATTGCACAAAAATGCTGAAAATGCTGCAGCTGACAGGAGCCCTGGGGCTCTCGGCCATGGACAAGGTGCCACAGCTGCCAGGACCACGTCTTGACAAGGGTCCAATGGGCAGAGGGCGATCTGCACCACATGCAAAAGTCTAGAGCTTCTGGTCTGCTTAGCAAAACACTTGAACTCCTTAAAACACATGGGAAGGGACAACTGCACCAGCACCCGCCCTGACACAGCCGGGTTGCGTCAGCAACAAGCAGATGGCAAAATCAAGGGAAAGATGCCAAGGACCCTGCACACAAATAGTCCTCCTCACTGATGAGAGCAAAGGCAAACCCAGTCGTGCACTGCCAATTATTCCCAAAATGACCTGATTTTCAGTGGGACAGTATCTGTGTCTTAAGTCTCTTGCCTTGATGAAGAAGGCTACATACAGCCTGAAGGGACACTATCCAAGCCTGCCACATGGCACCTGTAATTCCTGAGAGTTGGTTATGAGCGATGGATCTGCTGCTTTCCACTTTCAAGAATCAGGAAAAAAAAAAAAGATATTGGGGAAACCAAAACTGGCACATGGAGAAGATGGCAAACCAAAAATAGCTGAAACATAAGACATTTGAGAACATTTTATTTCCGAAACATAATAGCTGGAGCCTTTCATCTTCTTAACACGCTAATCCAGCAGACTGGTGGGAAGCAGCACATATTTAGGGCCTTAGGAAGAACAGTTGGTGAAACAAGATCAACTTGAACATAGTTTTGGTCTGAAGCTCAACAATGTGCTGTATCAGCTGAGAGCATCCTGCAGGCTCCAATGCTGAGAAAGGTTTTAGAAACACACCTTTGACAAATATCTTTCCTCAGAATCTCCTTTATCTCACATAATGATCTCTATTGTGCTGAAATGGCTTTTGGTTTGACCAGCTGACATCTACAATTCTCTGTGAGACATTTTTCAAAAAACTCCCAATAATTATTATACAGGAACACTTTACATGGCTATTATTGCTCTTCATTAGAGAATCTTGTACTATGAAAAGGGTAATCAGACTAGAGATCTTGAAAAGTAATCATGCATTTATCTGACATAAACCTTTTTTTTTTTCTTCTTTGTGGGAAAAATGTAAAGACTGTGTCTTGAAGATGCACTCACACCACAAATGAACAAAAATAAAAAAACACACTGCTGGGAAGAAATCACTCCTTAACCCCCTTCCTGCTGTCAACAGTATCTCAGCTATATTCCCTGCCAGGTTTTATCCCATGATGTCCCTGCTCGTTCTACAGACCTGCATGTAGCAGAAATAGTCACCTTTACACTGTCCACACTTCTTCAAACAAATTTTCATCACGTGCTCATACAAGGATGTGGTGCAGCCCCAACAGGGCTGGCAGCTGCCCACCTGTGTCAGAGCACCAGGAAAGAAAGGTACAACACTGTTTTTCCAGCATGACAAAACACAGGGAGACACAGTGTGGAAGGAAAGGGGAAGTCAGGAGGACTCTGCAATACAGCCTGTTCTCTTTGCTGATCTTTTCCACTGAAAACACTATTCAATCTGAGGTCAGAAATAATTCACTCTTGTCACCTCCTTCCTTTAAGGGCTGCAGCAACACTCCTGGGCTGCGATGCCAAACCAGAGGCAGCTGAGCACAGCAAAGCCTGCAAAGATATAAACCGCTTCAGTCAACACAGAGCACCCTGATGCCAACAAGTCAGGCCACTCAGACAGGGTAAGAGCTCAGGGCAAAGGGTTTGGCTCCCTTCATCAATGAACAGTATTTTAATCCTCTTCCCTTCCTTGCTGGAGTTATGTTTTGTTGTGGTCTATACAGACCAGTTCTCTTGACTTAAGACACCTAAGGTTAGACCTGGCTTTGAACCCCAACAGAATGCACACAAATGTAACGGAAAAGAGCTTTCTATTGCAAGTTGACAAGAGCACTCGGGGAAAAAAAACACCTGTCCTGTAGCTGATGCTTTAAGGGGAGAAGTAACACTTTCATCTTTCCCTTCTAAAGCCATATAGTTACTATGATGGTGATTTCCACTCTCTTCATGTGACAGTGAAAACATAAAACAAGCCTACAACAGCCTGGGCAATGTTGCATAAGGAACAAATTATTCCTTTAAATTTCAGTAGTGAAAAATGTATCATTTGTACTATACTATTTAAATGTGGATCTCAAAGCATGTTCAGGAACTTTTCAAGCCTCAGAGATATCAGTGTGTTGTATGTTCCCTGCACTCGCAATTGCAAAATGCTCTCAAGAACAAGGCTAGTAAACAACTCAAAGTAAAATGTCATTTTTACTAAGGTTCTTGTTACACAGAAAAATGGGGGTTTATACCAATCCACACTGCACTTTTCTGAACAGCTTGCTGGTTGTTTTAAAAAAATACACAGCACAAAGGTCTTTAACTGTCTCTAAAGTTCCCAATTACAGAACATTAATCTTTGTCTATCACCTTTGTCTAAGATGCTTTTGTGCCACCAGAACGCACTGACACAATGCCACTTTCTCTCCTGGGAAACAGTAGCCTGAGATAACTCTGAAATCATGACATAACTCTAATAAATCCCTGGAATTATGCCAGCACTGTTTGGGTACAGATGAGCCCTGAAGCAGAGCCTGTGATTCTGAGTCAGCAGTCTCACACCATCACAGCAGTGGTTCAAAGGCACTGCAGACCAAACCCCTTTTCTTCTCTGGCTGGGACAATCTTGCCTAGTCCCTCCTTGCACTGAAGTTTCTTCTCCTGCTCTCCATTTCAAAAGGAAATGCAGGGAAACATCTGAAGAAAAATCCAGCTGAGACATTGCTATGTTTTATGCATAGGAAATGTTCATAAAAACTGACTCTGAGAATGCATTTTTAATGGCAATGAACAAAAAATAAAAAAGGAATTTTTGCATTTGAGATCTAACCCGCTCGTACTGGGATCTGAAATCATTTCACCAGGCTAAGATCCAGACTCATTTCACCACCACTGCAGGCATCTAATTTAAGGTAAAGTCACCCAGGCTACCCTCTATAATTAAGAGCAAAACACTGATGACCTGAATTGTTCTGTTGAAATACCTAAAATTTGTCTCATCCTCCCTGCTGATTTAAGAACTTCATCTAAAGGCTTAAAGTCAGGTAAGATGACTTTCAAATTAAAAAGAAGAAAAAAAAAACCAAACCAAAGAACAAAAAGCAACCCAGAAACCTGGAACAGAAGATTAAGTGTGATTTAAAAATAGAAAAGCCAGACGGCTACTCAAGATCCACAAAATATTTAATGCCTATGCATTAAAATGTTACAAAATTAAATTGGTTTTACAGTTTAATGAAGCAGGTGGACAGAGCATGTGCTGTTTTCTCTGCACAAAAGCCCAATCAAAGCAAAAAAGCATCCCTTCAGATGTCCACATGTTGGTAAACTCAAGGGATTAATAACAATGCAGTCAGTCATAGTGTTTTGCTTCAAAGAAATTCGGAAATGAAGACTAATTTTAAAACCCTGATGCATATCTGTTAAACAGCATTAGAAATACAAAAAAATAAGTGTTTCAAAGTTGCATTTTCATGCAATTATTTGAAAAGGCTTTGTTACACTGGCATGAAAATTGGTTACTGTCTACTAGTTTGTAATAATTTCTGCCTTAGAGTGGTTTTCAGGAGGCCAAGTACCTCAGGCAGGATGTTGTGAGCGTTTAGCATTTCTGAATGTTGATCAGTCACACTCCAGAGCAATGAGTTTGCAAAAATCAGTCTGTGACTTTCTTCTTGGGTTTTCCAAGGGCTGGGAGAGCTGAAACCACAATTCAGCATTCGCAGCTCCAAAAAGTGGCAAATCACCCAATTCCCACCCAGAAACAGGGGGAGGGAGAAATCACTGTGCCTGCAATAAACTGGTGACACCAGTGACACCTCGGCAGGCTCCTGACTGCTGTAGAGGGTTGATACCTAAATTACAAGGTGCTGACACTGCAGCACCTGTGAGATTACACTTCTGCACTGCCCTGGCTGCATGTGCTGCTGCCCCAGATCCTTGGCCTTTTCAATTATAACAGTTCAAATCCCATGTGGTCCAAAGGCCAGCAGCACCACAAGGTGCTGGTACCCAAATTTCATGGGATCTGAGGCACTTTCTGTGTGCACTGGTCTGTGCCGTGGTGCACAGAGGGTGAGCCAGCTTTTAAACTACCAACACCTTGTCTAAAATCTTTAAATTATAATAATACAAAAATACCCAAATCTGTTGCAATATCTTTTGGGTTTTATTTATTGTGATCCAACTTCTTATGCCACTGCAGGAGCTCTTCATGCTGACCAGCAGCATGTGAGCAAGAGGCAGGTTTCATCCAGACAATTGGTGGCTTTAATATGTAACATTTCTGAACAGGAAAATGGGATTTGGGGCTTTAGCTTAATATTCAGGGATTGGATGACTGGATTAAAGCTTTTTATTCACTGTTCTGCTGCTCCTCCCAAGATCGGTTTCTACTGCAGAGGATAAGGGGTGATTAGAGGAAAGGGTTATTTGCTCTAAGCTGTATTGCTTAGAAACAAGGGTTAATATGGATCACACCCAGCTTTACCACTTCAGTATCTTGCAAGAATGGAGAAACCTCTTTAAGGTTGATTTCTTCAAAGCCACAGCACGGTGAATTAGAATACAGCTCTTCTCTGAGCAGCAGGGCTACTCGTAGTTTCATTAATTTCCAAGAAAAATATCGACAAAATCTCCTACCGAATTTACACAACACATATCCCAAGGTGAAAACTTAGGTGGAACAACTACACATTTATGAGCACTTTCCAGTGGGAAGCCCTGTATTCTGGGAAACAGTCACAATGTTCTGCATTTTCAAAGCACCTTTCATTGCATTATTTCAAACTGCATCACAAGTGTTCACTAACCAAAACGTACACCACCCTGGGAGGCAGGTATCATTTCATTCAACTACAGTTTCATTCAGCATGACAAGAGATGGAAGTTTGGTGCCCCCAAACTTCCAAACTTGACTGCAAACATTAAGACAACGTCCAGGGATGTAAGTTTATTTTGAAAGAAAAAGATGAAAAATCTGGGGGCAAAGAGCAGACAATAGCTTTTATATATATACCATATCAGAAATCCAGGTACAAAAAGGCTACTCTTGGTCTGTGGTAAATAATGAAACGTAAAATAAACCACAATGTTTCTCGCTGAATTAGACTCTTTGCAAGTTTCTGAAAGACTCTTTGGGCATGCACCCAAAAAGGAGAAGAAAAAGTCAGTGTTACAGCTTTGAAACAGGATGAATGCACTCACAATCCTTTTCAGAAGTACTAGCTGCTTTATCTTCCAATTCCTGTTTCCAGAGGCTTTTTGCAGCCTCCAGCTTTGGTGGTCCATGCTCAGGTGCCTGGATCCCAAGACTCTGGAGCACTAAAGCAAAGCAGAATCCCAACACCTCAACACTTGTCATGGTTCAAATTTATACTGGGGTTCAAGACACCAGCAGTGGATTCAGAATGAACTCTCCAAGACAAATAATAATAACAAAGACTGCAATAGATCTGAAGTATCACTGTATGGTATGCTAAAGGTAATTAATTTCCTTACATGCATAGAATTATTAATATTCACCAGAAGTCCTCGAGCAAGAAAGGTCACCAAGAAAATAATCCTAAAGTTCTAGTTAAAGTTTTCCAACTAAGCCACATGAATACCCTGCAGCTACTTCTTTTCCCAATACACAAACTTAATGCCTCTTTTTCCAATTTGATGGGATTGTTTACCAATATTCTGTTTACGTACTGATTTTTTAAAAAAATCTAATCACTTCAAGTGAATGAAATACTCTTCCCTTTCTTCTTCCCCTCTGTATGAAAACATTCTGTCCCCATTTCAGAGACAGCCAATGCAAACTGCTGGTAGGTTTCTCAAATCACAGCAATTCACTGCTGTTTTAGAAAAACTGAAATAGGAAAAATGGAAAATGGAGATAACAGTATTAATTTTCATCCACTTGATACTTATCCTATCTATTTAGACTTCAGAAAAATGCCTTCACTTCCCTCAATGTTCCGATAGCAATTCACTCTTGGATGAGGATTGAAGCCTTGTCACAATATAAATAAAACTTCCAGAAACACTGAAACCATCTGCTCTCCGAGAATTAAACTGGAACTGCTGAAGTACAAAAACACAGAAACGAAGCCTTTGGTGCCATGTAGCTGAAGAACTGAGCCCTCAAAAAAGCAGTGGCTGCTTTGAAGAGGAATAATGAAAGGTCCTACAACCCTGTACACCAGAAAAGATGGGATATTTCAGCAACTCTGACAGATTCAGAGCTCTGTGCCTCTGTACCCTGGTTTAGAGATCCATAAAGGAACAGGCTTTTCTTGGTGAAAACAACTCACCCTCACCCAGATTAACCTCCTGGCAGCCTCCCCATCCTGTTTTTACTTAGAAGTTCTATACTTGAGGTGAACTTCTGGAGACTCCTAAATTTCACGCTTCACCAACATCAGAGAAAGCTGCGTGCTGAATGCATTGCCTTTGGGCACTATCTTAAAAGCTGACTAACTTCTGATTTTTCCCAAATGATGTTAAATCTTGATAACAAAGAGCTGTTTCCAAACACTTCAAGGTAAGCTACAGACACCTCTAAGTCTCAGAAGACTATAACATGATCAGAAAATAGAAGTATTTTTCTTAAATGCTACTAGAAATCTTAATCCGTAAATGCATGAAGGACTGACATGATAATGGTTAAGAAATTTTTTTTTGGTAGCAAAAAGAGTCACAGGGACAGGAATAACTACAAAATACAGCACACAACAAAAAGGGGGAAAAAACCCAAACACTTTGCAGTGTCGCTGCTTCATCGAGGTCAACTTGCAAGAGACTTACTGAAAACACATTCGTAATGTGAAACTATTATCTCCACCGCAATATTCCCTTTCTCCAATGGAACCTGACCAAAAAAAAAGACTTTATGCAAGGCAGGACAAAAACATCCAAAAGGCAGAATCTTTTCTCACGTGGATCTACTAATATCATCTGAAAGTTTCTGTCACAGTGGAACAAAAAAGTGAAACCTTTGCTGATTAAGAAACACCTATTTCTGTGCTTTCTGCAGGACCAGTAGAAACTGATGAAGGGTCCCTTAAGATATTTTGGAGATAGAACTGGTTTACTTGATGGGTTTGCAAAGCCTTCAAGTGCCCATGAAATTTAAGGATTTATAATCTTGACATATCTCTCTCCAGCAACTGGGGCTTCTCTAACCTGAAATGATACATCGCCTGTTCTAAGCTTTGCACAGATAATTGCGAGCAACTCTGGTGACTTTAATTTTTGAAACTGTGGAGGAATCAGAGGGGCAAGTGTGGCAACACATGCTATAGGCTGATAACTACAGAAATGCAAACACAAGACATGCAGGACGGGGTGTGTGTGTGTGCGCCTCTGTGTGTATCCACGAAAAACATGCAAAAATTATGGACAACTATAAATCAGAATAATGAGTTGGAGAAACTGAAACAAGCCTGACTTTTCTCAGGACAAAACAGTGCTGCAGCTTTACTACACTGAACTGAAGGCAACACGCCATCTCTGTTGGTGAGGTTTGATTTGCTGTTAGATTTCAAAGATGGTTCACTGATTGCTGAACAGTAAGTATATGTATCCAAAGGATAAGCTACCCATTCCAGAGGAGAGAGATGGGTAACGTCTTTAAAGGGCTGAAGGAGTCCATGCATTGAAACTATAAGTAATTGGAAAAAAGAAGCTGTACTTTACCACAGAACTCTGCAGAAATGTATGCACAGATAATTTATGTAACGTATGTGTTTCACATTCCTGCTGTTCTGCACCATGCTGTAAAACCTGCTGTTATTACATGCTATACTGGCATGTCTATTACTTTCCAACAAGAAAATCATTACTTTGCTCTGCCTCTTGATCCTGTTGAGTTTTGTATAGATCACCTGGCCATTTCAAAAACACAAGCTGAAAAATTGTCTATAAATCAGATACTTGACAGAAAAAGAAATATTCTGCACTGCTTAGCACAGCAAGGGCTGTACTGCATCAAATTCTACTGCCCACTTTTAAACAACACCATCACTTAGAAAAAATTGCACTAATATAACAGTTCAATATTCAATATAAAGAAGTGGGTTCAACATTGTTCCACCAGTCACAAAAGAGACATTTCTGTCTGTCATGTGTGAATAAACTTCCCTTTGTCGTGATTTAATCAACCTGCATTTTTAATCTGCATACATAAAACATTAAATGCTAGAAGCTTTAATTACTTTGAAAAACACTTGTTGAATAATTTAATCTCAAAGCACAGTTTTTTCCTCACCAAGAACCTCAAGAAACCCCTTCAGGGAAAAAGCCTCCCAGTAATCTGTCAGCTAAATCCAAGACCCTTTGTAGAAACAATTACCTCATTTTTAATGACTAAGCATTGCTTCTACAAATACTTTTAAATACAAACTTTGTCCTCTTATCAAGTGCAGGGTCAGGGAGACACAATATGGCAAAACAATGGTTTAGATTCGGTCTAAAAAGCAAGTCCCAATACACCAAGACTTGTTGGGAAGAAAATACTTCCCTGAGCTGCAGAATAACTGATACACCAAACAGATGGAGTCACTCCACTAGAAGTAGGTGGACATTACTCATCTGGACAGCGAAACATGTACCTGCTGAAGCCACAAAACAAGTGTTAATGTAGTTTTGTGCCTGCTTTAACTGAAGCACCATATTGCATATTCACAAGGAAGACACGCATCAAGTCGCTTTCACTGCAATAGCCCACGCAATAAAAAGGGAAAAAAAAAAAAACACATACAACTTTTATAGCAAGTGAGATGAAATATAATTAAAACTCTGGAGCTCTCAGGGAATAAAGGGGTGGGGGGGAAGAAAAAAATTTGCACAATACTGACAAGCCAGATCGAGGACCTGGAATGGGAATTAAGGCCAAGTCATGGATGAATGCTGACCACATGCAGCAAAAGTACAGACTTTGAAATCCTTTCCTTAGTCACAGCTGCAGATTTCAGTCCCAAAAGTAAATATAAATTAAGTTTTGTCAAGTGCTGCATGGAAACCAGTAGAATTTCATATTTCAGTCTGCAGCTCTTCTGGAAAATTTCTCTTTAGCTCGGATATAAGATAACACATTATTCCTTTGCTATTACATCAAAGATTTACAGTAGCATATAAAAAGGAAAGGAACAACTTTCTATCATTGTCAAGCAGCAGAAAGGGAAAAAATGAGAAATTATTGTAATAAAGGCAGGGGTTTTTTTCTCACAGGAGTTCGTTTATAACAACTATCAACAATAGTAAAACTACTAATAAATCACTGATTCACCAAGACATCCCCATCATTTCATCTCCTCTAGATTGCTACCCATTGCATTTCCCTGGGATACTACCTTTATCCAAGGACCAAAAATTTTTGCCTTGGCATCTTTCTGGAAACCATTTTTTGTTCAAAGACATCAAAAGGTGAAGAGTTCAGAACTTACCTCAGCATTTCTAGCCAAAGGGTTAAATTGCCTGACTTAAAAAATATGCTCCTTATTTCACTCTCTTTTTTTTTCTTTCCATTTTATGTATCTATTTTTTCTTATGATTTGTGCCAGATAGGACACCTGAAAGTAACACAGACCAGCACCTGGAAGGCACTTCTGTTCTTACACTATGTCTGTTTTCTCCCTTTAAGTGGTCAAAGCCAGATATTTCTAGCTCATCTATCCCTCCTATTTATGTACCTTGTTTCCACCAAGCTCGGACCAGCACATATTTTTGATGGTGGATGTGCTGAAGTCCTGCTTTTAATGGAAATCCACTACAGTCAAATAGATAATGCCATTCCCCCTCATTAAGGGAAGTCGTTTCCATGTAAATGTGACTATGGCTCATTACTCCATACTGTACTTGAGCACACCAAGTACAACACAGGCAGGCAAAAAAAAAAAAAAAAAAAAAGCTGTTTTTCTCAGGTATTTTGCAATTTGCTAACAATTTTGTGTGCTGCTCCTCTTCTCCTTATTACCAGTGCAAGTTCAAGTTCCTAGAAATGATGGAAAGACTCACAGTGGTACGGAAGCAACACTCAGCCTGGGTCCTGAGCATCCATAGATCACTGAAAAATAGGTGAGTGCTTAAGAGTCCATCCTGCTCAGCTGAGTCACATGGGATTGTGCAGGCAGTGAGAACAGACCAGGAATTTACAGCCCATATCTGCTGGGGTCAGACAAACAGGGAATACTAATACTACCCAAAACCATAGAATTACTCTTATAAAATGCTGCCTTAAAGTTAGCACCACTCACCACTTCAGTCACTGAAAGCTATACTCAAACATACCCAATACTCAAAAGCATGCTCTTTATTTACAATTTAAGGGTATTTTCTAGGATAATGGATGGAGAATGCATCATACAGGAAGATCAGTTTAAACCAATTTTCTAATATAGCCTGGTTGGTTTTTTTTTTCAGGACTTCTCATGTGAAACTCCACATACAGAAGAAATCTTTACTGAGATAAACAGAAAATCTTCCACTTGGAACTTCCAGGCTGCATAGATGTTCTTGAGGGTGAGTATTAACAAGCTGCCATAACCCCTCAGCAGGAACAGCACGTGCATTAGCACAGTGGAGCTGCTCCACTGACAGAGGAAACCCAGACTTATGGAAGTGTGACACTTTGGGAGCAGTAAAGGACAACCACTGTGATCACTATGTTTCATTGTCTCAGGTTCCAGCCTTCAGGGCAGAAATCCCAAGCCTCAGCCAACCACCAATAACACCGTCTCCCTGCAACTCCTCTGGATTGTGAGCATCCTCCTGAATCTATATATTAGGGTTTTCCTCACGTGAATTCACATTTATCAGAGAGTTTAGACTCCTGTTGACTACCAACCATTGTCTTACTAACAGACCACCATATGTGTACCTCTTTATTGTACTGCTCGACAACGCTTTGAAAAGGTAGCCAGGTTTTCCCAAGTGTTAACTAATATCAAATACACTGAAGGCATTTTTGTCCATCACAGGCAACTCTGACATTTTAAATTCCCAAAACAACACACCTCAAACTCTAACGATACTTCTGAAATTGCAGCCTTCAAGGACCCACCTAAGTTCACACAAAAATTTTGCAACCAACCAAGAACAGAACAAGGGCTTTTAATCCCCAATTTAATAATCCCCATCCTCTCCCAAGTTAGTGGCACTCCTTCAGATACATTCACCTATGTAGCACTAGAAAAAAAATCTTAGTTACAGAAGATTGTATTATCTATAAACCTCCAGAAATACTTTTTTCCTTCTGTCTGTTCTCTCTCCCACACTCAACATTTTGAGCAGTCCTCATAAGCACCTCTCTAGTGAAACTGAGACCTCTTCACCACCTGTAACCTATTCATGTCAGTATATTTCCATCTTGACTGGGAAGGCAACAAAGACTGATATTTTTGAGAAATAGCAACCAAATACCTCCAAACATGTAACAAACAAATCCGGTGTTGCAATAAAAATAATAATAAAAAAATCAATATCATATAACTGCTTTTAAATACATGCATTTACGCATCCCTTTCTATGTTTGTTACAGCTGCATAACAAAGAGAGAGCAGCAGAACTGGAGAGAGGAGCCACACGGGTCAAGGACCTGATTTCCACAACTTCTGTGTTTCTGGGGGTTAATGGACCAGTTCTAGTCTGATCCTGGGCACCACATACCCACAGACAGCTGGAGCACCCCAAGGGTGCTCCTGGAGCGCATCAGCTTGTTTAGTTTCATCCTAAAGGAATCCAGTTCTGAAACACTCTGCAACTGCTCTGGGGTGCAAGCCAAAGTTCAGCAGGGATGACCAGGATTTGTGTCACTGGTACATTTTTGATCCAAACTGAAATGCTACTGTGGGCTTCCCCAGGAGTTATGGCCCTGCAATACTGAAATGCACTGCAGGTCAAGGGAATGCCAAAGGACACACTTCCATGCAAACACCCCTAGAATGTTATTCCAGTGGAAGCACTTCCTCATCTAGAGGCGAACAATAAGCAAACACAGTCAAGATCTCTCCTGCCCCACTGCAGGGGAGGTGGGAGAACACCTGACATAAAGAAATGGAATAGGTAATTTAGAGTAAAGAGAATTACAACTCTGTAAGTTATAGTAGCTTAAAAGATATTAACAGCAGCAGGTGAGGACATTTATTTACTTTACCCTTTCAATGCATTACTTTGGCAGAAACTATTCTTCCTTTTAAGAGGGAAGAGAAAATGTCCTTTACTGTAGCACCATTTCATCTCAGGAAAGTTATCAAGTCTACTTTATGGACCCTGTGAGACGAAGAAAAGTAAAAAAGGAGGAAAATTCACAAAGTTTTGAGAGGGAGACCTGTTCTGGGTTTGTTGTTTCTTGGAGGTTTTTTTTCCATCAGTTAGTTGGTTGGTTGGTGCTTTTTTGCTTTGTTTTGCTTTGTTGTTATTTTGGTGGTTGATTGGGCTTAGGACAAAAAGATCCAGCCCAATCTGAACCCCCAGCTAGGCTGGATACCACATTTTTATGGTATCCATAAATCCACACCATATTATTTTTACCCTAAGTAAAAACAATTCAGAGAAGAGGTCAGAATAAGAGAAGTAACCAGATTTCTAGAAAAGGACATTTTCAGTGAAGCAGCTTACTTTTTCTTTAAACACTGTATATATTCCCTTGCAGACATGATATACAGTCCTGCATATGCTTCTTCCAGAAATTATCTATCATACAGTTGGACTTAACGTTCAAGATCTTTTCCAAACTAAATGATTCTATGCTCTCTCCACATGAATTGTAGGAAGTGAGACAGCTACAGCAGACTATTTTGTTCATGTATAGGATGTATACAAAGTAAAAAGATGTACAAGGTTGAGCTGATGCACAAGGCTGGGTTGCTCTGAGTTAGTACACTAAAGCAATTTCTCCTGGAGTTTTTTCTGTTCTGGAATAAGAAGAGGTTTTCTAAGGTACAAATAACTACACTAGGAGAAAGAAAGGAAAGACCCTCCTTTTCCTAAGTTTTTGTACAAAGATTATGCCCCCTACCATGAAATCCAAAACATTCTGCTAGTGTCTGTTTATGTTTATACAATAAATACAGTAGAGACCAGAAGCGAAAAGAACACAGATTTCCTGATATATTAATACGTATTCCAAATGGATTGCTCAATTTTCATTTTCTGACCACTGCACTCTTGAAACTACAAACTTGCTGTATAGTAACATCATTATTGTTATGTGATAGGAAATCAAAAATGTGAAGTTATTAGAACAAAATAAAATTCTATCAAATGCCTGCCTGTTTTCCATTCCTTCCACTAAAGACACCATTCAGGCAGCTGACACAGATGATCATGACACTCCTGCTTACCATGACTCTATTCTCATCCACGACCTCAAAGTTAAAGGCTTCCCAGTACCTAATGAAATCAGTGGATGACAATGGAAGCATCCAAACAAAAAAATCCTATATATTTATATATATAAATATATATTACTGTTCTCTGTTCTGAGACTCCTCTTTTGCTGTTAGCAAATGCCAGGCATACATTTACATGAGACAACATTCTTCAAATTACTAGCAATGGGGAAATAAAAGTGAGAAAACAGACGACATGATGTTGCTTAGCTTATATATAGGACATTGGTAAAGGGTTCTGGAAGGAGGTTTTTTAGGAAAACCCTGCGTATATTACATGAAAGATGAGAAGCTGGGTGTCATGGGAAAAACGTACAGAAGAGAAGCACAGAATGGTTTGGGTTGCAAGGGACCTTAGAAACCATCTAGTTCCAACCTTGCACTAGACCAGGTTGTTCAATGCTTCATCCAGCCTGGCCTTGAACACTTCCAGGACGGAGCATCAACAACTTCTTTGGGCAACCTGTTCTATCACATGGAGATCACATGGAATCACAGGGAGAATCACATGGAAATATAAAAAGGTAAAAAGAAGTGAGAGAGTTCTGAAATACAAGAAAATGTACATACTATGCATAGGTATAAACCCTGTCTTTCTTCTAACAGATGAGCAAACAACTTGCATAAAATGACATTGACTTTAGGAATCTTTTCAGAGTCTCACACATATTATTAGCATTATAGTTCTGCCCTTTAGAATTTGAAAACATTCCACAACACTGAACAGTTACTACCAAAAACTTTAGAGGTCTGTGACATTTTGATAACTGCCTTTCATACAGCTCAATCCATTGCACTGTATACTAAAGGACTTTTCTCCCCAAGATATAATGAAAATTATTACAGTACAAATTACATGATTAGTCCTGAAAACATTATTCACGTAAGCAGTCCCACTTACTTCAGGGAGGAAATCCATGTAAATAAGCAACTTAGGAATGGACCAAGATGTAGCAATACTTTCAGTCACCTCAGGGACCAAAAGGTAACACATCTTTGATGTGCTACAATACAAGGAATCTCTGTACTGATAAAAAAAAGAACCTTCTGCAACTAATTTTCTTGAATTGGAGTTACCCACCCATTTCAAAGTCTTCTGACATCGTAGGCTTCTTACCACAAGATTTAAACTTATATTTACACTTTATGATATCTAATTACCCAATGCAGTTATTTGGGCCCTAGAACAAGAGGGCCCTCAACTAAACTTTTCAGTAGGATCTTTGCTGCGTTGCTATTTGCACCAGGATGTCACACCGTCCTTCCCAAATAAGGTGGGAATTGCTAAAAGGACATTTCCAACAAGGACTGCCAAGGAGACCTTCTTGAACTGCACTATTTTCAACTCAAGTCACCCAATTTTTATAGGCATTTCGTGTCTATTTAGAACCGCTATTAGACAATTCGATTTAAACAGCTCTTCTGTAAGACTCAAAACTGCAGCACACCACTGCTCCTAATTAAGTGTACTTGGGCTCAAATCCTTGCTCTGAAAGACTCCCCTGATATATATTAAATGCTTTGATTTAACCAGCCTCCAAGGTCTTAGGATGGGAAGGGGGAAAAGGAGGTCAGCAGACTTTGCACTGTCAGGAACAAAGAGAACAAACATGGGGGATGAATGATCAGTCGCACTGACACTCTTTGATTTACTTTCTTGCACTTGCCCGGCATTTCAAACAAGTTTAATGGTTTTCCCACTGGCATTTGGAATTCTCTCCATATTCTCAAAAATAAAACTCTCACATTTGCCCAGTTTGTTTTCTGAAAAGCTGTGAAATGTGGGTTTTTTCCTTCCCAAAGCAGTGCAAATTGCAAATATTGCCCCAGGCAGTCTAAAATAATCCCCCAAAAGCATTCAAAGAATCATTATTTTCCTTAAATTATCACATTGTTTAATACTTCCTAATTGATTTTCTGAGGCAATATCCTCCAAATGCCAAAGGGCTTTTATCTTAGCTATTTTATCTTAGAATCAGTCAAAACTATTTACAGATTCTCTACATAAATAACACATAATAAGTTATGTGGCTGTTGCCAGCAGTTTTAAGAAAGATTAGAAAAGGTCTTTTAGCTTCAGCCTCAGATCTGTAGGTCATCCAATGTCCTTCCTAATGGATAAATACGGTAATTTATCATCATCAGTCACCATCAGCATTGTTCTCTTTACTATCATATATTCATGAACATTATTCGATGCAGCTGAGTGGAGCGTAAAAGAAGTGTATGATTAAAGTGGAAAGGGATGGAGTTTGAGATACGTGAGATTTTGTGAGTAATGCATTGACCTGAGATATGACACAGGTCTTATACAAGTTACAAAGACGGCGTCAACAAACTGCAGGTCCCTGCTGGCAGGACAAGGCAGGTGTAGCAGCAGGTGAGCCTACCTATGTCTTCTGTTGTCATGTTAAAGGAAGTATAATATGTGAAGTACAGTCCTGCTCACCTACAACTCCTCCCGTATGTCAGGCACATTTCAAAGCTCTGTTAGTTTCAAAAAAAAACCCACAACAAAACACAACAACAACAAAAACTATGATACCCCTCGAGGCATCTCATAGTTCATTCATCCTTATTAGCACTACGGCAAGAAATGTCTGTGTTCACGTTTGTGACTCACTAACACATCCATGTAAACTCTGAATGCCCCCAAGTTATAAAAAAATGCTAAGATGATGGTTTTCCAATTCAAGAATAACATCAAACAACATCTCTGTTTGCTTAAAGAGTTTCTTCCTCTCGTTAATTATCAAAAACAGCTCGCCTGAAGCAATTCTTTCAGTTGGGAGATGCTGTAAAGAAACACTGACAGTATTTTTTAAAACAGCTAATACAATATGCATGTTCAATATCTGAGGCTACTATGTAACCTACAGCATGCCTGCAGTTCACTTTCACACAGAAGAGCAAAAAAGATTGCTCTGTTTCAAAGTTTTTCATTTACTGCATTAAGTAATCCCTTTAATCCACCTGCAAGTGGAGGCCTCTAAATGATGAAAAAATCAGGTGCTGTATTATGCTGCACAGATTCCCACATGCTGCTCTGCATGCAAGACATTGTAAAAAGGTATGGGAACCAGGAGGGGAGGGGACCAGGAGCAAACAAGCATTCTCTTGCCCTGCATCCACTGACAGAGACTTTGTGGTTGTGCTCCTGGCAGGTTCCCAGGGCAGAGGGTAGATAAAGCACTGGAAAGCTCTTGGTAGAGTTTTCTGCATTAGGAAAGTGAGTTTCTGAAGAGACACACATCACTCTGAATTTGAGATGCACAGAGAAATACTTATGTGCCATAAAGCCACTTAAAAACTTGTGTGACTGTGCAAGTCTCCCTCAAGCTACCCGAGACCCTGTACGTACACAGACTAGTTACGAGATGTCATACACAGTGATGCTTCTCAATTAACATGAGAAGCATTTCACCAAAAACAAGATCTCCTGTTCCACAGAGCTCAGAGCAGAAGACTGAAAATGCAAAGAACATGGAAGACAAGCTCCAGGCTTTTTGTGCCAATCACCACAATCAGGTACACGACTGAACTACACCGAAACAGTCACAAGGCAAAGAGAAAATGAATTAAGGCCACATGTAGTATCTGAAAGATTACTCATCCTGTGCTTTCCTCTAGAACTTGAATCCTGAACAATATTCCAGACTACTACAGTTAATAAATTTTCATATAAGCTTCTTGTGCTGCTGCTCGTACAGTCAACAGATACCACAAGTCTCTAATCCTTCCTCCTGGATTCAGCACGGATACAGTATCGCATCTATACAGAGTAAGAAATAGAATTTAAAAGGTAAGATTCAAATGATAGCCCTTTAAGAAATGTTCTAATATAACCTTATTTCACCACTTTTATTGGCGTTTCTTACCTGCTGTTTCTGATGTTGTGTTGAACCTTGCAAGCCAGTATGTTGGACAGAGTGCCACAATAAAACAAGCTACAACTTCTGCTAGATTGGTAAGCAGGGAAAACGCAAAGTCACTTTGGATTGAGTGCTAGAAGAGAACTTTTTATTTCAGCCTGAAGCCAACTCCGAACACAAACAAGAGCAGGAGACAAAGTCTTCACCACCTAACGAAATCTTTCAAGTTACTGGAACTGTTGCGTGTATATGATTAAGAGTTGAAGTTTCTCCCTGACCCATCAAGCTCAAAATGACATGAGTGGGGCAGGGGAGAGCCCTTTCACCTTGATGAAACCTCATTAAGGTGAATACTGCTCTGGACAGACACAGAAATCCATCAATGTTTTTCCCACTGCAAGATCAGAAGGTTTTTTGGTTTTGGGGGTTTTTTGGGGGGGCAGGACAAAGAAGTAAAGCAATGAAGGAAGACATAAATTATTTTGGCCTTAATCACTGAAAAATAAAACACTGATTGCTGTCTTGTTCAGATGTACTTTTAGAATGTGTTAGTTGTCTGCTGACCACAGAAACTGGTCCTGAGACAGAGAAAAATTCAACTCCTTAAATCGAGACAGTCAAGCAAACAGCAGTCAATTGTCCTTGTTTGTATACTGAGCATGGAATTTAAATGTTTACCAAATACTGCCCCTATTTAGTACAACACAGTGCAGTCTGATTTCATTTGTCCTTACCTGTTATAAATAACCTAGTAGATTCTAAAACAACATACAGTAAAAACAAAACAAAACAAAAAACCAGCAAGAAACAACAACCCACTTTTTTTTTTTCTATTTTAAAATCAATTTTAAAAAGACATCAAGTTGGGAGAGTAAAAAAGGCTCAGGAGAAAATGATTATAAATTTCAAAGGTCTGCCTTCCACACACACAAAGATCAGCAAGTAGTGCCAGGTGGTGTAGATCATCTGGGGTTTTTTGTAAACAGACTGAAGTGTCACAAAGGTAATGCCTGGAGGAATTATCTTAGTTTTTCATCTGCAAAGACAGCAACATTCATCAACCAGCTAGTCATACAGGGACATTATATTTCTCAAATATGTTGTGTCCAGTGACTACCAAATGGTTGTGCCTTCTAAAGAAGATCACTAAACATCATTGTCCAAGACCCCAGGACAGTTCTTATAAACTACAAGATGAAAAATATTCATTTTTGTACTCTGTAAGTGGAACTAAGGGAGCCACATTCCTTCCTGACACAGCACTCAAGTGACGGAAGTCTGATAACTGTGATAGAGCTTTCCAGAAATTAGCAGACATGCAAGTAATTTACAGATATTTTCCTTTCTACACATATATCATCTGCACATAAAACTGTAGTTTTTGCAATAAATTTGACTCATCATTCAGCAATGAGTTGAGAATAAGTCTGGCTAATTTATCAAACTGATCAGCAAAACATCAATAGCACTGTTAATGGAAGTTCTAATTAGATGCCTTGGAAAAAATACCATTAGAGGAAGTGTTAGACACGAAGTTGTATCCAACTTATTTACAGGCTGATGGCTACAGATGCTTCAGTCAATCAATCCAAACTTCTGTTTAAAGTGGAGAGTGCCAGCATTAGCCTGCTGTAATTGAAATCACAACTCAGGTCAAAAGCCTATAAATTTATCAGAAATGCATCAACTTTGGCATGACTGTTCTCAGAGGTATCTCTAAAAAAACACAGACTTTGAAATCAGGAAAGAGATTTGCACTTGGAAGATCTTGGTGTAATTCCTTGTTCCTTTTAGGACTTTCCACTTCTCTACCAGAAAAGATCTGCTGCTCCTGCTGCATCAGGAAACTCTTCTCAGGGCCCCTTCTTATTAAAAACAAATAAGTAAACTACAGGTATCAGAGGTAGTGACACTACAAGTCTACACAAACTCACCAAGCAAAAGGTAATGTTAAACATGAGTACCCAGATGGAGTCGGATTTATTGAAAGCCCTAAGGGGGCTACATTTTCCACATAGGCCAGCCCATGACAGTGCAATGGGGTATGGAAAAGAAGGGTGAACATCTGAACCTCTGTTTGTTCTTCTCCCTGTGCCCACCACAGCATCCCCCACAGCTGCAACTCTCAAACTGCAAAAAGCCAGTGAAAAGCTTTGAAACCTTAATAACCCTCTGTTAAGATCCCATCCACACCACACTGCTTCACTAAGAATGGTTTCCAGCACAAACCTGGAGTCAGACACAGCTTGTGGTCAAGCCCTAGTGAGCAACAGCCATATGGATCTTGACTGCTGCTGAGGTGCAGGGGTGGCCTTGGTGTTCACAAAGATCCACAACCCTGGCCTTGCCTCTGCACAGAGCTCACTGCAGGATTCAGGCCTGCATCCTTATTATTGGCATTTCAAGCCATAGAAAGACTTGCCATGCACGAAAAGCAATATTTTCTATGCCATGATGTTACACACTGAATGATGTCCCTAAGACAACAGGCAATCAAACATTCAATATCAACTTGAATCAACAAAAGCAAACTTGGTACGGAAAAACCTAATGCAAATATTTAGGACTTCACATCTACCCCTCAAACAGCCAGGCCCATAGACAGACCAGTGCATGCCTCATCAACCACCAAGAAAGAGGCTGAGAACTTCAGAGCACTCCGGTAATAATATTTCTATATTTAGGATGAATTCCTAGTATTTAGCGTGTTTTAAATTGATAACTAACTTCTGTTCCTCATTATGACCTAAAAAAGGCAGTCAAACTGGTAATTTTTGTCACACAATGTTAAGCCTGCTTTGAAAAGACTTCCACTTCAAACAACAATTGCCAATTCAACATGTCTGAACTGAATATGAAGAAATAGAGATTGGCTAAGTTCAAGTACTTTTTATTACATCTAAATGCAGTATCCCTCCAAAGCAAAACAATGTCCCTGAAATTTATGAGCTCTGTGAACCTTTGAGACTATTTAAAATGATCTTGACTCTCCATAAATTCTGCTATTTGCATGAAATTTAAGCACTGATGGAAGTTACAGATCTATTTCAGGTAATGTAAGTTAGGCACTTAATTTATTCAAGAAGGCTTACCAAACTCAAATGTATTCTTTTATCAGCATTACATGAAAATGTGCCATAATGCACATTTTTGTTCAGCAAAAAGCATACATCTTTAAATTATTTGAATTAATGGATTCACTGATACTGGATGTATTGCTCAGAGATTAACGTGCAGCCTGGGCGTGTGTGCAGGACCATATACTCAGACACGGGCTTCCTAAAGCATAATTGTGCCCAGCAGCTCTCACTGCTGGCGTTTTTCACTCAATGGGAGTGTACCTAGGAAAATTAAGCTCTGTGGATGGATGTAGCGCGAAGGACAACGTGAAATGCGGTTGACCGCGTCCTGTGAGCCCGGTCAGCGTGCTGGAGTTCCGAATAGAAAGCGCACGGACAATGGGGGGGGAACACACCACAAAAACCAAACACCTCAGTCTGGGAGTACCGCTGGAGTTCGCACATTTTAAGGTGTCTGGGGGCGAGGGAGAGCTGACCTCACCCGCCGGGTGCCAGGGGAAGGTGAGTGGCCCTCGCCCCTCACCCGGTACCGGAGGGTCCCCCCCGGGGCCAGCCCCGTCCCCGTCCCTCCCGCTGCGTTCGCGCTGTCGCCCCGGAGAATCAGCCACAGCGATCTCGTAATGAAACTTCGATTTTGTGACGATGACAGCCAAGTTCGGCTGCTCCCCAGTACCATCTATGCGGACGCCGCCCGAGACTCGACAGCGAACCGGCACCGAGCGACACCGCTGCCCCGCCAGCCTCAGCCCCGCCAGCCCGCGGGGCGGCACCGTCGGGCCAAGGGACGTGACTGCTGCCCGGGCGCTGCCAAAATCCCCACGCGAAACCCCCCTTCCGACCACCTGGGACCGCTCCCTCCGCGCCTTGAGTGGATCGGGGCGATGCGGAGCGCGGTCCCGCGGCGCCCCCGCCCCCGGGTGCACCGCCCCACCGGCAGCCCCGGCCCCAAACCCCGGTGCCCCCGCTGCTCCCCGAGGCAGGCAGCCCCGGTCAGGGCAGGGTCTCGTCTCCCCACGGCGCAACTCGCGGGGAAGCGGAGCGCAAACTACTGCAGGACCCACTGCTGCCGGGGGCCGGGGCTGTCGGATGATGACCAGCATCCCAGCCCCGAGGCGGGGCCGGACAAGGCTGGGTCCCCTCAGGGCGGCCCCAGCGTATCCCCGAAACGGCTCCGCGAGGCTCCCTTTTCCCCTGGCCGAGTCGTCCCGAGGGCGCCTGTGTCCCCCGTCAGTCCCCCCGCCCCACACTTTTCCTCAGCTCAGCGCAACTTCTGCGGGACGGCGGCCGCCCCCCGCCCCGTCCATCCCCGGCCCCTCGGCGCCTCTCGCCGCGGGTCGCACCTGGTCGGGCTGCGGCGGCGGCGGGTTCCCCCTGCCGCCCGGGTGCGCCGGCTGCTCCTTCATGGCTGTCATCGCAGGGGCTCGGCTCGGCGCCTCTCACTGATGCTGCGGCCCCGGGCACCCCTCCCTCGGCGCCAGCCGCATGACACCAGCCTCCCCTGGAAGTGGCGCGGCGGAGGAGGAGGAGGAGGAGGAGAAAGAGGGAGGACGGGCGGGCGGGGGGCGCGGAGCCGCCGCGGCGGCAGCGCCGCTACCGCAGTGCCCCGGCGCGCCGGTGCTCAGGGGGCGCCCGGCCCCGCCGTGCCCCGCATCGCCGGGGACGGCCCCGCAGCACCGCTAGGCGCGGCCGCGGAGCGCCCCGCGCAGGGCACGCTGTGCCCGCCCGCCCCGCTCCGCTCCGCTCCCCCCGCTCCGCCCGCCGTGGGCCGGCCCGCCGCCGCCAGCAGGTGTCACAGCCGCTCCCGCCGGCCCGGGAGAGACCATCCGCGCCCCCGCCGCGGGGGCGGCGGGACCGGGCTGCGGCGGGGCCGCGCCGCCGATACCGCCCCGCTACAGCCCCGCCACGGGCGGGGGTCCACGGGCGCTGCTGCCCCGCCGGCAAGAACCGCGATAGGGGTTAAAGGGACGGGCCGGGTGAAGGGAGCCCAGCTGTGCTGTTGGTTTGCTGTAACGCTGCTGGTCCAGCACAGCTGCCCTGGCGGGGCAGGAGCTGTCCCGCCGCTGTCCAGCCCCACCGCCGTCCAGACCTGTCGCGGCATTTCAGCAGCGAGCGGCCAGAGGAGCATCTCCCCATCTGTACGCGAACGGTCCCCGGCCTGGGAAGCTCAAGGGGCATCACAACCCCGGTTTGCACCAAGGCACTCACCTCAGAAAGCCCGAGGCTGTGAAAGGGCTCCCAAGAACGCGTTTTTAGCTGAACTCAGCAAAAGGAGAACTTCAGAGGAGACCATAGGGACACAGTTAACCCCATGTTCAAAAGCTGAACCATCAGGAGGTTTAAAAGGTGTTGGGTTTTTTAAAGGATGAATAAAGGAGACTATCTGAAATTGGCTTTTAACCAATCAGCAAGTAATAAACAGTTTAACCTGTGAAGGCAGATGCTGACTCAAGGCACAATGAACACGAGCCTTTGAAAGGAAGTTGAACCTCAAACCCAAGCAGGTGAAACACGGAGGCTTGGGCTGGGCTGCTTGTTAATTCAGATTGGTTTCATGTCCCAGTGCTCAGTAGGATCACAGAACACAGGGCTGGGATGGCAATGCGTGGCTGGCAGGAGAGAGAGCCCCAGCACTGTCTTAGTCAGCCTGAGTCTCGAGAGGCTGAGAGGTAGAAGGAAAGCTGTCAGCACATAGTGAAAGGAGTGTTTGATCATTTTTAATATATTTTGCATCAAACTTCACAAGAAAGGTCAGTTCTGACTAGAGGGTGAGCATAATTAATAGCAGTGACAAAGATCTAAGATTTCAGCCTACTGTGGGAACCAGTTAGAAAGGGACATGAAGATGACATGGGACTGAGGAACTACAGATCAAGAAGCCACAGAATAGAGAGCACTGAGTGTTTCCACCTTCCTCTATCACCCTTCGCTGTGTTGACTCCTCCACCAGTCAAGAGACACAATTTCTCTTGAAGTTGCAATAAAATTTTTAGAAAAAAAACCCAAGCAAATGAACTCTGCAAGCACCTACACAAAAACTAGGTGACAACTAATAGCCGCCATTAATTTGTCAAGACTTCATCGTGTCAAACAAACCTAATTTTTTTCTTTATTAGGTTAACTAGCCTGTCAGTAAGAGAGCAGTGGATGTCATCTAGATTGACTCAGAAGGGCTTCCAGCACTGTCTTCCAGGACAGTTTCATCTTGTAGAGAAAAAAACAATCTGCATAGAACTAAAACAAGCATCTACAAACATTCCTGCTTCATTTCCATTTGCCCTTGGCAGTACTGGCAAGGCAGCTGTTGAATAGAAGAGCCAAGGCCAAGGAATGCAGAGCAACACAGACATGCAACAAGGAGAATCACAAGTGTGGCAAACAAGTGGTCTAAGGGAAAACTGAAAATACCTTGGATCAGTTAGTCTTAAGGAAAGAAAACTGGGAGCAGATAGGGAAACTATGTTCAAATGCTTAAAAGCTGCTACAAAAGAATGAAAATATCTCTTGATTATTGCCTAAATGCCTGTCTGGGGCAATACAAGTACAGTTGGTGCTTCCTAGAGTAGGAGAATTTTCTAAATTAACCGACTCAATCTCTTTTTGTTGCTGATTTTATGATTCCTTTCCAGCATGACACTAAGGACCACCTGCAGGCCCCTGCATGAGAGCCAGCTACAAGATTGCTCATGCTTGCACAGTTGCTTTCTCTCAGATCAGGAATAAGCAACTCCTATGCTTCTCTTCACACCATCTCTGCCCTTACCTTTCCATTTCATATCCATTTTCTCTCCTATAATTAATTATTTCCCCTAATTTATGTACTCCTGCTGCTGTCAGCCCCTATCCCTTTACCTCTTTGCCCTCTGCCTGTGTTTATTTTTGTTTAATAATTGCACATGCACAGAAAAAGAGGGCCACCAAGATGGTATCTTATGTACACACTCATACCTCTTTCTCTGCTTTACCTCCACAGACCAGCCTTTACAGCCAACCATTGCCTTTGTCTTGGCTGTGTTCTGTAGGACTTGGGATCTTATTTTTTTCTGGGCAATGCATAAACACAAGGAGACTTGCCTGTGGCCTCTAGGTGCTACAGTAATACAAATAATCTTAGAAGCAGACACGTTCTGATTCATGCTGTTTATGGCGCAAGTCTCTTGCAACTCAACTAATTACTGAGCTCCCATCAAAGCTGAAGAATTCTAATGATTTAGGGTTTGAATGGACATGTTTCAATAGAGATTACTTTCAGCTTGTTTTCAATGAGATCCATTGTGATGGAGTTCCACTATTAATCAAGCAGGAAAAAGACATTAGCAGTTCGTTTAGCTGAAGCTTGGTTATTCACTCGCAATATATTCGCTGTGAGGTTTTATCACTTTAATGGACTAGAGCATAAGTTTCACAAAGGTCATGCATGCCTGTTCTTGTGTATTCATAAATCAATTAGAATTATTGGAAACATGAGCAGTTTTTGGGTAGGAGTTTGGGAATTGGCTCTATATACACTGATTCTTATCTAAAGCTTCTTAAAATCAGTACCAAAACTCTTATTTATAGCACTAGATCACACCTTTTAGCATTCTTTTTGAATGTTGGTTCACTGGTTTATAGTATTGATGCTTTGTAAATATTAAATTAGTTCACCAGTTTTCACTACTGCCCACACCAACTTTTATTTAGGTCCTTTTTAGTAAATTACTGACTGTTTAAAAGTCATTTCACTAGGCTGTTTGAAGAAACAGTTCTTTTACAGCCATTAAAAGGATGTATCTTTGAAATTGGAGCCTGGTACTAAAACTGATTCCATATGGGCAAAAGGAATTAAGTTGTATGGTATTTATGGTAGTTTCTTGTACAGTTTTCACCAAAACACTTCATGGTATCATAGGGAAAGCACTTAAGACTTCGGTGAAATAGCTGCAGAAAGCAATAGAATTATGTTCTCAATCAGTTCTTAAAAGAACTCTTTGGAGAATCATTACATTAATTTATCTGTCAACTGAAATGTTATGTTACAGACTCCTTGTAATTTCCTCCATCTTCTTCATCACACACAAGAACTGGGTTCATGAGTCAAAACATAACATGATTATTTTATCTTCCACATAAACTGAATATCAACTCCATCAGAGTATTATTTGATCACTACAGCTTCCATCACATGATGACTTAATAACACATGTGTTGACAGGGCAGACTAATATGTACTATCAGTTTTGGATAGCCAGCCAGTAAGCCAGGGAACTGCTGGAGGACTAAAAGGGTTGGATATATGTGCAAAAAGAATATAGTGGAGAACGCCACACATATATGAGGGGAATTCTCCCTTTTCTTCCTGATGAAACCCTGGTGGTTTGGTACTCTCCTGGCCAGCCACCCCTCCAGGCTAGAACAGTTGTTGAGAGCATCCCCAGGTGCCAAACACTGCACGTGTGCCATGTGTTAATCACTCCAGAGCACTGGGGGGTGGGCTGGGAGGTGCAGGGTCAGCTAAAGTAAGGATAGAAAAGGTGGTTTTAAATAAAGCTCTGGTGATCAGGTGATTTAACAGCCCTGTGTCACAAGATGCTGCTGCTGTACAGACCATCACAAAGAGGCACAGTCATTGCTGCACAGCAAAGATCCTGTCCCTTCCTTTGGCAGTGAGTTTTATGTTCAGGAAATCTGCTGCGGCTCCAGTGGTGGAGTTTCAAAGAACAAAACTGCATCAATTTTGTTTTCTCTATATTTTATATGTCCCTTTTCACTGTGTCATGAATTACTGCACATCACAGTGAAGATGTAAATACTACTTGATTGCTATTTATAAGCATTCTCATCAAATAAGAAGCCCCTTACATCTTTTACAACTGGATAGCTGACCCATTCCTACAAATAGTGTTTGAGGTTTTTTTGCCTTCAAGTCAATTGATTGAGATCAAAAGAGTGACAATAAGTTCCAGCAAGGAACTTCAGCAACTGGAACACTCAGGCTTTTGTAACCTGAGGGAAAAACCTCTCACATCATACTGCCCACAGTCTCTATGCAGCCCAAAGCTGACAAGTTCATGAAAGCTGCAAGGTCATGGCTTGAGAGCTTGTCGGTGGCTTTTTAAAATCAGAGCTTATGAATATACTCTGATTATGGATTTCTGATTCCTTTTAAAGCTCTGGCAACTGGGCTAAAAAAAAACCCTTGAAATTAAAAAGGTGAATTTAAAAATCAAAGTAATGTCACCAAAACCCAAGAAAAGTTAAGATGATTGTTCCTCAGTGGTGTTATAAGTAGATCTGTGGGCTTGCAAAAACTAAAAATATTCCTCCAGAGGAAAACCACTCTGAGTCACACAAAGCTGAAAAACAGACAGAATGTGGTTTTGTACAGAATGCTTTTTAAATTATGGTTTTAAATAACTGAATACTTGAACTTTGCTTCTTAAGAAATTCTTTGATAGAAGGAAAATTCCAGGCACCTTCTGTATTCAGAAACACATTACATTCTAATACCTTCTTCAGTGAAAGGCTATTTTCTTTCTGAACAAATTGTACTCGTGTTTTCCTCTCCTTGTCTTGTTTTAGAAAAAACAATCAATGCAAACACTGAGTTAATACAAATAGATGCAAATATATTCCAGCAGGAAAGTTACAACACTTATTAAAATACCCGTGCAAATGTTTCAGAAAAACTATAGAAAACATGACTGCATTTCCAAAAGTACCTCACATCAACCAACAAAATGCACAGACAACATTAAAGAGTGTCTAAAGGGAAGGTTCCTATCAGAACACAGGAGCTGTGATTTCAGACCTGTGGCATCTCCTCCCAAAGGCTTAAGAATGTATGGAGGCATAAATAACAAGTTTCCAAGAGAAACAGAGATCTACAAACACGTTCGTCCCATGCCACAGCCTGAAACTGGGACTCAGGTGGCTGCTACAGTCACCAGGTGCCTGTGTAACTGTCCCAAGATACCCAAACCGCCTGCACTGGCCTGGTAGAAGGTCCTGCAGGACCCTCCCCCCCTACCTCTTCCTGAGCAGCAGCAGCCCAAAGCCAGGCATGGGTCTCTAGGATGAATTTATGGCTGTGGGGAGGAATTTCACACCTTCAGAAGAAAGCTTTTAAGTTGTTGCAATTCTGACAAACTCGATTGGACTACATAATATTTCTTCCTATAATTGTTGCAAGGAGAAAAACTTGCAAAATATAACTATGAAGTGAAAAACAAATAAGCATATTCTGACTGTAGTTCAAAGTTCAAAGGGAAGGCATGCCCTACTCCTGAAGTTTTCCTGGAGTAACTCAATACAAATGTATAAGTGAATCTAAGTCCTAATGGCAGCTCCTAGCCCAAAATCCTGATTTGTGTTTCAGAAGCAGTTCACTAATATAAAACAGCACTACTCATGCTTGTCACTAACACCATTTTGCTCAAGCAAGCACTTATAAAAGTTATGGATTAGGCAGAGAAGAGGCAAAATGAGATCTTTGATTTTGAAACACGCATTTCCCCTTCTCTAGCCATTGCACCACATCTTTAATCTGACAAAAATTACTCTAATTACTCTAGGAACTCCCTACCCATGAAAATTTGTAATAGCAGAGTTTGCATGTAAAAACTTTTGGCTTACTTTGTAATACTTAGGAAACCTGAAATTGAAGGAGAAAACAGTGCCATCTATATCAAAAGTCAACTTGCACAGCAAAAAAAGAAAAGGTTCAAATCTTTAAAATTCTCTTGATGCATAGTTGTAGTAAAATATGTGAATTCAGAAATATTGTTATTGTATATTGACAAATCTGTCAACATTTTACTGATTAAGTCAGGTGTAAATTTGGTCAACAGATGACTAGTCTGGGATATCAGAACTCTCATATTCAAATAGGTATAAATCAAAAGGATGTCCAGAAAAAGCAAAAGGATTCCTGGTGTAGCCTCATGGTTAAAACCTCAAGGACAAGACTGATTTTTTTTTTTTTTTTCTGATTGAGAGTTGCCATATGGCTATTCTTCAAATAACTTCATAAAACATGGAGGTACAGTAACAGCAAATGGTTCACTGAAGGTCTCCTGTCAGTGGTAAATACCTGATAAAGAATTGAGACTAATATGCAATCCCGGTTTATGACATAAATAACAATTTACAAGAATGCAAGTGGCGTATTCAGGAATCAAAAACTTGCTACTCCAGGAAGTCTTGTCAGATTCACAGCTACTTAACCATGAGAGATGCAACTAGGAAGTAAGTGGGATATTCAAAAGAGCCTCAATAGATTAGGCACTTACTTACTACTAAAAATTACCCAGATTGAATACTTAAATTAACTGAGCAATTTCAAAAAATTTGGTCTTGTATATTACATAAATTAGGAAGACCAAATTCCATTTGCTAATTTGGGGATTGGAGAGGAGGAAGAGTAGGATGAAAAAAAGAAAAAAAAAAAAGAGAGAATGAGGGGAGTTAGAAGTCAGAATAGAATCATAATAATATGCCATAATCTACAATAAAATTAAATTTGGGAAAAAAACTAAGTGAAATGTTTTAATGGCATTGAATTATTTACATTACTTACTACTAAAGCAAAATCGTACATTTTCCCTGTTATGGTATTTAATTTAATTACATAGAAGTAATATTTTCTTACTGTTACTAAATTGCAAAAGTCAAAATTAATTTCAGCCAGAAAGTTAAATATTCTAATACCCGAACAAATTATTTTGTTCCCCTTTTCTAAAATTGTGTAAAAATCTGTTTAATCTTCTACACTCTTTTGATCAAACCTTATTTTTGCAGATTGATTGCCCTCTGAGATATTTTCCATCCAACTCTAATTCACTCTACAAATAACCCAACAAGCCTAGCAGTGATTAAACTCCAAATTTCTACTAAGAATTATTTTTTTCCTTTTAAACAGACATATCACTCTGTATACTCACTTTATGCTGAAAATTATAAAAGTCTTCTAACACTGCACAGTTTGGGGTTTAAATGGTAACTCTATTGGCCACCATAATTCTAGGATGCATTAAAACACTGAGGGGAAACAGTGGAGAACAGCAGCACCTGTTCTCTGTTCAACACCCTTAATCTGATTAGCAGCCTCTGGATAGAGCAGATCTCAGCATCCCAAAAGACTGATGACTACATCAAAGGGAAGGAGAAGAGGTTTTGTATAAAATTATACTACTGAGCTTTTTCTCCATGCTGTTTTTACAATATCAAACAGAGCTGTCACAGAGCTATATGATAAGAGCCTGTTCATCCATAGCAGATGTTATTTAATGAAAGGTATCAAACATTTGTATAATAATATGACATCTATTATCCCACATTTGTATAATACCCTTTCTTTCCCAAAGGATCTGAAAATGTTTTACAAACTGATGTGCAAATTATCCACGCAGAAAGCTATTCATCCATCAAGGAAACACAACTACAGCCCAAGGCAAAGCAGAACAACTACATGAATACACACACAAAAACCCTTTGGTAAGCGAAGGAAGTATTCTCTAGTCAAGACTGTGAGGAAAATGTTAAGTATATAGTATGTAAATATACAGGATTTAGGAAGAACCTTGCTTTTATAATCCTAATTCTTCAGTGAGATACAGTAGGATATCTCTTGACCATTAGCAATCACAACATTAACTGAAATAAATAAATGCTTAAGAGTATTAAGTATAGCAATAAGTTCTGAGGCAAGTTATTGCATGTCTTCATTCATGTTTCAAAATGCTGGTGTCACATTTTAAAAAAATTAGTTCTGTTGGCACAGTTTATTCCAGAAACAGAAGTATCTAGAAAAGTGTTAAAATAATTAGATTAATACAGCACTTTACTCAGAAACAGTCTTCTCGATTCCTATCAGCACAAGTTAATGAAACCAAGTGTTTCCAAAACAAAAAATATCAGCCCAAATCAACTCTGCCATTTGGATTGCGTAAAGCTGAACTTTCATTTCAGTCCTAATTCTGATGATGGTGACCAGACACTTCATTTGGATCTTCTTCTGTGATTTTTCACAGCATTTTTGGCTTGACAGTCACTTTAGCACTTCTGCTCCCTAAAGAAGGTGGCAGAGATACTTAAGGGTACTTCAAGAAGCCATAGAGTGTGATTTGAGGCAAAAGAGAGCTCTTTCCCTCTCAATATAGTTATCAAGAATCTTTAATTAGAAGCAAAATGTGTAAGAAAAATGCAGATAGTGGGAAAGGAATACTACTGAAGACTTACAAAGAGGCATTAAGAAGCATTATGGAAACTTTGGGACGATTTTTAACCTTGAGAACTGGACATAAACCTCCGAATTCCCAACTGTAGACAGTGTCCTCTCTGGAGACTTACATGGGACCACATATTGGCACACTGGTACTTTGGTTCTAAATAACTGTTTGCAACTCAGCCTCAGCATCATTACTCATCTGGGAGCTACTTTCAGAAACCCTCCTGAGGATTTCGGCAGGCTATTGGGCAGGAGAGGCAGGTAAAGAATTGCTGATGCTTGTAACCCTGGAGAATCCGGTAGGTGTGAGGAAAAAAATGTTATTAAGGAGAAGAGCTATCCTTCATATTACTCCCCTAAGCGAGGCTGATACAGTGAAAAAAAAAATCACACAGATGAGCAAAAAATGGAGATTATGAAAATCTGTGACTCTCAGGCCCCCTGTTTGGTTGGGAAAATGAAGCCATATTATGGGAAAGGAAACAAAGGAGCCCCCAATTAAGTATCTAAGGTAATGACATAAGGATATGTAAATGACATGAAAATGAAAAACAGCTGCAAGAAACCGAAATTTTAGCACACAGTCAACAAAATAAAAGCAGCACTAGAGCATTAATGGGATGTGCTATGGAACTGTGCTATTTTGCTGTAAAAAGGTAATAAATTGTTCAAGAAGCGCAGGAAGAGAGAAAAGGGAGGCCTTGCCTCTGTGTCAATAATGTGTATGCTGGTTCTGAAGTCTGCAGTTCAACAAGCCAGAAGGAATTACTGCCTTCTTGAATGACTGCATAAAAATAAAAGGGACCACGACTAAGGGTGCTATACTCTAGGGAGTCATTCTTTCCCTATTTAACCTTGAAAATCAAGCACAAGCCTTAGTCTTCAAAAATATCCTGAGATTCATGTCTATCTATCAAAGGGAGTAATATGTGGACACATCCTCAGGATGTATCAGGAGGCAGGAAGGATTCTTATTATAAAATTTATAGTAGATTTCTGAACACACTTGGGACAGTATTTTGTCTTCCAAAGGAAAGGAGAAACCACCAGGGAAATAGAAGGAACATAAAAAAAAAAACTGATTAGGAATCTAAGGTTGGAAGGTTATTCTGATGAGAAGATTAGGAAAAATGAGAAAAAGTTAAAAGATAGAAGTCTTCAGCAAACTTCAGAAGAAGAAAGAGAAATGGAATAAGGTTGATGTTTCCAACACTTTTTTCCACACACCAAAAATTGAGACTAGATAATTAATTATGTGCTCAAGCCCAGAGCATGAAATATATAAGGTAAATAAAAAACTGGATAAATCAACATTCAAATCAACAAATCAATCTCACTCAGAAATATTTGAAGTTTCAACCATCTCTAGACCATTTAAGGGAAATCTCTGAGAAGTTCAAAAAGACAGGGTAATTCTGGTGGATTGGAGAATGGTAAAACCCCTGCCTCTAACAAGGAAGAGGAGAATAAAGTAGACACAATCAGGTCAGTTGTTATCAAAAAAATATCTAAACTTAGATTTATAGAAGATAAGGTGATAAAAAGAACAGTCAGCATTAATCTACTCAGACAAGGTAATATCGAGACCATCTAGTTTCACTCTTCACCTGACAATCAGAACAAAGTGCTGTAGGACTTCAAGAAAAATACCACCTGATTTTCTCATAAGAAAATGAGATTTAGATGAAATTAGTATTGCACAGCTAGTTGACAAGCTGTGTGAAATGTCAGTTCTTAATATTTAATTGCCAAAAGGGGAAGTACTTTTAATCAGGAACTCTCGGAGATTTTTTTGTGCAAGTCCATCACTATTCATCACCATTTCAGCTATTTGAGTGTTCTTACAGACCTTTATAAGCACAAAACTCAGACTTGGGAATGCGCAGAAAGATGGATTGCAAACAATGTCAAGAACAGGATTAGAATTGGAAACATGCTTTAGAAATTATCTAAAACCAATAATGTCAAATTAAATGCAAAAGTGTGTAAGGTGCTACCCATGCAGACCTGAAATCAGGTGCACGAAAACGAGAGGGTGAATTGCAGCCCAGATGTAGCAAAGAAATATTGTCCCACGCTCCATGTTGCAGTGGGAATCACAGAATGTCCTGAGTCAGAAGGGACACACAAGGATCGAGTCCAGGAGCCACAGTCTAAATAGGATTCACCAGTCTGATGTTCCCCAAAAAGCACTTGTCAGCCCTAGGAGAGAGGAAGAGCAGGGCTTATATATATGCCAGAAAAACTAACATTTGATCTGGTTAAAATTGATCTTCTGGGTCAGTTGTTAATTTTCTTAATAAACAAAAAATAAAAATAAAAATTAAAAAAAAAATGAGCAGCAAGGCAAGCAACTAAGAAAGTCTGAGATCTGAGCAGCAGTTAAAGAATTTTGATATTTTTACTCTAGAGAAAACATGATTAGATTTAATTTGCAAAAAACTTTTAAATCTCCCAGTATGTGAAAAAGTGTTAAAAGATAGTGGACACCTCTTCGGGTTTTTTTCATAAGCACGTTGTAGGGAAGGATAAGCATCCTCAGTACAGGAATCAGAGGAATGGTTCAGGAGCAATTTTCTTTCTGATGATAAGGAATTTTCCTCATTAACAACTGGATGTTAATTGACCAGATGCTGTCAGAGGTGGTTTACAGGCTCTTCAGTAACAGACAAGAGGAATTTGAGGATTCAAGCTCTCAGTTCCCATGATTCCCAGTATCCCCTTCTCTCCCACGCCCCTCTCTTACCGCAGCAGAATTCGGTCCTGAATTCACTTGTCATCCATCCTGACTGGTGTATAAATAAAACAAGTGACACTTTACCACATACCTGAAATTAAGCACATGCTTAAGTGCTTTGCTCAACAGCAATATACTTCAAGCACATACTTTAAAACTCTGCAAACTGTGTCTTTATAGCTTTCCAAAGTCATTACAGCGGTGACATGGGTCTAAATTATCGCTACACAGGAATGTAATTGCCTGCTATAAGAAAGAGACCTAGAAAAGGGAAGAATGCAGAAGAAGACTGCTAAACTTCCTTTTCTATGTTCACATCGTTTTCAGAGCAAACTGATGAAAATGGTGGTCCTGTTCTAAGAGAGGTATTTTATGAAATCAACTGTAATGCAAATTTTAGGTTAATCCAGTACGTAAAAGACTGCAGGTTGTAGCACTCCAGTACACATATGTGAATTTAGGAACAAGCTGCGTACACCTAATCAAAGCAGCTTTACACAATATACTCATTTTAAAGCAGAAGGAAAGGGAAGACCTTCTAAAGATTTGATGGTTTTCAACCAAAAAAAAAAAAAAAAAGAAAATCTGTTGGCTGCTACCAAATAAATATGACTCTTTGCCTAATTACTTTTTTTTTGCAGGGAGATGGGAAAAAGTCAATGGTAGTCCATGTGTGTTTTTTGGGTTGGTTTGTTTGCTTGTTTTTTTAATGAATCCCTCTTTCACTCCAACTAAACATATCCTTATTTTGACCCTTGGGTTCAAACACTGACAGATATTTCAGTTTAGTCAACATTTAGCTGTCTGATCAAAAGGCCTTCAACAAAAGGCAGTCTCTGTGTTTTCTTACACAGTAGCAGGTAAAAGAAACTGCAGGACTGTAATTTACTATATTACCTGTCAAGGTGCATAATCTTTTTTTTAATTGCATTTTTTATGGTATGCTTAAACTGTACTTAATTACTTGCTGCAGAATGAAATCTTTACAAGGTTATTCCATATCACACCTTTCAACTTGACTTTATTTAAAGAAGGAGATGCCTTTGTATCTTCCTAATCTTGAAGCACAGTCTACGATATAAAGAAAATCATATATAAGCATAGAGATTTAAACACTATTTTCAGAAAATCTGTCACCATAGGGTTCTCATGGTAAGAAAGATAGGAGGAAAGGAAAGTCTTTATCTAAAAAACAGACTGTCAGAAAATTATTAGTAATTCTTAGTGTTCCTACAGTCACTGTTGAAAGTGACATTATCGGTGACGTGTCATCAAGAAGAAGAATTGCAAAGCCACAAAGAAGACAAAGTAATTTGCAAGAGCACAGCAGGCCATCACAACGGTGCCAAGATAGCTTTAAGTGATAGAAATTCTATGTATGTTCATGTATTAAAGAGTCTAAAATGGCACTTAACCACTGGAGTCAGGTCAAACTTGGACATCTTTCTAACACATTAATGACGTTTAATAATCAAAAATAAGTCTTTGATACCACATCCAAAATGTCTTATTTCCCACTGAGAACTTACTCTTGTTTATAATTTCGTGCCCTTTGATTAAAAAAAAAAAAAAATCACAGTTCTAAGGGAAGGAAACAGAAGTAACTGTCCGCTGCTTAATTACAAATTGACAGCTTGAAGGCACATTTTGGAGGTGGTTAATGAAACAGTTTCCTTAGGGTTTACCCTGCCTTATCCAGTAGTAACAATGTTCTGTGTTGTTTGCCCCTTAACAGAGAAAGAAAATTGGGAATATTCTGCATTCAGAATAATTTTGTTCCTAGTGTCTACTCTGGACAACAACCACCAAAGAGAAAGTTTTTCCCAGACTTCTGCATTTCTTCAGAGTAAGTCAGTTATCTCCAGTCTCAGTCAGCAGGACTTGAGAAGTAACAGGCGAATATTCAGACGCTGACACGCAAAGACAATCTCCCAAATCTCACCAGCAACAGGTATTTTGCATCGGTGCTGATCTCAGCTTTCAAATGCAGAATTGAGTAACTCGTTACAACAGAAATTGTAAGGCTGTGAATGTTAATTGACTGAAACTATTCAGATTAAAGGGGCTTCCAGCTCTCCACAGGTTTAGTTAAACAATTCACTATTTCAAAGTACATTACTAAAGCATTAACTTACAGTGCTTGATCTGAAACCATTTGACACGAATGTGCAATATGTGGATGGTTTAAAGCAGAATTTAAGACTTGAAGGCTCAGCTTTCAAGAGAAGCTCAGCAGTCAGTAAGTATGGGAGCTGGACCTGTCTTCATGTCCTCGTGCAGCACTCTGTGACACTGATAGTGTTTCACAGCCTTAACACACACTTATGAAACTATTGCAAAACAACCACCTCTTTGTATCATTGACTTTTATACTAAAGGACAGAACAAAAAGCTGTAAAGGTGTAAAGCTGTTTTGTTTTCTTGATCTTAACATCAGACAACCCATCCTTCAAAACAACAGGAGAAGAAGAATGGGGACAAAACAGTCTGAATTTCCATCTTTTTCTCGCGTTAGTGTGTATGAAAGAACAATACATTTATTAAACCCTTCTCAAGAGCTTGTCAACTGGAGCAATAATCAGATCAGAAAATAAAGCTGCAAATTTCAGGAGCACCTGTTCAGCTTTCGTTCTGTTCTTACATGACAAGTTGTCTGCTGGGCTGGTCTCTGTGGCAGCATTAGAAGGTAGCCCACTTTTGCTAAAACTCATTTTTTTCTCATTTCCAGAGATAGAGAAAACAAACTGTGTTAACTCTTCAGACCACCTCTCTAGTGAATGTTCCAGTGAATGAATGTGTCTGTTCATTTTGTAGTATTATAGATGCCAAATACTGAGCCTACTTTGCCTACTTTGCTGTTCTTCTGCATTTTTCGCAATCATTGACACCTCTGTAAACTAAGCAACATATACATTTATGCTGACTCATTCTGTGAATTCTGAAATGTGCCAACCAGCAGATAATCAAACCCACAGCCCATGGATATTATTCTTTCTAAATTGCTCTGTTAACTCCTAACTTCTTTCTACCCTTGAAAATTATTGCTTGCTGGTAGAGAATTTTATTTCATATTGAAAAAGGAGAACAAAAGAGAAGCTAGCCATTCTTTTGGTAGTATGTCAAAAAAAGTTCAATCATTTGGTATTTCTGTAGGAAGAACTCATTAACAAAGCTCCAGCTTTATAAAAATGTGTTTGTCTAGGGGAAACCAATATCTACCACAAGAATAGCAAATGCTGATGTTGAGTTCAGCTAATAACTTGTGCAGGACATATTACAGGGTGTTAAAAAAAGGACCATTTATTTTCTAAGCAATTGCAAAGTCAAAAGGCAACAGAAAAGCAGCATCATGTGGATGAAGCGCTTCCACATCACTCTAAAAATTATCTTTTATCTGCTGCTGGACAGCAGTCACAATGTATGGCCATATAGCAATAATGATATGGTCTAGGTAAAACCAGAAAGGTCTTCCATGAGAAATGCATGCCATGGATTTTTGTCCACTGGAAAAGCAATGTGCAACAACCAAACTGAAAGTATAAATCTCCAAAGACCCTGAAAATTTGGAAAGCATCAGGAGAGGTAACGTATAGAGACTGTGAAACAGTGAGTCAATATGAGTCACTCATTACAGCAGAACATTACACCACCATTAAATCCTAAGAAAGGATGACAGAACCCAAATACTTTATTTGAAAGCAATTCTAACTTCCTAGAGAAGACTTAATAAATGGTCATTTGACAACAAGATGAAATGAGCACCATGTACCACAACCTTTAAATAAACCTGACAAACACTCACAAGGTTCAAGTACTATTGTATGAAGCAATGCCTTTGGGGATTTAGATGGTGAATAATATATTTTTACCCTGATTTTAATGGAAACAACACTCTCTGTGGCCATCATTATGGACAAAGATGTGTCACATATCTGGCTGCAAAATGGTGGGGGGTTCAACCTTCCTTTCAGTTTCCATTTTCATGCTCAGTTTCAATAGAGTGGGGCAAAACAGAAAAAACAGAAAATGAAAGTTAGAACATGAGATAAAACAATGCATCTGATGAGCCATGATTTAATTTCAAAATACTGACAATAGTGGACTCCTGGATCAATGCAGGAAATCAGCCTATAACTACTACTGCTGGCACAGAAAGCTAACAGAGCTTGTCTAGGCCAAAATAAAAGAATTCTGCATTTATTTGTAATGAATCTTTAGTTAGTTACTGAATGCTTAAATCATGGAAAAAGAAATAAAAAGCTTCATTTTGTTTTCTTTATCTACAGCCTGAAGATCTGGCATATCACGTGGCATATACATGATGTCCATCATACAGACAAGCAAGCAGGTTTCCTTTTTTGAAAGAAAACATTTTGTTTCAAAACACTAAACAAACTGTTACATTCCAAGGTTTTCTAGCAACAGGTAAAGATCACCATTAATAGAACCTGATTATACACGAAATAATATCAGAGCATTTTTTAAACTAAAGGAGGAAAAAAAAATCTCATCATGTTACACTTGTTGAGACACAACCAAAAATGTTTCTTGCGTCTGTACTATATCATCTGCCCAGTGAAATCACATGTTCACAGGTAAGACTGGTCACAGATGGCAAACTTCATTCCCCTGAGAGAAAACCTCAGGTAATCACACCAAAATACCAAAACAGAGAAGAAAAAACCCACATCTCAGTCATTGCAGAGAATGATGCAAGTGATGAAAGAGTCTGAGCTAAGCGCTGTGCACTCCTGTGCATGAACACAAAGTAATAACTTCAGAGACCTTTGCTTTCTCTTTTACTCTGGGTAAACCCCTCCAGGACTCATGGCACTGCTTACTATTACATGTAGGGGCCATTTATTAAAGAGAAAAGGAAAGCAACTATTTTCCCTTAAATTATGACTTTGTAGTTTGGTTGTAAACACACTGCAATTCTTCAGCATAACATAATGTACTTATTAAAGTTACAGGAAATGGCTAATTGTGTGTGTAATGTCTTTAGTTTTCTTCATGAAATAATGTTCAGTATTTATCTCCAGATGGATTAGGTAAGCATATAAACAAACCACAGTAATTTATATCAGCCCAGTGTGAAAAGAAAGTAGACATCAGAGATCATTTAATAAGAGGTTAAACAGAACATCCCTGTTAACCCAGCAACACAAATAAAACTACTTTCACACTAGTTACATCAGACACAGTGCTGATATCATATGGTGAAGACAAAGACTCAGAAAGAAGGCTGAAACAATCTATTCACAAAATCATTTTGAAGTAATCATTAATGTTATATTTATTCCCTTTTCAACTATAATAATCTCAACTGGCTGATTATGGTTTCTCACTTCAGGTTGATTTATCCAAGGGAACAGTGCAAAAATAAAAAAAATTATTTCACAAATTTTACTTTTCAAGGAAAATATTTAAAGAAAATGTGAATGTAACAAATTTAAACTAGTAAAAACCTTATTTTTCAAAACCAATTGTGACATCAAAACAGACTTCATGGCCTTCAAACCATGTAGACACCCTCAGAAACCAAACCCTAATTTGCACCTCTTTCTTTCTTGTTATCTCCCTTCTCTTTTCTCTCTCTTATGATACAGCACAAGCTCTTAATCTAACTGTGATAGTTCAGTAACACTTATCTCTGGGAGGGGGAGGATTTTCAAACCCAAGGTTTTAATACCCATTATAACATTTTTTGAAGCAGGATAACATGAGGTAATAAAGCTCACCATCCTGTCTGCATCTTTCAGGCTGATGGTGTTTCAGTCATAATTGTTGTAATGGGCTTGAACCAAATTTACACATGAATTTCTTCCTAGAAAAATTGTTTCTAGAAGTTGATCCTCCCTAATTTTTGTTAGACAAATGGGAAAATGTACTGTAAGTGATAGAGATCTCTTATTAAAAAGAATAACTCAAAAGAATGACAAGATGCAATCTTACTATGATTTTTTAAAATAAGAAACATAATGGGATTCTGTAAATGTAAACCCCCCAAAAAATAACTAAGACGTTAAAATAAAACCATTATCTTTAGCAAATTCTTTTTACTTAACTGAAATAAAAAAATTACAGTTTAAAAAAATTATCTCTGGAATTGTTATTAAATAGAAAATATTCCTATTGAAATTATTCTGTACCAACAAATCTGCCTTTTCCAATTAAAAAACTTTCATTTGGAAGCATTTTAATCAAGCATTCCTAGTTCAAAAAAATCCAACTTCTACTTTCCTCTAAATGTTTAGTCTAATTTTTTGAGCTAAGGTTCTATTTTATTGAGCAAAGTTTATACTGGGAATTTTCCAAAGCAAAAAAAAAGGGAATTAATTTATCATGCCTGTTATAATGACAAAGTGTTGGTATTCTTGCCAATATCTCCTATACCTTTCCAATTCCAGCAGCTAAGTTATAGCTAATAGATACTGAAAACATGCCATTGATCAATCTTGGACATTTTCCACTAGTTTATACTTTTTATTCTCTCATTTAAAATAGAATGCATTATAGCATTACACTTGCTGAAAGCAACTGCCTACTTAAACTATTTTTCAAAGTTATTAAATATCTCTTATTATTAGGAACTCATTAGAAAACTATTCAGCAAAGTTTAAAACTTCTTTAATGTTTAATTGCCTTTTTGATCATTAATTACATTTGCAGATAGAACTTTTTAAATCTTAATTTTCTCATTTAAGTCTGAAATAAGGTTCATTGCCCAATAAATTTTATTTTAGTGCAAAGACAAGGCGCATGTATTGATGAACCTTTCAGAAGAAACCTACAGCTCAATCAGAATAAAATTCTATTTATCCACCATTTCATAATATGAGAATGAAAAAGTCATCTTTGCAGCTGAAAGTTTGAGTTCCTTGGAAACCATCTTTAAGATTTATTATTTATGCATTTTCTAATAGAAGCTATGACATGAAGACTTTTTATTTAGAAATATCTACTACAGGAATAAAGCCACGACACTTGCCAGTGAAATGAAAGAGGTTCTCGTTCTCCACGTCCAACACAGAAAACCAACAGTAAGGACTCAGATACAAACACTGACATATTGATGTCAGCAGTTGGAATTGATGATCTTGGAGGTCTCTTCCAACCTTAAGGATTCTGTGATTAGATGACATCTCAGGGTTTGTGTGAGTCAGTAGTGCCTGGAGCAAAGCCCTTCCTCCTGTCTATGAAGGTTTATAACAGTTTCACCATTATCTAATGATGAAACACCAGCATTCTGCATCTTCTACACTGAAATAAACACCCTTCTCTTCTGGCTTAAATGACATCTGCTGTGCCTTCACAGACACACTGTGGCTCAAGAAAAATGATCCTGACGTTACTGGGTCTTGGCAGGGTGAAAGACTGACTGATCTGACTGAGAGGCAGAGCAAGCTCATGAACTCTCCCTTTCTGGAAACATAACTCATTCTGCAATGGATTTTTTAAACCATAACGTGGGAGTGTTTCTAAGATAACAAACAGCATTTTGTTCAACTCAGTAACAAACAAATATACTTCTTTTCTTCGCAACATATTTGTAAAATTTACCATATAGTGTTTTTTTAAGAAATACCACTAGAAGAAACTTTCCTGTTTCACTTTCAGATCCCTCCTTACCTCTGTCTTTTACAAAATCTGTAATTTGAATTGTCATATCTGCTGCTTGATGTTCCTTTACTTCATGAACTGCATTAATTTCCAGCATAGTTTATCTAGGAAGTTCAGGCTTATAAGTAACAGATCTGAAAATATTAGAAGTCACATGACTGTACTTATTATATTTTTAAATACATAATTAGCAGGCAGTCAATTGTGTATATACCACTCTTGTTCAGTCCTTGAAACCTGTGGTTACGACAGAAGGGTTTTGGTTAAAGACTTAACTAATGGTATCAAGTATCCCTAAGGAGGAAAATTCTATATAGTTGGGTGAATTATTAAAATAACAATAGTGAGCGAAGCTCAGTACTAGACTGGCCTTGCTTGCGTGCTTGGTTTTTATTTGCCTATTTAGGAGGCACTAATGATGTGATGTTCAAAGATCGACATTGGACTTACATTTGCACTTTGGAGACTTTTTTTTTATGATTCTTATTCTTACCAAGCTGTAGCAATATATTCAGTGTTCCTGCCACAGTTAGGTTGTGAAGATAGAAGACTTTGGAATAATAAAAGCATCCTTCACTGAATATTCCTCTGGCTGTTGCTTTATTTTTTAAATCAAATCTTGAAGTTGCATAGGCAACTCCAAGGGACTCAAATTCAGTTTCATTTGTAAATACAAAAAATTTTGCCTGTTTTTACCAAAACATATTTGGGAAAATAGCTACTTCAAGTCAGGCAAAACATAGAGCTAACGCTTCAGTTTTGACATGAATTAGTCTGAAAACAGACAATTTTTTTAGATAACTTTTAAAAATTGCTCAGGATTAGATAAAAGTAATATAATGAGACTCTTTAATGTGTACCTTTAATAATATTTTTATTACAGATATATTATTCCTAATTCTGTGTGCAAAAGGCTTCATGGCTGATAAGGAAAATGAAGGGGACCATGGGCATGTTAGTCATAAGTTTTTTCCTACTGCTAGAAATACCTCTAAGAATAGTTCCTATTACTTGTCAAAAAAGTTTTTAGGCAATTTCACATATTTTGGCAAGTCTGCTACTTTCAGATAATTTTTGCAATGTCAGAGCTCAGTCAACTCAAACTTACTGCATTTTGACAAAAATACTAAATGGTTCACTGAAAAACGCAAAAATCTTTGCTGATTTGTTTTTAATTGATCAGTCCCTGTTGCTCTTAAAGATCTTTCGTTTCTAGAGTCAAGGCTCATCACTGCCCTTCCTTAACCCTCTTGTACCACACACCTGAGGACTCCACAGCGCAGGGGCTGGGATTTACATGCCTAGTTCTCCTCCTGTACTCTACTTGCACTGCTTTTATGAATCCCATGTGTTGTTTTTTGACTTGACCTCACTTTTGAAATGAGAAAGAGCGCTTATCAATAGCCTCCAAACTGTTGATTTCCCTGTCTCTGATAGTCAGACTTTTACCACTCGTATCATTTTTCTGCAGGCATTAAATCATAGAGTTTCCAGCTGGTGCAGCAGCTCTTTGTCCTGAAGATATAAACAATCTGTTTTCAAACTCAGCAGCGACTGGGGACCTGTCCTGACTAACAAATAGCATTTCCTTCGAGGTGGCATCTGACAATTTAACAGGGCTAATTTCTGAAGATCTTTCTTGCTTCATTAAGGATTATTAAGAGATTAACATTTAATCCATTCTAGTAAAAAAAGGATGAGGGTGTGGATAAAATATTGAATCTCATTCCTCTGAGTACAATTCTCTTTCAATACCTGGGGAGAATAAATTGCTGGTGAAAGGGCTTGGTTAATGGTGCACCTGTCTGCTTATTTGTTTGGTTTTAAGTATAAAGCAAAATAAAATCAGACTCAACTGATTAAGGAGTCAAAAGTTTATGAACAAATAAAATCTCAAAGGTTCCTGATCTTTCTCACACTGGAATGTTTGTGGTGATCTTGAATCCTTCCTCTATTTGGGAACATATCCTACCCCAAATATGACTAACGATGTATCTACTTAAAACCATCTTTTCTTGTCTTTGAGTTTTAACATGATGTGTTAGGCATTGGAAAATACTGGGTGAATAAGTTTTGCTCTTTGCCTTATAAAAGTAAAAAGAAATACTGAAGTAATGCTAGTGCTCTTGTTTTCTCTTGTTTTCAAAATGAGACCTTAAGGGAAGAATAATATGAGTTGGATTCTTTCTGATGATCTTTTTCAGCATTTTGGCACACAGAGATAATACTTCAAGGAGAAAAGACAATTGTAATGATTCAGTTTGCTGGGGAATCTTAATGTTATTTGAAAGCATGACTCCTGTGTTTGTAAATACACTCTAATCATGACTATGCACTCACATCCAGAACTTCTGCAGCTATGTTTTGCTTTAATACTTCTTTTCAGAACTGTTTCACAGCCTCTTCTGGCTATCTATTCCCTGTATTTTATATAACACACAATGTTTGATGACACTAACTCCAAATGGCTTCAATAAAACCCAGGCAGACACCAAATAAACATCTACCTTGCTTACAGAGAAATGTAGGTGCACTTTTAGCTCCTGAATCAAGATACAGTTTTGACAGAGATTGCACAAGATCCAACAGCTGTGAAGACCTTTTGGCACAGCTTGCTAAATCCAGAAGCTCCAGCCACATTTACAAGCACAGGTGAGATCTGTACCACTATACATTCATCACTGATATCCTTCTAAATGTGTTGGGACCCACCAGCACTGCCATGCCTTTCGCTGCTCATTTGTGTGAGTGAACATGCTCTTGGGTGGCTTCTCGTGGGAAGGGCACAGAGGAGTGAGAGATCCTTCTCACTGAGAATAAATTAGCACTTGGTTATTTAGCCTGGGGAAAAGTGACTCAGGGGAGACCTCATTGCTCTCGACAATCACCTGAAAGGAGGCTGGAGAGGGTCTGTGTGTCAGTGTCTGCTCCCAAGTAACAAGCGACAGAGCAAGAGGAAATGGCCTCAGGTTGTGCCAGGGGAGGTATAGGTTGGATATTAGGAAAAATTCATTCACTGTAAGAATTTTCAGGCATTGGAACATTCCAGGCTGCCTGGGGAAGTGGTGGAGTCACCATCCCTGCAGCTATTGAATAGGTGAGCAGATGTGGTGCTTTGGGACATGGTTAATCTCAGACTGGGCAGTGCTGGGAGGAATGGTTGGGCTCAGTGATCTTAGAGGCCTTTTCCAACCTAAACAAATCTATGATTGTATTCTATGATCCTATCAAGAAGAACAATTAAACCCAGAATGAGTACAATCACACTCCAATTTCTTGATCTGAAGGGTTTACTTTGCATTTTTCATTATAATAATTCTCCTTTCCTTAGTTCCTGGCCACCAGTACATACTGTTGCTCAGTTTTTCAGCAGAGTTTCAGCACAAACTTTCAATGCCTAATGTGCTAACTCCTGAGAACTGGTAACCCATTTAAAACTCAAAACCAAAAGTAGTCATGTAGCAAGTAGGGAATGCCATCAGCTGATACCAAAGTACTTTACACACAAAACAATTCAATATAATGTTATCTTACTTTAGTCTGTAGCATTCAGATTTAGGAAGATTTTCAGTATCCTTTAATGCTTTTAATAGACGTATTTTTATCCACAACAAGATAGTGGAAAAGACAGAAGATAAACAGAAATCTAAGAGAGAGGGAGGGAAAGATTCCTTTCAGAAATAAAAGCAGAGTAGTTATTCCTGTTGCCCAAGGGCTAATGGTTGCACACAAATATACTGAAAAATGACATAAAAATCATTTGTTCATCAAACTTAACACAAAATTCCCTTTTTTTCAATATAATTTGCATTCTGAGTAAGCAAATCAGATAATTTCCCCTATCTTATAGAAAGAGGATACAAGAAAAAAATGCTCAGTTTTGGCCAGAAATACGATGAGGCATTTGAAAAACAGTCACAAGAATACTGAGCAGAACATCTTCATACAAACATAGCACTCGAGCTGCTGTGTTTCAATGGGAAAGGAATATTATCCCTCTTCAAGTATTAGAAAAGGTGTAGGAGTAGAGAAGGAGAAGGAAAGAGACCTTTCAAATGAGAACACTCTTACTGAGTCACTGCTATGGTAAGAGGTACAAAATATCCTACTCCTTTTCAAAGACTTCAGAAAGGCATTTGGGTGTTCTGGGTCCATTTATCCTCTTTGTAGGATCCAGGGGAAGATGAGAAGCTGTGGGGAAGGAAAAACTGATGGACGTTCAGGGCATTTTCTTGCCACCCACTTTTGTACAGCTCACAATACTTAGAACATTCTTTACTACGTGCTCTTCCTATCTATTTTGCCAGTGCCAGCTAACAAACCTCAGTCATCTTCTTAGCTGACTACCTGGCAAGATGGAGAACAGTAAAAACCTACACAGGCACTGACAGATTCTGACTGAATAGGTGGAAGAATGATAATGTTTTTAACAGAGTTGAATTTAAGCTTCTAGCAAATGTGAAACCTCAGGTGAAATGTTGGGATGATTTTCCAAAATCCTTTTTTCTCCTACACCCACAGCCCACTCAGTTATGCTGAACACATAATAAATCCCTTGTCAGTCTGCACCAGCCCCTGTGGCACTGCAGAACTTCTGCATATCCACACATAACTCTCTCATGCAAGGCTAGACAGGAAACTTATTTGGTAGTCCAAATAATTTGTTAGGCCTTCTAATCACCTGATTTCTCTCTTCATTTACTCTTCCCAGATGACAACTGGATCATCCTCAAATAACTTCTCTGGCATTTTTTTAGGCTTTTAAGTGACCAAACCAGGTTGAGGCAACATAAATTAGGTATCAGAAAATAAACAGTAAAACTCCATTCTGTTAAAAGAGATTTTGCCTCAAATTGATCTTCTCACAGTTATTCACACCCTGAGTATGCCCAAATTCATCCTATACCTTGGAACTTCTTATGCTTGTTACTAATATATATAGACCTCATATAGTCTGTATTTAAACTCTGGGCAGATGCTCAAGTTTTTCTCTGAGATCTTCTGAAGCACTTTTTAGCTGAAAGACACCACCACTCTTTCTATTTTAGACACACATATATAGGGTATTCTAAATCCTTCCACAGGAAGAGAGAGTTTGACACAAAAAATAGTGGTGCAAAGGCCACAGCATACAAATCATACAAATGCATCAGCAGATCATAATAGCAACTCCCTTTTCAATAATAATTAAAAAAGAAGAAATTCTTTCATGTATAAGTGCTGTTGAGAAAAATAATATGCTTCAAGGGAAAGATTGCTTTGAATCATGAACTGCTGAAGTTTAAGGTAAATTACCAATGGGGTTGAACTTTACTAAGATGTATAATTATAGCACCATTTTAGCTGTCCTTTAGGGCACAGATTACAGCAAGCTGTTAGTAAAAAACGACTATTATCTTATAACAATGCACAAACAGCATACTGTCATTGAAAAATTCTTCCTTAACCAAACAGAGTGTTAATTGAATGCTAAATTTCTGGATTTGGCACTTGGAGGCTTTGACAGGACTGGAATGAATGGTAGCCCACTGGGAAGCAGAAAAGTAATAGCAATCATGATGCTGCTAAGAGCACTGCAGACTGCTCATTCAAGGACATATGCAGCAGTCAGGTGAATTTAAAGCCAATATATTTACATCTGTAAACGTCTCTCTGAATAAAGTACAATATAGGGCTGTTTCTTAAAGAAAGGGAACTGTGTGTGCCATGGCCTGAAACACCCAGTGATTGGGCACAGCCTGTGTTGTGTGTTAGCTAACACATTTGCTTTTCTGTCAGCTCTGTATAGCTGCTGCGCAGATTAGGGATGTTTAAAGTAGGTTGCCTGGGTGAAGTGCAGCTGGAACAGCAGGATCACTGGATTTACAAAACCCTGCTCCTGGAATCAGGCTGCATGGTATGGACAGGGACAAGCCACAGCTCAAACTCACGTGCAGATTTCCAGTGCTCCATTACTTCCCTGAAGCCAGTCCCATGTGTTCCACCATCCCACTAATTTACCCCAATAGATGTGTCGGTGTTTTGTGCTGTTCCTTCATTTGTGGAGGAACAGACAGAGCTCTGGTCTGGAGTCCCTGCATGCTCTGGGACAGACACAAAGCAATGACCTTATTAAAAATAGCTTTACATGGCCCAGAGGAGCTGCACAGGGCAGAGTCCTGGGATGGCCAGACAGTGAGCAGAGTAGCAGCACAATAGAACAGTCTTTCTGCAATGTTACTGATATGTAAGTGAACTGGAATATTGTACAGTAAGGATGGTATGACTGGAAACAGAAGCAATGGATACTAGAAGTGAGTTAATAGAACTGAGTACAAGGTCATGCATTTAGTGACTAGCAAGAATCTGAGTTAAACTGAGCATCCTAAAGTTACAAACTGCAGAGGAGGTGAGGGGTCAAGCACTTGCCAGATGTGGAAGGGAAAAGGCAAAGAGGTAATTTCTTGTGTGGGCAGAGACATTATCACCCAGAAGACAGGGCAAGTACAGACCAGAATTATACAAAATGCTACTTCTTGCCTGCTCTGAGTGATTCTGTTTATCTCATTAAAATACACAGAATTAAACCCTGCTGAGAGAAGAGAGGCATCATAATCAGTGAGGAAAGTCTTCAACCCTAACAGACAAGGCTAACAGCCTAACTTAGGCCTGGTTAGCCTAACTAAACAAGAGCTAGGGAGAAGAATGATTGCTCTTAGAAGACACTTCAGGAACACACCAGGAAGGGAAAAGACATTTTTTTAAGCTAAGGGATAATGCTGGTACAGGAAAAAATTAGTATAAATTGCCTTGAATATATTTGGAAGTACATTAAAAAATGATTTTGATCAGGAGAGAGAGGTCCCAGAAAAGACTCATACGGAGAGTAGCTGAGAAAAAAAAAATGGCAAAAAGTTTGTAGATGGGATTTATTTAGTTTATTAAAGAACTATATGGTATTTTTGCACACGAGAGCAGAAGAGTGCTTTAGATGACCAAGAAGTTCTGTGAATCCTACTTCCCCTGTACACAAGCAACTGTATTTGAAATCAGCAATTAAATTCAAGCAAGGTCTATTCAGTCTTAGGAAAATTCATTTGATTCTCTTCCAGACCATGCTATCTGGCCATGTAAATTTTTATGTAAAAAGGATGGTACACTGTGTATTTACTACAGCTCAGAAATACTATTGAGGGCCACCCTTTAGTGAATTGTCCTACTGAATCTCACTAAATGAAAGATTTCTCTTCTCAATGAAAGCTCTTCCTCATGCCAATCTACAGCTACTTTGTCTTAGATACAGTTTTGCTATTAATATGATAAATATGAATAAACAATTTTAGAAATTATAAACCAACCCTGTCATGTATTCCTACAATGTAGAGCATTTTATATAGTTTAGAAGATATTAAAAAAAGATTGTCACCTTAAAGAAATACATTGGAATTAAGGATTAATATTTTTCTTTGATTCTAAGCATTGATCAAAGAGTGTAGTATAGCTCTTTTGCATTTTCCTTGAAAAGTACTAAAGGATAACACTTGAAGCTCCTGTTTCCTTATGCTGACTGAAGAGCAGATATTTACAAAAAGTGAATAATATTTGCATAGCTGATGAACATCTAATAACATGCAGTAAGACATGTAATGTCAAATTTGCATGAGATATCAGCTTTTATAAACAGCTAATGTCTCTCTCATTATCCCCTTTATGAGTCTGTTGTTGAAGGGTTTTTAAGAGCCTCATAATTTTCATCTGATGGGTTATAAAAATAACAACTTGATTTGGATATTAGCTTAAAATGTTAATCACATTTCAGATTACATAGTACAGAAATCTGTACTCTCAGCACTTATACATGTTAGAAGAAGGTGTGTCCCATTTAAAAGCATTTGTGACATCAACTTTGGATAGTATGAAAAAGTTTGATCAGAAATTGGCAATGTTAGGAGGAGTAGACCCTATTAAGTCTCCTTAACCTTTAAACATTGCATTTGGGCTGTAGGGCAACTTTTGGATGCCTATTCCTCCTCAGGAGGAGCAGCAGGTGTCTAACCCTCATCAGCTGGTTCTGTATCCTAAAAAGTATTGTTAAAAATCACTGTTAAAAAAATTTAACTTCTAGTGAGAGCTTCTGGTACTTTCCATTTTCTACCCATATTCTTATCAGACAGAATGGTTTGTCTGTGATTAGTGCTAATTAACATTAGGCTCTGGTTTAGTTTCTCCTGTGTGCCAATGAGGAGTCATGTTCTTATTTGAATTCTCGGGCTTATGTTCATCAGAATTTTCTCTCATCTGAGGCTGCAAACAGAAACTGGTAGTTTTCACTTCATATGGTTTTGCAGATTCACAGTGAACAGTACATTTTTCTTTCTCTGTTTGAAAACAGAGCAAGATACTTGCTCACATTCATGAGTCATGAGTGAACAGAGAGGGCTCTATTCCGTCCACCCTCGCCAGGTTCAGGCTGGTGTAACTTGGCAGTAGTACAGCACCTTCTAACTTAGCCCTTTGTAATGCAAGTAGGGTACCAAGTTCTGGGATTTGCCTCAGCTGAAGCTGGATGAAGTGCACACAAACCAGTTTGTAATATAATGGATGATTTCAGCAGTCAGCCCTCACTACTGCCTGGAGACTAAATGAGCCCAATACAGTTGTTTACTGTATTTCAGATATTTCCTATAGTAAGTATAGAAGTTCAGATAGTGTTTGTACTAATTTAACCTTGTTTAATTACATTTGGTAATCTAGGCAGCTTCTAAAAGCATGTGTTAAACTCTCACACATTTACAATAACCAGCTGCAATAAAAGATTAATTGGATATTACTATGTATTACTGTTAATCTTGAATACATTTACGGCTAAAACAATGCTTTCTTTCTAAGAATCCCACTTCTGATGCACAGAAGCATGTGCATCATTTTATGCCTCAGTTTTGCCATTCATAAAACAGATTCCTTTAGTGCAGGCTCCTGTTCAGAGATCAGGGCTGATGCTTGATCTCTAACCAACTATGAAACTTTGTTTTTGCTTGAACCATATAAATTTCCCTTCATGCAATACTTAAATAAATGATTTCCTATAACAATTAGAAATTAAGAATTCACTAAATTAGTTTTATTCCTTCATTTTCAAACTCCAACTGAAGCGGTGGAAAGGAGAGCCTGGTACGATTGTTTAAGCTGATGCAGGTATTTGCCCCTGGTTTCCATCTCAGTCATTTCCCCTCACCATTGCTGCCTGAGGTGCACAGATCATTCAGGTACCAAATTATCCTAACAGTGACCAAAATGCATTTTATGAAGCTAGAAATCCCTCAAGGATAGTGCCAGGGTTAAATGCTTTAGTTCAGCTCGTTGCTTTGCTCTACTGGGGATCTTTCCGCAGGCTGTGGCAGCAGGTGATGCACATGTCTCTCAGAGTGGTTTACTTACTGATTTGGAAGAAAGCACCAACATTTCATCCTGCCTGCTGAATTTAGCTTAGACAGATAGACAGAAAATGAATACTAATAATGGTAGAAGAGGAGAAGAAATAACTACACATCCCTGCCAGCTGAGCCTTCCTAATTGCTGACCCCAAATTTGGGAGTTAGAGCAGAGCTGAGCTTTGTGAGCTGCTGTGACTGCTGCACTAGAGGAAATCCTTTCTCTGCAGAAGGGCTTGTTTCTCACCTTCCCAGAGCAAGTTATGGTATGAATCACTAAACAAGGAAGATTAAAAAAATACTTTGGTATTTGGCAGTCAGAACAGGTATTTCTTGTACAGAGGCCTGCTGAAGTTAGAGGCAGCTTACAGAAAGACTTCACTGAAGGTGGAAATAAAGGACAGAGGTTTTTGACATCTGGTGCACCAGGAGTGACTCCTTTTCTCCACCACCCTCCCTACACATCCCCCAGCGACCTCCCCATTAAGCACTAACGCATAAGGTGTCCTACACATCCTTGCAAGGGAGAACAGGTTACACCAGAGGAAAAGGTGAGTGTGCAACACTAAAAGGCAGAATGATCAGGAAGAGACTGCTGACTCAGGTTGTGCAATTTACTGCCAAATAATATTTCTAGGTAAACTGATAAACTGACCCCATCACACATCCCTACTCTTTCTGCTCATGTGAAAATTGACCTGACCCACAGTCTGACTGCGTGAGGCTGAAGGGCACAGCGTCCTCTTTGCTCATGGTCTTCTCTGGGGGACAGAGAAGTCAGATCTCTCTGTGGAGAGCACAGATGTTTTCACACGCTCCTGAGGAACACCAGTAGCACCTGCCTGGGCAGATCCTACAGAGCTGACCCATATGACATTCCGTGTTGTTTCTCAAGGAGTATCTGGAGATGTAGGTAAAATTCCAAAACTTTACCTCCCCCCCCACTCCTCTGAGTTTTATGAAAAGGTTCATGAATTGAGTGCACACTTGCTAACAATTTAAAAAACTAAACCCAGTGATGCTAACTACATACAGTCATGGCGCATTTTACTGTCTGCTGGAACCATCTCTTGGAATACAAATTTTAAGACCTATCTCCCTCCACTGGAAATGTGACAATCAATAAGAAATCATATCAAAACAGACAGGAATGGTTTGTATATCCCAAAGCTTTGGCAGATCTAGTTTTATTCTGAGGAAACAATAGTTCTGCATATATTTCCGGCAAAATGAGAAAAGGAAGAGAACTTCAGTATTTATTCTGACTCTCCAAGTTTTCCTAGTTATTAAAGTTGGTTGCGAATCACAGCATTCAAATCTTGTTTGTGTAAATTTACATTTACAAGTCTGCTTTACTCATGATAAATTAAACCTTGAAGGTTTAACCAATAAGGTGAGGTGATACAGAAAGGATTCACTGAACTGCTGGGGTCACTGCAGAAGGCAATCTCTGCAGGCTGAGTATGATTTTTAATCACAGGCAGTAAAACTGAAGGTTAAAAAAATCTGCAAATGCTAATTTGAAAGTGTCCTCTCAGTCCTTCATAGACACATGCAATCTCACCTGCATGGAGTTCAGTGTGTCTCCTCATGTCCCAGGATCTTGCAAACAGGTTGGACTTGAGACACAGCACTTGGCACCTTCAGCGTTCCAAATGCCTTGAAAATACCAGCTGCGCTCTGATCTGTGTTCTAGAGAAGCTCCTACTGAAACTTCTCATTGCTCCTGAGGGTCTCCAGATTAACCTAAATCCTTAGTCGTGCTCACATCACAGCAGCACAGGCTTTTTCTTTTTATGAGTGAGATTTTTTCCCCCCTCCATAGAAACAAATTTGTCCCAAATGCCTGTAATGATTGCTCTTACAATGAGCCTTGGAGAACACAAAGTTATTCACACGAGGGGATGCACTCACACAGCAAAGCTAATAATTTTGTAATTCTGTTTGGAATTTTATGCTCCCCATTTGTATTAAAAAGTTTTAAAAGGTGTTTATTAACTACAGAGAGAAGAAAAAAAGACTAGATTAGCAAGATGGTGCAATTACATCATTGCTAAGTTCAGAATAAGCTGCTGTCAACTCTTCCAGCACACGCAAAATAGAAGAGGCTTTTACAGCCTGTCACCATCTCCTGACAGGCAGGTAAGTCACTGCTTATAATCAAAACAAGGCTCTGTTCTGGGGTCTAAATTCTCCCACGGGTACTCTGCAAGATGACAGTCTTCAGTTAATCCACAACTAGAACACGTTTTCCCTCCCAGTGTGAAAATTGTGCTCCTTTCACAGACACAATCAGAGAGCTGAGCTATCTCCTTTGAACTCCTTTTTCCAAGCCTGGCAGGTACTGAAGGAGCACCTGAGCCCTGTTAGACACAGCAAAGGCTGGCATCACTTATCCCACAGGGATTTTTACCAGCAGATGAGAAGAACCCAGTAGAGACAACCCAGCAGGGTCCTCTTTAGGATTTGTGTTTGATAACATTTCTGAAGTGGTAGCAGAAATTTTGGAAATGTCACCATTCTTTAACCCCAGATTCTTATTCCAGGAACAGCCAAAAGGTATCAAAACACAAAGCTGGAGATGGGTGTAGGAGATGTCTGGAGCACACGTTTGAACTGCTTGTAAACAACAGGTGAAAACAGCAGAACCCCCAACTACAGTCCTAAGGTAGCTAAATGAGGCAGATTGAAAGTAAGGGCTTCAGACACATTTAATGAGTGAATGTTGATGCTTCCAGACCTACAGGCCAGATGGTCCAATCTCTACAAAGCCCAAGGATGGAAAAAAGTAAAAGCCTCCAGGTGTCTACTGTACATTTCAATCTGTGATAATATTCAAGAAATGACAAGTCTGATAAATTAAAACCCCAGGAGGCAAAGCCAAAACCAGAGAGAAATTACAGACAAAATACAACTTATGCAGTGACTTATAGAAACAAAATAGGAATTAAAGAAGCCTCCTATGAAACTGAAGTGATTTTATTTAATACAAAGCATGCAATGCCTTTTTTTTTTTTTTTCCAATTATAATCTGGACGGAGCTGTTCTTTGCTAGTGTTTACACCAGTTCTCATCAGGAATGCTTTTACGTTGGTAATTTTTTTTTTTTTTTTAATTTAGAAGGAAAACCAAGGCTATTGCTTCCTTGATGGAAGGCAATGTTGTGGTTGAGCTATGACACACCTCATTCCGAGTAATGTAAGAAGGTGCTCTGAAAACAAGAGATTTATTTTCTCAGACAGGCAGGAAAACATACTGTTGAACTTATTAAAAATACCCATGTGGGTAATTTTATTCCAGCCTGAGAGCTCCCCAGTTGCAGTACAGCAAGGTTTCACAGCATATCACTTTTGTACCAGACAGTCTTTCATTAAAATTTCAAGTTATCAGAAGATCGCAGGTTCATTATTTTTCAAATTTACCTCTATTTCAATATGCTGAAATAATTTATCACCAGGAAGCAGAGGTGTTGCTATACAATTACTCACTGAGTAAGTGAGTACGTCATTACCTCATCCAAGTAAGCAATTTGAAACAGAAGCCCACTGAATTTGGTCAATGCAATTGAAAAATCAAGGCGAAGTACAAAAATTCCTGATGCTCACTCAGCAGATATGAACTCAGATTCTGACTTCTGTTATTCTAGACATGAATTTGAAAAAAATTGTACAAACCTGAAAGGTGGTGCTTGAAAATAAACAATGCTGCACATCTTTACTCAGATCACAAACAACCTTTAACTCACATTATCCCAGAACCCCCTTATTCATTTTAGAAATCTGGGCCTCACTTTGCTTGATGCCAAGGTATAAAATCATAAAAGTCATTGATTTTTGAGAATAATAAGGTTTTTCATATTCTAAATGTTAATGATATCTTATGTCCATATTATTGGAAAATAACATAGTTCGGCTACATAGAATCAAATTCTTATTTGCTTGTATCTGTTGAAAAACACCTTACAATTCACAGTTGCCAGATTAGTTACACTATTCACTTTCTCCCTGCCTTTTGGAACGAAGTATAAACATAAAATTTTGCCATGAAAATGATTTTATCTTTCTTTGGACCTTTTCTTTCAAGATCCCAAACACAATGAGAAGTGGAAGCTGGTGTGTATTTTGAAGAGTTTATGCAGACTGCAGATTTTCCACTGCCATTAATGTCTAAATAATCCATTTCCTTCCCCTTGATGTATCTGCAGTCTTTATAGACCAATAAGATACAGAACTTTTATATTGGCACTTCCTAATGAGCAGAAGCATCTGTCTCAGAATCTTGTAAACACACTTCTAAAATGCTTCCTTAAATCTCATTTTTCACTGAAATGCTACAACCAGTTTTTTAAATTAGAGCTCTGCTATGTTTGTCCTGGAAACTTTCAGTCCAAGACTGTAATCCCTGCAGATGTATCTAAGTGCATTTGTTGACAATCTGAAATGACAGTTGATGGGACTTTTTAGGGGCAGATATCTCCCATATATCTGATAATTCCTTAAACAAAACAAGCATCACATCACTATGCACATCACAGCATAAAAACATCACTACATTCTTAAGCAGATAATCTAATAGTCTACTCACAGCCAAATATAAGAAATACGATAAAGTCCAAACAACTTGCAAACCTTATAACAAGCATCGTTCTAAGCCAAAAAGTGAGGCACCTACGAGCTTTTCTGTGCCCCAGTGGATTTTTGCAAGCTTTCTACTGATTACACTTCACCATACATGCACGTATACAGTGATCTGATATAGTCCCTTTGTTTGCTCTGTTAGTAATCAATGGAAGGTGAAATACATCTTTCAATATACATGCCCTGTGTTCTAGTTGCCCATCTTGCAATTAAGGCAGGTAAGAAAGAAGCTTCTAGGGATCCCAAGCATCTGCAATATACACAGGGAACTACTGACCAGAAGAAAAAAAAATATATATATAATGTTGGGCACAGGTGCTCAGGAAAGTTTTCACAGATCACGGCATCTACTAAATAGCTGAAATGGAATATTTATACCCATCATGTCCAAACGAGCTAATAAATCACTACAGCTTTTATGCAGTCCCTCTGTTCTTCCAAACTTGACCATCTCAGGAGGGCAAGTGCAGAGCATGGCAGGTCTCTGGCAGGGCAATCTTGACTTTGCATAAAATTTGATGAAAGTAAATACTTAGCTCATATAAATACATTTCATCAGCACATCTTAACCTTCTTAATATAGTTATATAATTGACATTAGACAGTTAGAACTTACTTGCTAAGAACAGAGCTAATTGGTGCTGGTGTTGTGAACTGAAAGTGTCTCCATTTGCAGTGAGAACAGAGAGAAGGAAGACTGAGGCTTGGCATCCCTCAACAATGAATTATAGGGCTACACAGCAATAAACTTAACACTTAGGTTGTAAAAGGAACTGTAAATGGAACCACAAGGCCTTGATTTATGTACTAGATAGATCCTGCTTTGAGATCTAGATTAATTCTTTAATAAAGATGCTATCCATCACTGGAAAAGGCCTGCCTGGGTTGTTTATTTGCCTATCATGAACAAAGAGCGTTAATTATGTTGTTTCAGATATAGTAGGTCTTCCCTGATACTTACAGCCTGCCACATGGCAATATGTCTTATGCAGGAATGCATTATATTTTCAATTGAAAACGACCCACCAAATTGAAAACATAATTTTTTGTCATTCTGAGCTGTATAATGTATTACAGCTTGCACTGCTACAAGATAGCAACAGAAGAAAAAAAGAATCATATCTGCACCTATTTTCACCGTCAAAAATGAAGTTGTACATTATTTCAATTATCAGTAAAAAACATGTCACTAGGAATGAAATAAAGCTAAGGATTAGTTTCAGGAATGTCAAAATGTCAGTAACTGTTCCAAAAACATATCTGCATACAATAGTATAAATGTCATATGCTGAGGCGTTCTGGCCAGTTTTCTCTCAGCTTGGATAGAAATGTCATCAGAACACCAGTTCTTACACAACCTCACCTCATATTTTTTGGTATAGGTTCTCTACTTGGACAAATTCAAACACCAGCAAAATTAAATTAAGAAAAGGGGATTTATGGGACCACAGCCACCACATAAAGTGAGCTGGAACTTGGTTGGCCCCACAGTGAAGCCAAATGCTACAGAACAAAAACTTCCCCAAACTCAAAGCACCCAGGTCAGACTGAGTCAGTTAGAACAAAGCATCCAGGGACTTACCAACTCCAGTCTAGGACAGAACGCTAAAACAATTACACTTGTCTCGTTATTACCCACTGGCAAAATGATTTTAGATTCATTATTGTTATAAAATTAAAATGTATGAAAATATGAGCTAGAAATTGATGACAGCGAATCTAATAAAAAGTTTTAATATAAAAATTGTATATGTGTTTTCTTAAAAAAAAAAAAAAAGAGAAAACACTAGCTGCTACAGTCTCACTCAGAAGTAGAAGAGGTTTTGATCCTAAAATTGGAATTTCTGACTTGAAACATAGATTAAACCTATTGCAAAGGCAGAGCTATTTTTAAATTCAATACTTTGTTTTAAGTCTGTGTTTTGTTCCAACAACAAAGTATAAGTACAATGTTTTAGGTCAAATAGCCGTTAGGAGCTTAATTATATAGCATCACCTCAAGTTCTCAACCCTAACCCAAATATCACTGAAACTAGAGTATCTTCCATTGATTTCAGCAAGTTTTGCATTAGATCCATACTCATTTCCTTCCAGCCAATAAAGTGATGGCATTTTCTCAATATCCTTTTGCAGGCTTCTTTATTTGCTTCCCCTGTGATCACCACCATCTCTAAAAAAAAATGGTTTAACTTTATTTTTTAATTGAAACCAAAGGAAGGAAAGCAAGACTTTTCCAATGCTTCTATATCCTTTAATCTGACTTCTTACAATTAACTCCATGGCTGCTTTATTCTTGTGCTGCAGTTAAAGTAACCAGTCATTAGGATTTCTTTATCTGTAACCTCTGGATTAAAAATCCTCTGATGACAAAAATAAGAATTTTAGCAGTCCTTGAGCTGAAAAAAGTAATATATGGAAACTTTTCTTCCATTCCATCTACAGTCACAAAGTGCAAGCGCCTGGTCTTATTAAAAAACACATTATCAGAACCTGAAGTTTCTTGAGTCTCAGCAGCTCAGTTTGGGCTTAAAAAGTGTTTTGGACAAATGTTCAGATAACGTGGTTTGTTTGGGTTTTTTTTCCTAATTCTGTTTTATAATCCTGAGAGCTACATTTCTTTATCACTGTCTTGCTAGCTCCATCTAAAAAGTTTTATTCCTATTACTTCCGAGGTTGTCAAGATTATGTCCCTATTTACATTTTCATTCTTTGAGCTTCAAACTCACAGTTCAAATTTGTACATGATTTTTGGTAAGCCAGGAAAGTAATATCTAGAAGTTTTAGTAAATCCTTCTTTATAAAAAATAAATTATACTTTTGATTTACAATTTAAAAACCATAAAAGCTTTCTTTCCTGAATACATTGTGATGTCCATTTTATTTTGTCTTCTTTGAGAACTTCCATTCCCTTTAGAGCTCCCCTCTTCCTCTGAAAGAAATTCCAGTCAGTGGCCATGTTTTCCTGATTGAAACAAGCGACCGTGTGACCTTTTAATTTTGTTTTCATTTACTTTAGAGATAACAGAAGACTGATGTTGATGTTTTGTAGTTGGGACACCTGTATGTTGTCAAATCTCCTTTAATACATGGTGGTAAAAAGTGCATATCTGATGCTCAACCTGTACTCACACTATCCAAAATGTTTTTTCTCCTGATTTACATGATTAACTTATTTAATGAAGCAGAAAGAAGGTTTCATCCATGGTAGTTAGTCACAAGCAATGCAGTACTGAATAAACAGCAACAGCACATTAATCTCCCTGACTCTTCATTATTATCACTAACAGGAATACATTTGTACCTGCTTTCATGGTTAAATGCACTTGCTTTCTGGTATTAAGAAGGAAAGAAAAGAGCAACCTCAAAATTATGGCGCAGCATGTTAAGAAATGCATTTCAGACCACCTGGTAGAGGTCACAGGGACATCTTACACGATAAGAAGAGCTTAGGAAAGGAGAGAACATGAAATAACTCACCCCCAAGGAAGGGAGCAAGCACATGAGGCCTCACTCTCTTCTCCTTTGAGCAGGAGTAAAATAACCAGAGATGAATAAAAGATCCTGGTCTTCCATGTCTGAAACATGGAAACCCACAAAAGCACGGAGCCTCCCTGTCCTGTCAGGCTGTTGGCCCATGCTGAGGTCCAGCCACACAAAATCAGTTTCCTCAGAGGCAGAAGACACGGTTATATTTCATGCATTGTCTTTTCCTGCCATTTGCTCTCCAAAGAGGTAAATAAAAGGTGGCATTTGGTGTGATCTACAGCACAGTTCTGTTTGATGGCATTACTGTGAGAGAGCAGTTCCAGGCACAGCGTTCTTCCCACATGGTAACTTAGAATGGTTGATTATTCAGGGATTTTGTTTGAACAACCACTGCCCAGCACAGAGTACATGTGTTCCAAAAAGAAGTGTGATGATAACAATAAAACCCCTTCATTACAGTCTTGGTTGGGCTTTTTATGGTTATATGATACCTTAGCTCTGGGACCTGCCCTGTGTCAGCAGGACTGGTGTGCCAATATTAAAAGTCAAGCACTAGGAACACGGTCTTGCTCAGCAAGATATACAGAACAAAAAATTCCAGCAACACTCCCAGAAAGTAAACTCTTCTGGCTCATCCTCCTCCTCTCAGTTAAAACACCACCAAAGACTTGAACCTCTGCTCATCTTGAAACACCTCTTTTTCCATTCCCAGAATGGTTGTAGCAAATAATGATAGAAACTATTCATTTACAATCATCTCCATCAATGACCAGGTTGCTCAAAGCCCCATCCAGCCCCATCACTTGCAGGGATGAGGCATCCATGACTTTCCCTGGGAAACCTGTTCCAGTGCCTCACCACCCTGACAGTAAACAATTTCTTCCTAATATCTAACCTAAACCTGCAATCCTTCAGTTTAAAACCATCAACCCTTGTCCTATCACTACGCGCCCTTGTAAAAAGTCCCTCTCCAGCTCCCTCACAGCCCCCTTTAGGCTCTGGAAGGCTGCTATAAGTGAAGATATGAATATCATAGGCAACACATTCGTTTTATCCATTATACAGGAGTCTTTGTATTCTAGAACTTGAATATTAGGTAGATCTACCTTTGTGTGCATGAAAAGGTCAGTACCATTGACCAGCGGTACCTTGAAGATGCCAACAACTTTAGATCAGATTCTTTCCACAAAAAGGGTTTTCATTTGGTTTTTGTACTTTTGTCTAATGAACCCACAGGCAAACTTTGAAGGAAACAGTATGAAAGTGATGGAACAAAGCAAGTTTCCTGTCCATTTTCATCTTTGTGGAGAAAAAGGTCTGGCTGGGAATCAGATATTGTAATGGACTGAGCTGACATTGATGTTATTTGCTCAGTCCCAGTGCACCAGAGCAGAACCACAATCTTTCTAATCCAGTGAACAGATGTAAAGAAAGTAGCACATTTTTGAAAGATGGAGGAATTGTTTAAGACAAAAGGAGGTAGAGATCAATAGAAAATATAAATTTCTAAATGTAGAAAACCAGTAAGAGAAGAGAAATTAGAGACGGGGCTGAGGGGCAGAGCAGTAGGACAATGCAGAGAGAGAAACTGGGACTTGCTTTGGTTTGTTCTCTAAACATATTGCAACGAAATGAGTCTATGGTAAGGCAGGGTGATGACACTTCTAAGTATTACCAAAGACAGAGAAGAAGAGCTCAGTAATTTTTTCCCATCTATATTTAGAAAGAAGATGTGTAAATCTTTCCTTTCACTAGCAATCAAAGTCCTCAGCAGACATCATCTGCTTGGGATGACTTGCAAGCTGCTTGTACCCAAGACTCTTAGCTTAATAAATCTTAGGGCTTCACATATGCTCCAGAAGACTGGAAAATTGTGCACTGCGAAATATGTGACCCAAAAATTCTTACCAGGAAATAAGCCAAAGACAAAGAACAGGTTGGCTCTCTGAGAAATCTCAAGATGAAGATATCTACAAGAAGTGGATTTGTGGGGAATTGAAAAGAAATTCTGTAACAAAAAGCAGTGGAGGGTCCTAAACAAGATATTATTAAATTATTTAGAAACAAATGTAAAGCTGATGATAAAACTGCAGATGATGAAAGAATGACCAAGTGATAAACATCAAGGACACAGCAGTCATAGGAGTAAATACAGACTGCTTGATAAACTGACAGTATGTGATTAAGAGGTATCTTACACAGCCAAATGCAAAGTTGTGCCACGTACACTGAACATCCTCACAAAGTGAGAAACTATGTCCCTGAAAGGGGAAGGAGTTATAGTTCCTAACTATCCACATTAAAGTTTTATATTTTATAGTTGCTAACCAGAATTAATCAAGTCAGGGGTTGTACTACATGCTAATTTTCCCAAAGTTGACCACAGGACTGTTTATTAAAAAAACCCAAAAGAATGGATGTAACAAAATAAAATATTCAAAAATATATAAAAATATATGCCATATACCCTGGACTGAGAAGATAACAACCAGCTAGTATTACTGGCTTACACAGATGCTCTTTTTGTTTAAGAAATACAATATATGCCTCTGTCCTGAAGTTATAAATTCATTCTCTATGGATAACCCGAGGAAATGTGTATTCATGAAATGAACAAAGCAAAGAACCACACATTGCACAGTAACTCTAACCAAATTACATAACAATAAATATAAATTAACCTTAACTTCTTGGTATTCAACAGAACTGTGTATTAATTTGTGATTTGAAAGAGTTTTACCTGTCACTTTTTATATTCTCATATTCTTGCTCAACCATTCAAAACAAAAGTATTTTCTAGCTCTAACATTCCATCATATTAAAACAGTGCTAAAGACAGAAGAGATTTCACATACTGGAGTTTTTCAATATTTTTGCAGTATTCATAGAAGAAATCACAGTTAGAAAAAAATGAATGGAATAATTTTGCAATAAAGAATGCAGTCTAATCAAATCAAAACCATCTTGCAGTGGAAATGTATAAAATTAATAAATTTTATCTTGTTGACTGAAGAAGGCAGAAAGGTTCCATTTCAACTTTCAGTTTGAATAATTTAATTTCCTTTCAATTTACATTTATATTTACAAATAAGCAAAATACACGTAAATGAAAGGAATTAACACATAAAATAAAAGCTATTTGACTACAAAAAGCTTCAAAGTGTCTTTTTACTTCCAAAGATATTTTAGGACAACAGTCTCCTGTCTTCACAGGATTTCTCTAGATGCATGAAAAAAATTCATAAAATATTTGCAGAAAAACATAGCTCAGATGAAGTTAATACCAAAAAAAGCTACAGAGAGTTATTGTAGTTCACTCATATCTTCTATTCCATTCATGTTGGTCTGATCAGGTGATGTCACTGCAGTGACCTTACCAGTCATCATTAATAAAGATCCCTCTTTGTGATTAGATTAAAAAAATCACAACTTCAGAGCATAAAAAAAAGAAAGAATACCCTGGACCATCCTTTTGCCTCAGCTGAGAGTCCACCCATGAGCCAATAATGCCAGGGGCCTAAACCCAGTTGCTCCTTGGTCACTCCTCTGTTAACATTCACTCTCCCCTGGCAATGGCACTAATCTGCTACAACCAGGGGTGGTAACATGCAGTGCACACCCACATCAGTAGGTTAGACATTTCCTCTGCTAAAATGAGATATTCCTCACAACGTTTCAAAAATAACAGAAGAATGGAGAAGCAGACCCTTCAAAGGCTGATGGATAGTTACACTGCTGTAGAGCAGAATTTTGGTATAGTGACCCTGCTCTCCGTCTTTGTTACATTTATTGAGTCTAATAACTAAACCTAGGATTGTGAATTCAATGTTAATATAAAACAGATGAGGTTGTATATTAATATACTATTATATTATTATGCAATATTATATGTTAATGTATACATCAATATGCATATTGTTATAATATATTCTACACATAAATTAATATTAAAGTTAATATAATGTTAATTATTAAAATTTAAAAATAATTTTATAATTCAAATATATTATTATAATTTATTTTAATGATACACAGTTATATAATATATAATGTAATATTAATGTATTATTAATGTATACATTAATATAAAACAGATAAGATTCAATGTATCTCACTCTTCTCTGGGAAACAATTTCACAGGGAAATTTTGGTAATTGTGTGCCTCCACTTTACCCTCTGACAACTATGGAGGCAGATCAGCCTGTAAAAACTACTGTAATCCAACTATTTGATGTTACAAAAATTCGGTGAAAGGAAAGCCCTGCACATGTTCTCTGCTTTGCTCCAATATTCCATTTTGTACCAATACAGAAGGATAGGAAGAGTGTGTTTCAGAATCATCAATGTCAATTGAAACAAGGAGTAGACATGGAAAAGCAAGAAAAAGCAAGTGAAGTTTAATCCAGCAAGGTACAATCAATAGGAATAAGAATAAAGAGATACTATGATGAAAGATGAAAGTTAGGCACAAAACAAACCCCAGGTCGTGTTTCCTTAGACTACAGGATCCCTGGAGCAGGCTGATCCTTTTGTTGCTATAAGATGTGTTTATATAGGACACCTGAGTGCCCTGAAACCTGACAAACTGCTGTGCTGGCCTGCAGCTCTGTGGAGCTGGGAGAGATTTTACCCTGCTGCTCATGTTTGTGATTAGTGTCTTGCTTGTCCATTGTAAAAAACTGGGTTGTAAGGACAGAGTCAGAAATATGAACAAACAGGTTAAAACAGACACACAGAACTCCACTGTCACACAGCTCACCTCTGCCTCTGCTTGTTCTACCCCACATCTATTCCCACGTGGCAGGTCCCAGGGTTCCCTCTGTCCACAAAATGTACCACAGCCCCCCACTGCACTTATAGGGACTGCTCAGGTACTTCTAGATTTTGCACTTAATTACAACATTCCAATTCCCAGTAAGATCAAAGAAACTATTTCTTTTAACTGTTCACTGCTGCTGCCCCAGACCCACCTCAATAGTTTTTCATTTGGCATTTTGGAATAAATTTCTCAAGACTCGAAGCAAAACCAAATTCTTAAAAACTCACGAAATTTAAAGCAAATCTAATAACAGTAACAACAACAAAACTTTATGACACTTATTGGAGGTGTAATATTCCATTTCTTCACAAATACTTTAGTGTTCAAGCAAAGAACAAGAAAAATACAGGACAAGCCAAAATTCATTCCAGCTCTGCATTAGACACAGAGTACCCAGACATGATACAGTTATTATGTGCAACCATTTCAATTACAAAGTATGCTAAAGCATGTAATTTGACAGCCACTTCAGTCAGTATCTCTTCAGCTGATCTGACAATAAGGATCAGGGCTTGCAGATTAATTGTCAGCCCCCCAGTTGCCCGTAAATGCTACTGTTTACTTAAAAATCTGTTTTCTCATTTTAATTGCAGTGTTTCCACATACTGAATCAGAGTTTCTTTTCATGACAAGCACTATAACCCAAATGTATTGCTTGAAAGAGTCAAGTTACTTAAAATATACACTGTCTGCAAAGTCTTTTGAGCCTGTATTTATGTTCTTTACAACACCAGATCATCTTTTTATGTTACAACATGTTGGATATTGCTTAAAAATTAATTAATATTATGGCAACAGGAGTGGTATCATGAGTATTGTTTACTCTTTGGAATTTTTAAGAGTATTGAACAGCCTGGTTAACATTAGTTTCTGTAAATTAGTTTTGATATCTGATAATAATAACTAAGGTCTGTGGCAGAAGAGCTTTCGTGACGTGACATGTAATTATAATACAATCTTAACTATCAAGAGGGAAAAAAACTGTCTCAGTGATCCCAACAAATGTGTCTAATTAAGTGCCTCCAAAGTGGAAAATGCAATCACTTAGTAGCTTTAATTTTACATACTCAAAAAAAAAAAAATTAGAAAAAAGAGGAAAAAAAGTTCTTTATATGCTGCTTTGAAATGTATGGAGTATCTCCATGGATCAGTGGCAGAAGTAACCTGAAATATCCATCTATTGTCCACAGAAATCGCATTCCTAAAATGAAATAAAAATGTAACAATTTATTTTCCAAAATACAATTTTTTTTTAAAAAAGACTTCACAGTATCTTCAGCAGAGAACTTTCATTTACTCAGTGTCTTAACATCAGACATTTTCTCCATAATTACAAAATACAGCTGTTCATAACCATTATCACAGAATCACAGATTATGCTGAGTTGGACCTACAAAGATCATCGAGTCCAACCCTTAGCCCTGCACAGAACCATCCCCAAGAGCCACACCATGTACCTGAGATTATCCAAACACTTCTTGAGCTCTGCCAGCCTTGGTGCTGTGACCACTTCCCTGGGGAGCCTGTTCAGTGCCCAGTGACCCTCTGGGTGAAGAACCTCTTCCTAATACCCAACCTAAACCTGCTCTGACACAACTTCAGGCCATTCCCTCGGGTCCTGTCCCTGGTCCCCACAGAGCAGAGCTCAGTGCTTGCCCCTCCCAAGGAAGGTGTAACTGCAGTGGGGTCTCCCCTCAGTCTCCTCTTCTCCAGGATGAACAGACCAAGTGCCCTCAGCTGCTCCTCGTGCAGCTTCCCCTCAAAGCCCTTCACCACCTCATAACTAAGGCAACATTTACCAAACCACGTTTCTTGGCATAAGCAAATCAAATTATTTTAGTAACAAAACAGCTATTTCACCTCTCAGCCACTGGGATGTGATAATATTCTTAGCTGTTGTCCTTTGATTATACTGCAGATATGAAAGGGAGGACCAGTGTGTTTTTATTTCATTTTTATTTCACTGATTTTACAAAACAGTAAGAAAGCACTTACTGGATGAATTATTACGTGGACAAAATATTAAAATGCATATTAAGCTACAGGTTTGTATAATAATGAAATAACTCTTGCACTAGTAACTGATGGGAATTTAAACATCAATTGAATGAAATAAATATTTGGATCCTAGAACAAACAGCAAAGATACTGCAGTAAATTTATCCTCTGTTCAAGTTTTGTGTGAAGAGAGCACAGAGTAGGGACAGGAGCAGACATGAGGCCTGCTCTTTTTATGATTTCTTGAAAGCTGGTGCCCAGAGACCCTCAATCAGACAATTCAGGAATTTTGTGCTGATAATTTACAGCAAGCTGTGCAATCATGCTCTTTCACTAGAAACAGAACATGAACTATTACTTCAATGTAATCTTATGGCCAGAACTAGAGTGTGGGCTACCTCTTCCATACCTCTAAAAGTGACCTTTTTCTGGAAATTGCTCACTATTCAAACTTCCCTTGGTCTGGCTTTCACCTCATTGTGTATTCCTCTTCTCCTCCATTGCAACAGTCCATTAATGTTTAGTGCTGTCTCCCACCTTACCAAGAGTCTGTTCTAATATTCTCCAGTGTTCAGTGTTCCATATTTCACCCCTCCACATTTACTTGGTAATTTTATTCACACACAGGTTTTTATTTACAGTACCAGCTCTCTACTCAGGCACTTTTCTTTCTGTCTGATCCCGGATATCCTCCACTCTCAGCATCACCATCTCCAGCTTTTTCATCAGCATATCAAACCCCTACGTTTTTCAGTCTCCTCTTCTAAAAGCTTCCTTACTTTTGCCCTCCTTTATCGCAGTTGGAAATTATGTGATTTCCCTGCCATTCAAGTTTGTAATCTCACGTTTATTTCTGGTGTCCTGATCTCCCACCTCCTTCTCTATGTGCTTTCTCTGCTTTGCTCTGGTTATCCATTTTACTCAAGCAAACAAAAAGTTGAGAGGGATTGAAATGTTTTCACCTGATCCCCAGGTACCCAGAGAAGATGAGAGACATAAGGAGGCACCTCCACCTGCTCTCCACCAGCTGAAAGCCCTGCTCCAATTTCCAGCCATTTACATCTTGCAGAACTAGAAAAATCATTTTATCACCCCTACCAGAAAGAACTCAGTTTAGGACTGTATTTGCTGCCTTCACTCCATCCCAAGGCAGCACCCAGTTAAAAAGCTCTGAGATGCTTGTGGATACTATTTAATACTCAGGATTTGGCTTTTGTTAGGGGACAGCTGGCACCATTTCACGCCTTGTCCCACAGAAGACACCAGTTATTTCTGTTATAGGGAAAAGAGGGGAAATTATTAACTGCTCCATTTTCAGCTTTCACTAGTTATAAATACTGTCCATTTCATGGGAATATTGGGGAATAGAGAGTGTGAAAGGTCACATTCTTTGGCAGGTTGGGTAATAGCTTTCAAGTCAAGTCTCCCTGATTCAGTGATTTTCACTTGTATTCGGTTGTGTTTCCAGCAAAGGACAATGAGATCTTTTTTTCTAGCTTCACTTTAGCTTGGCAAAAGACACTAGAGTTAGTAGATTGCTGTGGTGTGGAATAACAATGCCAGTAAAGATGTGGTTTGTGATGGTTGTGGTGTTTTTTTCCCCTTTATTGAACTTTTTTCCCCCTTTATTGAACTGACATTCACATTTTAGACAACCAAGCTGAAAAATTCTCATTTGGTCAATTATTTATCTAAGCTATTACCTTTTCAAAAAACCTCCCCAAAACAATCTCCATTCTCAGAAAAATTTTATTTGCAGTTGTTATTATTATTGCAATTATTATTATCTTTTCTAATGACTTTCAAAACCAGAATATTGTCTGTAGTGCTTCAGCGTTTCAAACTGAGCACGTTTCCTAAAATATCTCCTCTCCCAGCTTGCTCTTGCTACACATGATGCAATATAGTTCAGCTATTACAACACTGTTAAACCCAGGCTTTTCCTTCTGACAAAGTAATTTGAAACTTACTGTTTCAATTTTTAACCCATTTATGAATCCCTGTAAAAAATAATTGGAAGAATATAATTCTTCCAAGCTAACACTAGGTGATACCATCACCCCTTTCCTTGACATCCCAAGTGATATTTTTACCTGACAACTCAATTACAACTGTTTTATTTTCTTTAAGAAAACCATAGCTACAAGTACTGCTTCTCACTTATTGCGTCTCAAACTGTAAAATTATGTTATAGACAGGTGATCCAACTTTTTATCTTACAGCTCTATGCAGACCACCCATTGATGTGTTATGGATACTTTTTTCTTAATGTCATTGCTTAAAACACAGACAAACAGATAGATTTTTTTCTTTTTTTTCTTTTTTTCTTTTTTTTTTTAAATCTGACCCTGGCCAGATTTATTTATTCCTCAGATATTGCTAGGGTACTACACACACATTTCTAGAGAGCTCAGGTTAGTCCCTATAAGTAGAAATCATATATAGAGTTTGTATCACTTGCTCCAATTTTTTAAATAGTAGTCCAGCTGAGCAAAACATTTCCAACACAGAAAAATAAAAGGATCAAAACATCTTCACTAAAATGTTTCTATTGAACTATTTACACTAGATAAAAAACCCCCACAAGCCCTACAGGTAGCAAACATTTTTGCAGCCTTTCTTGACTGCCCATTATTTTTAAGGACGGGGTTGAGACAGAAAAGAAAGGTAGATAAAACAACAACAGACTTCTTGGAAACAAAGTCAAAGCCATATATTAAAGTAAAAACAAAAATATAATTTAATATAAATTTTGAAAACAACAGGAAAAAATATAATTTCTGTAGAACATGAACAGATGAGAGTCTAGGTTTTAGCAACTAACTGAAGCATCATCACAATTTTTTTTAATCAATGTAATGTATATTTTTGCTTTATTAGAATATTTAGTTTTTGAGATAAACCCCTGTGGTCTGATCTAGTAAAGGTATTCACATGTTTTTGCTATTCAGTTTCTTGAACTCTGTCAGGCCTTGGTGCTGTGACTACTTCAAGAGGGATTGATCAGTAACCTAATAAAAAATTCTTGTATTTAAATGGTTTTTTTAAAGGGGATCAGTATTCTTGCAGTAACTGCTGCCTAACTGAAGTCCAATACCATCTGAATACTTTCAATAAAACAAGACTTAGATGACAAATGAAGTTTGGTTATCAGCACTATTGCTGAGGAAAAGACAAGAAGCAGTCATAGAAGATAGATGTACGGCTCAGGTAGCAATTGCAATAAATTATATTCATTTCCCTAGTCCCCAGCATCCCTGACATTCAGCAGAACACAGTCCCACAGTGATCTCACACAGAGATCCTGAATATTCTGCCCTCTCCCCATGGGTTGATTGCTGAAGTGCACACTTGCAGTTATATTAGAAGAAAATTAAGACATTTTACTTTCCTAAAGGTTTCCTCCGAATCCCTCCATCATAGCAGGTTACACTGTGATGCAATGCAACAGCCCGAGTCTACAGGTGACTCTTTCACGTGAGGATACACATTCTCAACTGATTTAAAGAGTAAGAATTGAAGAAACAAGAACATAAATAATAAATGTCAGAACAATCCATCTATGTTGTTATTTTCTAAATGTCCTTTGTACTTCTTGGTGTTACAGTGTCTTTTGAATCCCAACCAAATGATTAATCTCCTCACAACCTGATATTATAAAATTAATATTAACTGCAAAGCTTCATCTTTTACCTCCTCACTTGCATTTTAAATGAATAACTAATTCAGATCTCTTAAAAAAACACAGAAGAAAAACCCCCCAAAACATAATAAACCCTCAAGTGGCCGCCAAACTTAGCAGGGTACTGCAAGGTACGAGGCATTTGCATTTATATTCATCTGTGCAAATGGAAGGTATAACACTGGGACACAGAGCCTGTTCTTTCTAGATAATTATATTTTGGAATTGCAATGAAGCAAACAGAATTTCTTCTACACAGTGCAGAATTTCTTACAGATAAAGATACTACATCTCACTGGTGTGAGCAAAGCACACAGGCAAGGGGTTAGAAAAGCTGTCTGCACTGTGAGAAACAGGCTTAGAGCATTCCTCAGTGCTGCTTCCTATGCATGAAATGATCACGCTGAAGTGATCCGTAATGCTGACCTTGAGACTATCTGCAAAGAACTAGTTTTCTTTCAAGACCCACTATTTTGTTTCCTACACAAAAACACCCTGAAGGGTGTTCATACTGAAGGCAGGGTTCTGCATAATGTTTCTCTGGCTGTTGAGGGACTCAGACCAGAGTCTCACGAGTGGGCAGTGCTAATCAGAGAACATCCTGCAGATCTTGTCGTGTCACTTATTTGTCTGCCAAACACGTGTCTCTTTAAAGTGTCTGCACCTCAGATGTAGATACAGCCCAGAAATATCTTCTTGAGCAGGGGGAGAGGTCAAATGGCCCCTGCTCACCACCTCTTCCCATACATAGCAAGGGAAAGGCTGTAACAAATAAAAGGAGGTTTTGTCCTCCATGAAGATGTAGTTAAGCTGTGCAAGTCCTTGCCAAAGGATACTGATGCTTTCTAATGGTTCACAGAGAAGGTGGCTAGGTCAGGAAGAGAAATCCTCTGAGGTTTCTCAAGCCATAAAAGCCTACCTCAGGAAGCCACCACTGTTAGACGCTCAGAGATATGGGAAGGAGCAGCCAGTATTGTACATTTTATGGTTTTTAACACACTTGCTCTGGGCTACCAGTAAAAATACAAAGGATTTAAAAAAAAAACTATAGGAGAAAAAGAAATAAAAAAAGTCTTTCCAGCAATGGCTGTCCTGGTTCTTGACCTTGTGCATATGTTCCTGTTTTGTTCCTGTTTAGTTCCTGTTTAGTACTAAAAAAGTGTTTCACACCTCTGTTGTCTCAATTCAAAAGAAACCACATTCTAAGGACGTGTTAGCTTTGTACAAAACCAAAAATCAGGCTTACTTGCACTTTGACTTCACAGATTAAACACTTAGTTATGCTCTTAAAATGCAGAAGAAAATCTCAAGTTTCTTCATTATGAGTTTTTGCAAAAACACTTGTACAAGCAAGTAGGAGGGTAGAAGGTACCAGCTTGTCTGTTGTTAAGAGGAGGGTTACAGATAAAATTGGGCATCTACAAGTGGCTTATAAGAGAGGACTGAATAGCTCAAGAAAAAGCTGGGGAGGGAGTGACATAGAAGGTGATGGAGATGATGTTGAATTACCAGAAAAGTAGCTTTTTTTTTTTTTTTTTTGTTCTTCATCTTTGTGGTCTTTTGGTTTTGCAGTGTCCCTCTGATCATAGTTCTGCTTGTCTTCCATACTTTCTCAGGGTTTCCTGTGAAAGCTCTTCATCTAATTTTAATGATGAAGAAAAACTAAAGTGTATCAAATATAATAACTCAAACAACACTGTAGACCCTACATTTGTGCAGTGATTTGAAAGCAATCATGAAAAAAGGAAAACTGGATTTACATTTAACATTCTCCAGGCCTGAAAATGCAGGGTCTTGTGGATTTTTATTTAAAAATTGAACAGAAATGAAATTCTCAAATGTGATTTGAAGACTATACTAATTTTTTGTTCATTTCTTTACTGAAAAACATTACGGACTTTCATCATTACCAGAAGTCTTAATTTTGAGTTGTATCTTGAGGGCATTTTGCAAGATTTGCCTGTCTGTGCAGTACAGTAATTACTTTTTTGAAGTGTACTGGAAAAAGGAAACCAAGTCAGCAGGTTTATGATCTCAGAGCGTTTGGATTTAATTAAAGTCATTAGCAGCAACCCTCACTATTCAGTGACTGAACATGTCCAGATAGAGATCTGGAAGCAGAAGCTATAAGCTGTAGGTTTGACAGCTTGCTCAGGTCGAGTATATGGCATAGTTCAAGGTTTTATCTGTGCTATAGAGTGGACAGCAAACATGACAATAGAATGAATATCACTATAAAAAATTAAAAGCTGAGCCTAACGTGATTAAAGGTTAAAGTTAGTAGAAGTAAAGCACACTAATTTATATTATAATCCCTCCTAGAATGTGTTGTGTATTAACTCTGTTCTTGATTTATGGCATTAGAAAGTTTTCTAAGTCACACGTTTTAACGCACACACTCAGTCACAGCTGAATCACTCACTAATGTGCTCTAGTCCCTGATGAGCTGGCCAATTTAAAATCCAGGCTGGTGCCAGAATCTCAACACAATGAAAGTCCCTTCATTGACATTCTGCTGTAATACCTAATAACAATTAGGTTCCTTTTCCTTGCTATTGTATCTTGCTATTGTCATTCCAACAACAGATGCTTTTCTTATAAACCACTGAATTTACTCAAATTTAAATGTCAGGCGGGCCAAGTGAATGCACAGTCCATGAACCTGCACTAGGGAAAATGAGCTCACATCTGTCTCATTATAATATATTGTATTTCCATTTCATTTACTTTCAATTCTTAGCAGAGTTTCAAGCAATTTTTCAATTTCCAAACCAAGCAGCGTCTTAGAAAAGGTTAGGTGATTTTTCTTCCGTGCTGTGGCAGAAAATATATTGTTTTTTGGTATATTTTTATGGCGTCACACAAAGTCCCAGCACAATGTTGCTCTCACAAAGATATTGTTTAACCAGACAGCAAAACAACACGATGCCACTATGCAAAATCTACCAGTGCAGAAATTCTATAGGCAGTTTTTCTGATGAAAACCAGTGCATAATTCCAGGTATCATGGACATAAATGAGTATAAATTTTATACACTGCATAATTGAATGAATGGGATTTCACAGGGGAAAGTAAGAACGCAGAGAGGCTCTGGCAATGTGCAATTATATGGGTTGTAGTGCTGGAGTTTTACAGATATTTAGTGATGCAGGTAATGTCTCAAGGAGTTTCTAAAGTACTTCAGTATTTAGGGAATTAGTTCCTTTGATGTTTTCTGATAGATCTCATTAGTTGCACCTTAGGGTACGTCAGCACATTAAAAAAAAATCTTGTTACTGAATTCAGCATCTGCAGATTAAAATAATGACTTGTAGGTGGATACCAAGTTTCCAGATCAGTCCCTGTATAAATCATTTAATGTAAGCAATATTAAATTTTAAGAGCAAGATGAACAATTGGCTTGTCTGATATGATTAAAGACGTGGGGAAGAAAAAACCAGCAGTAAATTCTGAAAGTCTAAAGCTAAGCTAACAGGTGTGAAGGGCAACTCCATTTCTCCTATAAGGCAGTTTCAGTTGCTGTAGTGTGACCATTATTTCAAAATGATGGCCAGTCTTTTGTATACTTCCAAATATGGAATTTTCAAACTGATTCATGCAAAGTTAGTCTGTTTATTCCCAGTCTTTCAATATTTTCTTATTGTTAGGAATTTTAAACGAGCGTTTTATTGTTGAGTTCCCTGGCAGAAGTCCATGTGAGTTGGGACTGTATTTGGAATATAAATGAGAAAATTAATTAGGTGGTGACAGTGTGGAATATTAGTTTTTAGCTGCCACTTTTTATTAGATCTCTCTTTTGCTGGATGTTCATGAAGTGATTGACAGTGAATTTCAGAAATATAAAGGATTCATTAAAAAATTTCATTCTGGAGAACAATACATTCTAACTCACTCATTTGGGGGGGAAAAAAACCAAAATGCCACATTGTACTTCCACTGCATGGAAATGCAATAGTTTATCCTCTGTTCTGCCTCATTCTGTTAGAAGTCCCAAACTCACACACTATAAGGACTTTTTGAGACTACAAAAGAATAAATTTATTGTTCTTTTCCTCCAAAGGTCAGCATTACTGTCCAAGTGCTGGCCTACAGACAGGTTTTTGTTTTTAAGTGGCACTGATAAAACTCAGTGGCTCTGTGAAACACTGAAAAATTTGCTCTTAAAGTGGACTTAATTACCTCAGGAATACAATTTTACAAAAAAAAAAAAAAAAAAAAAAAAAAAAAAAAAAAAAAAAAAAAGATAATTATTTCATTACTTTGAAGAACATATTTTGTGTAAAAATCATGTTTCTTAAAACTGGATTAAGATTTTAACCTTGCAGAGCTTAACCCCAGACAACATAATGTAAATATATCATGATAGCTTTCTCACCACCGGGCTTCCACTTATTTTTTCTTATTTAACCTTGACATTTTAATTCCTTCTCTATCTCATTTATATTCTCCTGACATTCAACAAATTCAATTTTTAGATCTTGATAGATCTTTTGTAGCTCTACTCCATTACTGTTCAAATGCAAATATGCAGATCTCTTATTAAAATGTCACCGTTTCAGAGTCGTCTTTGGTGCAAATGTTGTTGTTTAGTTGGAAACAGATTATCACAACAACAGAGGGTCTTATTCTGTAAAATTTCATTTTAGTCCAGCCTGTTTTAGAAGTTTACAGCTGTCAGAACTTGTATCTTTCTCTCTGATCCCTCAAGCTGACGCACTTTGTTTGTTCTTATAATAAAACATGTGTCTGTCCTTTAGCTGATTAGTGCATCAATGAGAACATAACAAGATAGTTACTGTTTCCAAAGGTTTGCACATCAAAGAGAACTTTAAGCAGCTTTATGAAATGAATTTGATTTGCTTAAAACCTCAAAACTGCAGAAGGATGGAGCTGGAGGAGGTTGTTGATGTCTTGCATCTTGCATAAGTAGTGTATACAAGTGGTCCAGATATTCATCTTTGTCTACAAAATACTTATGGTTTATGTATGTTAAAACTTAACCATCCTAACTTTTCTAATTGCTTTTAGAAATGTTTAAATATGTTACTTATAATTTAAAAAAAAACACTAAACTTTGTAATAACTCTAAGAAGGGCATTACATCAACCTGCACAGCAGTGGCTTCTTGACACGTAGATCTCTTCATAGATCACGGCGTCATCTATGAAAGCTACTGAAAGTTGCTAGCACACATTTTCAAAAATACTTAAAGTAGTGCTCCTATTCTGCTATGATAAAATCTGAGATCAGAATCAGAGTGAAAGACAGAGCAAGAGATTACTTTCTAAAACGAGCTCCAAATGTCATTTTTATTTATTGAACCAATTTCTAGAAATTCCATAACACAAAAGACTAAGTTTTGTAACTGCTCTTCTAAATATTATCCATTCCTCTACAGTATTGGGAAAGAAAATCACAGAACACATACAGCACATTCCCTCACAATAGATGGGAAGTGGACAAGCAGGGAGCTCTGCAGGCATATCTCTCCGGGGAATTAGCAACCTACCCTCCATGGTCACCAAAATTCACTGTATACTCTAGAAATGTAATGCAATAGGCAAGGTAAAAGAAGAGACAGATACTGATACCTTTCCTGCCATCTACATTTCTTTATTCAGACTGCGTATGGAGATGTTCATGAATTCAACAATCAGTTTAACGTACCTTTTACATTATTTATATTTTCCTTACAGTGTTGAAGCAAATCTATTGGAACAGTAGCAGACTCCTGCCATTATTGGGTCTAAGCTAGCTGGATACAAATACTTCTTTGAAAGGACTTCTGCAAACAGTCAAGAACATACTTAGAACAGCAAGCAGCAAAATCAGAGGAACAGGCCAAACTGAGAAAACACGTACAAATGTAAACACATAACAGCATCTTCACTAACAGACATTCAATCCATCATCTCACAATAGACTAAAAATACAGCAGGTCCTCATGGACTCTCCTCACTATGAAATTTAGATCTATATTTGTAGCTATTTACATAAGATAATGTTTGCTATAAATTAAAATTGGCAGCAGTCATGCATATTTAGTTTGCCCTCACAAGGATCCCCAAATCCCTATCAGTGCTGTTGCATCCAAGCAGCCATATGGTCACTGAACCCCATTACAGACTCAAGCTGACTAAATGTACACTCTGAACTCTCTGTGGGGAACACAGGGCTTACATTAAAAGGTCAACAATGTTAATCCTCTGTAAATGTCTTCTGCTCAAACATGAATCCTTAACCAGTTCACGTTTCATAATCACCTCCTTCTTTTCCTGAAATCCTTGCCCTCCCTTTAAGGTGAAATAAAAACATTGCCATAGAGCAGTCTCGTTAGTATGAACCTCTGAAGGTTGCTTATTAGGCTGAAGCTTCAGGACAGTTGATGTAAGCACAGGAAAAATAAAATAATTAAAAAAAAAACCAACACAAACCAAACCCTGTTATAAAACCTATTTTTCTGTATCTAGTCTCTTCAAGTCCAAAAGCACACCACTGCCAGCTACTTCTCCGTGTCAAAGGACCTGGTAAAGCATCATTTAAGGGACTTCCAAAGCCCCAATTAGTGGTCTAAGTCTTTAAATAGCAAGCATCACCTGCATGAGACTTACCTAGTTTTGCAGAAAGGACAACTTGAAACCTTAAAAGAATACCCATATTCCTTTATGTTTTCCCTCTCTTCATTATTTGTATTCTGCTGCATCACAGTGCTGACCTCAAAGGCCAAAGTACTGATGGCTTTCACTAAAGCAGTAATTCAGCTTTAAACCAGTTGCTGGAGAGTGTAGGGAGTGCTGCCTCTCTACCCAGCCTGAGCAAAGAATGACCTCCACAAATCTCTGACTTACACTGAACTGACATGTGTTCAACAATTTTAGCATTAAATCTTTTATATACTCCAATAGTTCCTGATCCTTCAAGACTTCACCGTCTGATTTGAGAAATTATAAGTGCAAACCTGGCTTTCTGATTAATGAGTCATGAACATCACAAGAAGGCAGCAAGTGACCTCTGTTTGTTCATTTTTTGCAAGCCTTCCTGTAATCAGCATCACAAATATTTGGCAGAGTCTGTTTATTGAATTTACACTGAAGCAAAATCTATTTTCTACGCTGTTTTCTTCCTGTTTTGGCTCTTGTGCAGGAAATACAATAGTGTTGTAGGTGTCTAGACCTAATGGCTGTGTGCTCTGATTCAAACTGCATATGCCCATATCCAATCCAAGTTATTTCACCTAATCAGATTGGGGCAAGGATTGGAGAAAAAAAAATTTAAATAAACAAGGTTACAAAAATAGAGTGTTAAAATAGTGGTAAAAAAACCCCAACAAAACTCAGAAACCAAAACCCAAGAAGCTAACTCAAGAATTTCTATATAAAAGTAATTTAATGTAGAAGTTTTACAGGTAGTGCTTTTAAAAAGAAAGCTAGAAAAGAAATAAAAATGATGATGCAAAATACATGAAAAGCACCACATCTCTGCTTATCCTGCTTTCCAGACTGTACTGTGGCTAACCAAGAAAGTCCTCAAAAGAAGATCCTCTTCAGGGTGCTAAACACATACTGCTAAATCATATTGCTTAAGGTTTCATATCTCCTTTTGGAACAGCACCAAAGCACAAAACAACTCCAGGTCTCTACATCTAAGGTTGAGCACATGATTTTGTTATTGGGGATTTTGAGCAGGAAGTCACAAGCCCTGTAATGCCATTACTTGATAAACTTTGTATCAGCCACTGTGGGTAAACTGGTAGCGTCAAAGGCAAAAAAAAGTTTTGTTTCAGACTAGAAACAGGTAACTCATTCTATCAACAATTAAATCTTGATGCTGGATTGGGAATGTGCAGAGGAAAAGAGCAGTACTTAGTGGCCAAGTGGTGCCCTCCTCTTCCCTCATAATAGCAGGTACCAGGGAATATTATCAGTACCAAAATTACAAATTTATTCATTGATCTGAGGAAACTATCAAGAAGGATGTATGGATGGACAAGAGCAGGAGGATGTCAGAGACACTCAAACTCTCCTCAAGTGAGCACTCAGGGCATGGTGGGCACCCTGGAAGAGGCAGAAGAGAGATCACAACATATAACAGCAAGCACCTTGAGGAGGAGAAAAATGGTCTCTGCATAATTTTTCAGACACTCTATGGAAATCATTGTTACATTTAATTCTGGGAACGGAGGAAACAGTGCTGAACTTCAAAACCTAACAAAGTCCTGAGGGATGATATATGGAAAAAAGTATCCTGACTGACCTTCCTAGAAGCCAGAGGAAAGGCTGCCTTGGAGAACTGCAATAGATTTTCATCTCGAGCAGGGTCAAGATAAATCTGAGGCCAGTGAGGATATGGTGGATATATACCTCTAAAATAAAAACCAGAATGTGATCTATGTTTTTTAAAAACAAGTCAAGCAGAAATGAAGGAAACCTCATGAAGTTATATTTTAACTAGTCTTTAAAGAGATTTTGCAGGCTCTTTCATGGGATTGTGGGGTATTTATAATACCCACGTAGCTACACATCCAAACAATGGTCATGCAAATCAGTTGTATAGACAGAAGAACAACAGTTTAAATATTCAAGAGGCAGAAGTCAGCCATGTAGTAGACTTTTTCGTGGTACATTAGGAGATTTAGAAACAAAAGTCTATTAGCATTCTTCTGCACACAAAAGGCTGATTTAGGAGAGACTAGATGAATTAATAATCAAATATGATGATGCATATAAACTACAGAAAAATCTGCTTTAGAAAGTACAAACATGGTTGGAAAGTGTGATTAAAACAAAAAGACTCAAGTACCAGTTGTTTTCACAGGAAAGGAAACTAACATCCTTGAAAAATGTTATTTTTATGTTCATCCAGAGCATGTGATCTTTACTCATTTATTTTGTATTAAGACAAGATATTATCTGTGGGCCTGTTTCCATCACCAGCAAATATATGAATGAACTGGCTTTTTGCCTCAGCTGATATTTCCTGAATGATTAAGAAATTCAGCTCTGATTGCAGTAGCATGCTGCACAAGGCTCTCTGTATGCAGAGAAAATCAGTTTCCTCATTTTACCACTCCACATCTTTTCTTAGGGAATCTGTTGTGCCTCTGAAAACTTGGCAATGGGAAAGAATATCATGTGCTATATGGGAGCAGTTATGATTATCATCATCACTTGTGTGAAGAAGACATGGCAGGAAGAGGAAGCATTACTCAGCTCCCCTCACTCCTGCTGCCACAGAGTCCCCTCTCAGCCCTACTCTCAGCTTTCCACACTCCCCTCTGGAGGAACAGGTCATCCAGTCACTGCCAAGCAGGAAATCTCTTAATGGCAGGGCCTGTTCCCCGAAGAGAAGGGTCATCATTAGATGCATCAGCAGGGCTGGCACCCTTCACCAGACCCACAGAGTTAATGGCTCTCTCTATCTCAGTGTTCAAGGCAAACTCTGGAGCTTAATGAAGCTTGTTGGTGCAGGAGTGAGGAGGCTGCACTTATTCACTTACTACTGCCCAGATCGCACAGATTCTTTGAGTAAAATGCAATTTCAACTACTGCTGATCTTAAGACGACTTCTCTCTCAAATGCAGCCGTAATGGTCATTGTTTACAATGAGAATGCCGTGTGTGCTGCCAGCAGCAGTCCTAAGCAGAGGTGCTGTTTCTCCCGACTTGAATTCACATTAATCTCAGCATCACACTGTTACTAGTAGCAGAAAATTAGTTCTGAAAATACTAATTTCATAAAAGCAGTATGACCCCATATCATCATGGATTTCATACACACAGACACAAATTTGCTCCTAGATCTTTCAGAGCTCTGGAAGTTGCACAGAAAGGCTCTGTCCATTTGCTAGGACTTTTCTTCAGCCTTCACACGAACACCTGGGAACCAGAATGTCCTCAGACTCATCAGAGACAGCAAGATTTCAATGAACAAGAAGAATATTTCTCTTTAAAATAGCTTCAGGATTATCAGGGACAGCAAATAATACCCTGAAGTTTTGCTCCATCCAGCTGGAAAGGCTGCACTGTCATCTGTTCTATGTCCAGAAATGGAAAAGCCCTCTCTGCCCCAGGTCCTTGCCCTCTTTAGATGCAGGAGATGTGCAAGGAAGGACAAGTGGTTACAAGGGCAATGTAGGCATTGTAGTAATGAGTATGAGTAAGTAAGTAATACAGCAAAACTACAAGCCTCCAGCCAGATCAATGGGAGGAAAGGAGGAAGGAGGTCAAAAAAGAAAAGGTGTGCTATGAAGACATAATTACTGAATCTCCTGAGGACAAAATGCTGAAATTATGTCAATCTTCAGGAACACAGTTTAAAAGAGTTATTAAAAAAAGGAAATAGTAGAGCAAGCAAACTGCTTGCAAGTCTTCACAATTTGGGAGAGGCTTTCAGTTACTTGGTGTACTGAATACAAACCAAAGTTTAGAGATTAAATGTCAACAAATGAAGGCAATGCATTAATCTATTGTGCCATATCACCTCACTCCCAAATAACTAACAAGCTACTATCTATCTTATCTCTGCTTCACTTATTGACAATCTCCATTTGTTTCATCAAGAAAAGGGATAATCCATTCTGGACTCAGCATACATCATCCTAAACAGAAATAAACACCATGCAATAAATGGCAGCAAAGTGATTGACTTTGTGTACTAGAAGCAGACAAGCACAAAACTACACAGCAGAAAAGTATGAAAAGCAATATTTTCTGCCCTCTGCATATACGTATCTCTCAAACATTCACACTGAACTTCTCTTTGACAAGCAGGAGGAACTAACTGGTTTTCTTTCATACCTCAGGAAAGCAGAACCAAGTCTGAAATCACTCTTTCACAGCCCACACCCAATGGCTCCCACCAGCTGTTGGGGCGAGCAGCCTTTGGCTGAATCTCTCTCTGCACCTTGGGGTGAAATCATGTAACTTCTGGGATAGCACTCCTGGCACAGTGTGACTTGCAACAAGATCATATTTAATGAGATATGCCTTTCAGGGAGAACAGGCTTCCAGGGCAGACAGCAGTGTTATATAGAGCTAAGGGCTGTATTTAAAGAGCTTTTCAAGAACCAGGTTATATTGAGGGACTCAGTACCTACCTGAGGTTTCTCACAGGCAAACAACAGACATTATTCTTTGCAATCATCGCATTTTAAGGAATGAAGGAGATGGGTTTGTATTTATTCATTTCATACCTCTTGTTCTTTAGAAAGGCCCTATGGTGACTAAGACATCTGCCCTTAACAGGCAGAAGATCATAAAATAAGCTATCTCAAAAAACTTACAAAATTCTTCAGGTTTAATTTCCTTTTAATCTGTGAGAAGCAACACAACAACATAAAATAGGGAAGCAGAAAGGTTTTCTCAGCTAGAGCTTGCAAGATACCAGCACACAGATTATTTGCAGGTGAAACAAAACAGTGAAGGGATTGCTGCCTCTTGGGCACTGACACTACAGTAGGTGTGATTTCTGAATAGGAGAAATTAGGTATCAGAAGTCAAAAGAAAAAGCTGGATGATGTGGCCATGGTGATACTTATAGTGTAACCATTACATTTTGAAGTCAAAAGTCCCTGAAGTGCAAAGTTGTTTTTATTGCCTTATAATACCAGCAGAATCACTTACATGGAGCTGCCACAATTCACCTTCTGCTTGTACTCAAAATTATTTCTACATAACTGAAAGGCCCAAGACCTTTCTTTTTTTTTTTTTTTTTCCTTTCTTTTCTTTTTCTTAACTGAAACTAAGGTTTCTTAATGCATTTCTGTAACAACATACTTCTCAGGCAAACATCAAGGCCGAACTCAAACCAACAATATCACAAAGTACACAAGATCCCAGGTACAGGTCACCACTGGAGATGGATAATAGACTTGATGGACCATTAGTCTGTTCCAGTGTGCCTGCACTGAGTCAGCAGGGAAGGAGTAGGCAGTAAAAGAAACAGACTGCAGATAAGAAAGGAAAGGAGGAAAATTATGTAGGGAAGTCAGCTAAAAGGAGAGGTTTTTCACTGAGTTTCCCACTAACATTTTGTCTCAACGTTATGGCCAAAAAGAAATACGCCTTGCCAGGTTAACTACTATGCAAACAAATATATTGCAAGCTGGGCTGAGGAGATGTAAAATCAATGCTATAAACATGTGTCACTGCTAATATTGGCCCATATATTCTCCTGTTTACAGCATTTAACCTGCATCTCAGAGAAGTCAATAATTATTACATCAATAATGAACATTAAGGTCATTGTGGCAACAGCAGCTGGGAAAATTTTGTACTTTTGTTATGAAAAAGTCTGAAGACCATAACATTTGAAACCAAAACGGGACAGTTTGGTCAAAATTCTAAGCTGCCTACCTGTGCACTTAACAAGGGCAAATTTTGTGCTGCATTTATTGCTGTAACTAGAACTGCAGTTACTGACTTTAAAAAGAAAAGCCAGAGAACGAGATGTCAGAAAGTTGACTAACAGTAAAGTTATGATAAAAGCATTAGTCATAACAGAATAATCAGATAAAATCAGAAGGGGAATAAGTTCACCAGTAAATCTGAGGAAACATAAGGTTCCTGATGCTGAAGAAACAGCATAATTTAATTGGAAATGCCATGCAGCATTCAATCTCTAACGCATGACTGTGCTTTTTCATATAAATGCAGTATAATTAGTTACAATAACAAAGTGACAAATCCTGTGTGTTTATCAGAAAATGTATAAAGCAAGCAGAAAAAAGTGCCCTGATTGTTCCGATGTGTACCAGATATCCACAACAGTTTACATTCATAGAAAAGGGATGGACTGTGTTGATAAGCACAAAATCAGAATGATATGAGCCTTGGCTTAGTCCTTCACACTAAACTCTGTGTAAATGTGAAAGCTGGGCTCTGGAGATAGCAGCCAAATGTCATATTTGAACAAGTGATATTGGGAGAAGCAAACTGGAGGTCCCAGAAATAGAAGTACAGAGAGGGAGCAAAACCACGAGAGTAGTTACTTCCCAGATAGTATCTATACATCATTCAGGACAAGATGCAGGAACACTGATTAGAGACATCTCTATATTGTTCAACCGCAGAGAGAAAACAACTTTTAATGGAATTATAAAATTTTGGAATACTAGGCATATTTAGGTCACCCAGGCCTTCCTCTTCTGGAACTCAACTACACCATGTGACGTTGGTGCTTTGATTAGTTTTAAATGACAGGAGGAGGCTGGGAAAATGCAAGGAGCTGATATAAGTATTCATTTCACTGGCTTACATGAAATAATTATGTTAGCATAGCCAGTAACAGCTACACTAGCCAAGGTAGTTGTTAAACTGGCCAGCACTATGTTGTTTGACATGGGAGCTCAAATCACTGCACTCACATTGTTTGTTCCTCATTTATATATTTGTCCTACATTAGTCAAGACCTCATTTTCTGACATGCATTTCACTATTTTAATATTAAACACAGGATATTACTAGGCAATAGACTGACTCTTTTCTAGATAGTTCTGACAGTTCCAGTATTTTGGGGGTTTTTGTCCATCTAATGGAATATTTAGGCATTTAAACACCTCTCAATTTTAAAAACAGAATTGAAAAAAAAAATCAATGGCATAACTAGGTGAGTTTCTACTTTGCAGCATTGACATATTTTCATCATTTTTGCTGTTATTTTTACATGCAAGTATACACACTTCTCAGTTTTCTCAACATTACCAAGGTTCTCATTACTCCAGAATCATCAATGCCTTTTTTTTTATGCAATCTTTTCATACAGCTATTTTCAACCCATGTTAGTCTCATCTTTCTTCATTTATTAAATGTCTGCTTCCTTTTGAGCAGTGTTTGGTTTTCAATACTAGTGACAAATGTATTAGAAACTCATACATATATTCATATAAATATACACACACCAATCATTCCTCTGTCTTCCTGTACAGTTAAAATGGACAGATAGATCAGAATTCACTTGGGTTTTACGTTTTGCAGTTCTAACCATTTCTTTTCAATTCTTAACTAAGGTCTTACTTAGTCTTATTTAATCTTTTCTTCTTCTCTTACGACCAGACAAATTTTAAAGATTCATTGTAAAATGTGTTGCAGATAAAGACCTAAAAAACCGCGGGTTAAACACAAGTAAATCAGGGCTGTCTTTAGAAAAATCTAACAGCCAGAACAACACTGCTCTGCAAACGCTTCCCAGTAAGCCCTGGAAGTGCAAGTTACCCCCAGTCAGCCATCATATCTTATATCTCCTTGAAATATAATTCTGGGAAATAACATGAATGTTGAAGCTTTAAGGAAAGGAAAGGAATTAAGAATAGGAAAACCCAGGAGTGACTGGCAGTAGCAAGACTTGGCAGAAGAATCAGAAGGCAAAATGATGTTCACTCTTCCCTAAAATGTTTAAATAATATTGAGGAGTGAAGTAGGATCTGTTCCTGGCTAGAGGTCAGCTTAAAAACAAAAGTGCTCAGTAAGTGGCAGATATGGAGAAACGTTGTTGCAGTCAGAGTACAGAAATGGCATAATAAGACTCAGAGAACTGAGGTGAGTGAACTAAACTTAGAAAGACCAAAAAAAAAAAAAATCAAAATAGAATCAAAATAGAATGACGTTCACAAGCTCAGAGCTGGCTGTATTTTTAAATCCAGGGAAAGCAACACTAATAAAATAAGGGAGTAAGATCTGTCTGAGTCATCGGTTCAGAAATGGATGCATGCATACATTTAGCTGAACTCACAGCATTTATTATTGCAATCCGTGCAGTGCCCATGGCCAGCAGGGCAGAGCGCTGAGCCTGTGGCAGCAGCACAGACAAGCAGGAGCAGGTTTGTCCTTCCCACCCACCCGTGTGCAGGCACAGCAAGAGCCGTGCAGAGCCTGCAGGAGAGCACGGAAGCACCGCAGAGGTGCCCAGCAGGTCTGGCCTCTCTTGAAGAGGGAATTTTAAAAGAAGCAAAAATATCTGAAGATCCAAAGAAATGAGATCTCAATTATTATTTTTAGAAGTCACGCAACCCAAGTCCTGATCCAAAATAAAAGATTTGTCATTATCTCCTACACCAGTGGAAAGCAACACATCCCTGAGAGCTGCAGTGCATCTGCAAGCGAATATAGGCTCTCATTTATTTCATACTTCCCAGTCGAGGTGATGTACAGCACTGGAATATCAGAGATACAGCTTTCGTGAGCAACAGATGCAGTAACTTCCACAAAACTTAAATCTTGGGAAAGAACTTACTGTATGTAATAGTAATGAGTTGGGAAGTAATGTAAAATGTGACACAGCAGTTTGTGTGGGACCACCAGCAACCTCTGAGAGATGGAGAATGTTACACAGAAACTGCTGCTTCAGATCTGGTACTTAATACAATTTAGGAAGAACTATCTGAAAAATAAGCTGGTGCTAAAGTAAAATATTTTAATACAAAGAAGTGAAGGTTTTGATACAAAAAACCCCCTACCCTAAAGAATTTTAACTCATAGCCTTCCTCACACTTTTTCATACCTTTCTAAACACAATCCCTATGTAGGGTAAATTATTCAGGCTCATTCCTTAACAAAACTGCTTAGAACTGCTTCTTATATTTCACTGTTGTGATATCTCTTTCAGTCCAGGGCACAGGACAATTTTGTTTTCATGAACAGCTAAAAAGAAAGCAATGATATGATTTAGGAAATCCTCAGTACATCAAGACTGGGTTTTGTTAATCCCACATCTATTTCTGCTTCCCACTCCACCTGTTTTATTTGACTCCTTTAAATATTTGTAATAGAAGTGAAATTGCAGCCACCATGAATTGATTTAAAGGACAAAGTCTTTATTAGAAGTTCTAAATTCGTCTCAGTAGGTATGCTTAAATAGTCAGTTATAAATCTTCAGCCACTTCTTCCCTAACAAGTACAAATGTCACAAGTTTGTTGTCCCATTTACTATAACTATCATCAAGAATTAAGGAGGAAAAAAACTTCAAACCAGAGCCCACAAAAGAGTGAGATCCCAGAGGAAAACCAGCAGAGAAATGGAGTGTAACAGGAAATTTGTGCATGGTCTGTTGGAAGACCACCAGGCCTTCAGGCTGCACAATCAGCTGCTAATGACACATCACATCAAACCCTGGTGGCAACTGCAAACCACAAAGCAGAAATGTACTGCAATTGCTCTTTGCTGAACAAGGTTGCAATCAGGACACATCACAGTGCTGTGTTTTAAAGCCAAAATTCCTAAAAACTATGGCATTCCAAAGCAAAGTATGGATGACCCCAAAGTTCATAAATCAGAGCTGTCATTTTAGCATAGATTTACAGAAATGGGTATGGTTAAGCTAATCATGATGATCTTTGACAGCAATGAATATGATTTAGAAAATATTACTCCTCTCATTTGTGTTCCCAGTGTTGTACATTAGTTACATCCTGTAGACAACTGAAATAACAGCAAAGCTTTACTTAGAACAACATCAGGAGAAGGATTTAGTTTGAAATCACTGCAAATTTTCTGAACTACTTTTTAAGAAGGTACGTTTAGTCTGCAAATTCCAATTCATTTATTCAGCGATTCCATCAGAAAACAAATAGGACAAACTTACTGGTTTTCCTCCTCTCAAGCAGTTGAGAGAATTCCAACCCTGTAATTAGGGGTTAAAGTCTACCATGAGAAAAAAACTATCGCTGAAAAGGTGGAACAATGTACCAAAGTGGCAGCACACTTTAGGATGCATCCTGTGCAAAATGAGCTCCTGTAGAGATGTTGTTCCCACTTTACTTCCCACCTTCCTCATCGTAGATTCAGGAGGCAAATATTTAAATCATTGTTCTACATCACCATAAGTTTTGGTATTAGATTTGTCTGACTACATCTGTGCAACCCTGAATAGATAGAGGAGGACTCCACGGTGGAGATTAATTTTGCCTTCCCCCTTGTGTATCTCTTAGTTCCCTTTGAAGATATAATTTAAAAGAATATACTCATCTCCCACTTTCCTTCTTTCTCATTACAACTACACCGCACCAGATTATTTTTAAATTTAATTTCTAATTTTAGTAGACTAATTCCTCTTTCTGAGTTAATGAAGGAAAACCAGACAAAAAAAAAACAAAACAAAAAAAAAACAAACAAACAAACAAAAAAAACATGGGTGATACTGCAAAAGGAAAAACAAACTCTCCTTTGACCTTTCCAGGTGCCTGAGCCAAATCAAGCTGTTCACCATCACCACATCTCACCCAATTCTATTAGCAAGTTCTCCCCTCCCAGGGCAGTTGTTTCCTTCCCCAGTTTGTCACAGGGGACCGTGGTCACCCCTGCATTTTGGCTCTCAAATATGAGTTTTGTGTCCTTCTGCATCTCTGCCACAGAGTGCACCACAGAGCTGGGGCATCCTGGAGCATCACATTTCTTCTCCTGAACTGGCAAAACCTCTAACCCTTTTGAAGTCTGCCCTTTGCTAATGGATTAAAATGGATTTTTATAGCTGGAGATTTAGTTTATTCCTTTTTTTCTTTAATTAACAGGTAGATTTTGTCATGTGTTTAACCAAGTGCTCATCACCTAACTGCTGATGCTATCAGACCAACAAGCATGATGAGGGGAATGTGGATAAGGTCATTTAAATCAACAAAAGCAGATCAAAATAAAATAAATTACTTTCAAATCACTTATTACATAGCCAAAAATAACAAAACTTGGTAAGGATCGTGTTCTGTTACACTCAAGACAAAGCTCATAAGCCAAAAAAAGAGAAATCAGATATTATAAACAAGCTGACACAGTCATTAGAAACAGGTCTGAGTTTCCAGAGCTCATGTACAATAGTCTTTCCTATTTATAAGGAATCAGGATTACTTTCAAGTCCAGCTCAGAACCAAGGAGATTGTTCTAGTCCTAGTAATTGTAATCTGAGCTATTGCATAGCCACAAAGCATTAAAAAATTTCCATTTTTAACAAAAAAAGTCTTCTCTCATCAATTTTTTTTCAAAGTTCTATTTGCCATAGTTACACGTTTTGCAGCGAGTTTGCATTTTAACATAAAAGTTAGAAACCTAAGTATATCAGGAATATATGAAGAAAACCTTAAATAAACACAGACAAGATGCAAAATCAATACAGAGGATTATTGCTTATTTATCAAGCCAAAAGCACAGAACCAGGAAAACAAAAATGTTGGGGAGGGTGAAGTTTAGGTATAAAAAGGCACAGGGGAAAGTGGGAGTGATGCAAAAAGCCTCTCACTGAGAACCTTCTGCTGTAGGCAAAGGTTTTAAAGGAGCTCAGATTTGTCACCTGATGAAAAGAAGTTCCAAAGGAATGACAGAAATGTAAAATCCACACCTGATTTTAAACATAAAAGATGCAACCAAATTATAGAATTTTTGTTTGCTCTTCTTTGTTTCCCTCTAGAACAAAAATATACATAAAAATACATCTTTAAAATCCAGGACACTACATTCCTTAAGGAAATAATGTACCAACAGCAAACAATAAAACAGCAGTCTTTACTACTTCAATAAAACCTTGCCATTTGTTTTGTTTTGTTGTTTCTAAAATGCTTATTTTCTTCTAAAGAAGCATTTTCATTTATCTTATCCAGAAGTCCATTGTTTTTATCCTGCAGTTAGCTAAATTTCTCTTGTGCTTGCTAGCGTTGCTGAAATTATATATGACAGTACTGATACAGCTATTCACTTGCATGTTCAAGCCTGCATCAGTAATGAATATTTCTCAAGCTGCTTTGAAGTTTTGGTTGTGAAAATAGAATGAAAATGTGATTACTGTCACAGTAATATTGCCACACTTCTTAATGAGACAATATTCTTTATTTTGTCCCAGAGAAAATTTTTGAAATAATACAAAAACATGATTAACACTTAAATTAGGTTTTGCTGTATTACATTATAGATTAAATTTATGCAGATGTGTCCTCTTTCCTCATCATTCACAAAAATTTTCTTTAGATAATATCATCTTGTTAATCATGGTACAGATTTTGAAGGCAACACAACTAACAAATAGAATTATAGAAATGATGTCCTGGTTTGATGGCATAAATTTTTCCTCTCTCCATCCCTAATCTTTTATTAAGCATCCCGTCATGCTTTCTCCTCTATCCTCTCTCCAGAAAAAGAGCCAGTTGCCCCTGGAGCATCACAAGCAGAAACCAGCCCAAATGGAAACACACGACCTGAACACCACTGATATTTTCATTCAGAGTAAGATTTAATTAATCAAAATATTTAATTTATTGTACTGAATAAATTAAAAAGCAAGAAGCATTTCTCTTGTTTGGAAAGACTCAGCTTGGATTGCAACAAGAAATATGGCACAAGTTAAGCCTGAGGTGCATCACCAGAAATCTACGTGTGGAGCTGACTGCATCCACCTCTCTTGTACAGAACACTGTTTCACAGGTAAAGATAAAACAGTCAAATATGGATCCATATTTTTGTGTGTTTATGTATATACATAAAAAGATAAGGCTATTGACTAAAAGGGAGTATGTTATGGAAAATCCTCTAAAATACAATTTATGTCCAAATATGTGCATGTTTCTTACTGTGTTAATCAATGTGTTTTTTCCCCCAATGATTTCAAATGATTCAATTTAATTTAATTTTATTGCATTTCTACTTTAATTTTTCAAAGTAAGTGGAAAAAAAAAAACACCTATTCATCTTGCATTACTTCATAACCTAATAAGTATAAAATGCCTTAGAAGAGATGAAGGAGGTAAAATAGAAAGTTTCAGCGTCACCAGTCATGTTGCCTCACTGAGCTGTTCTAAAAGGCCCAATGCAGAACTGGAAAAAAATATATAGGTCTGAAAAACTAAGTATTTTAGTTATGCAATTACTATCCCCACAGTATTCACAAGGAAAATCCATTTCCTCAAACCAGTAAAAATGCTTTGCTGAAACAAGCCAAGAGATGACCAAAGGCCATCCTTCCCCAAGCTCCCAGGATTAAGCAGAGCTGGTGTTGCAGAAAGACCAAAGACTTGAAGCCTTTTACACCTCAAAAGGCTTGCACTGATCAATAACAAACTGTTTGCACTTTAATAATTATCCAGATGAAGTTGGTGAGTACCACCTCAGTCACTGGGACAGGACTATCTGACTTGCCAACCACCTCAGATGCGTTTCAGGGAAGGACTGACAGATCCTGTTCCCCTGCTCAAGGCGCAGTGATAAGAGGTTCTTTGAGCTCTGATTAATTTTTGTGGGTACAACCATTTTTCAGGCTGACACAGCACTTGCCCCTTCACGGTACTTTTAAAATTCTGCAACATTCCTTTCACTTGTTTGCAATATGTAAGCCAGAGAAATAATAAATTCCTTTGTCGTGGTTTTGTGCTATTTGCTTGGCAGGAAAGATGGGAAGATGGAAGACCAGGTGAGCAATGACAAGGACATAAGCAGAGCAGCCCAATAATGCAACTCAGCATACACAGCTCATGTTATTCAGCGTGGTCTAGGGATTGATGATCATGTGTTTGAACCTCCTAAAGGCAGAGAAATGAGATTTAGAAACACTGTCTAAAATGTTTGCTTTTCCAAAGGTGAAGCTGTTGGGTTTGGTTTGTTTTCAGAACTCCCACCTTCTCAGTTTTCCTTTCATCAACTTTTTAAACTTGGGTTTTATTCTCTTCCTTAATTTGCTAAGTGGTAACATCTATGTAATTCCTGTAACCTGTGGCTTTTCTTTAGTTCCACATACCACTGTATCACATTTCAACAAGCACAGAGAGAATTCAGTTGTGTTATCTGCCTCAGTAGCAACAAGTTGATCCAAATTATAGGCTTGAATTGCTCTTATTTACATTCCTCCTATGAAAATTTAAAACACCAACTTGAAATTAAAGTAAAATTATTTTCTAAAACTATGTCAAATTTCTGATAGGATAGGTAAAGGATAGACTTACAAGTCTCCTCTATTTAGATATATATAGAAAGGAAATAGAGAGACAAATAATAAAAAATTCCTTTCATCAGCTTCTCAGAAATCAAATCAGAGAGTGTTGGCTCACACAGTTTTCTGATGATGAGGAAATCAAGACTACATGGTCACTTGCTGGTATTTTTTCTCTGTAATAATGAGAACAAGCATTATCACCCCTCAGACTCAATCAGAGCACTTGAATTACCGCCCTGGATTACAGTCAATAACTGCTGGTGACTGAAGTTATATGGATGCCATCAGTACATGTATCTGGATAAATCACTGTGACCTTCACCTCTCTGATTCCAAGTGATAGCAGCATACTTTAAGATTTCTACATTGGGAAAAGTTCACTATACTACATGGCACTGAAAGACTAACAAAAATACCAAACCCAAAAATAACAGCAAAGGAGCAATGAACAAAACCATTGCATCCTATAAACTTACCCTAATATTTAAGAAAAAAAAATCTCATAATTTTGCAGCCTCTGTGTCTGCTGTTTTCATCCACCTATTGTCTCATCTTAAACATGAACTGTAAGACATTTAAAAACATGTTGTTTTTGTGATGTGTGCAGGCTGCAGCTAGAACAGCAAGGTCATAACTGGCCTGCAGGTAAAAATCTAGGGAGCAAAAAAACCACTCAACCAATTACAGGAACTAGCTCATCGAAGGAAGAAAGATTTTACAGGAGTGAAAGGCTGCTGTTACAGCTGGTGTCAGCAATATTAGGAAACTGTGGGACCAAATGTTAGCTGGGACATTCCAAATGAATCCTGAACTATAAACCAAATGGTAATAAACAAAGCTATTTGTCAGCTGACCCCCCTTGGATGTTGTTAACAGGCAAACAGCATGCCCATAGCCTGTGGCAACCCGCAGACTCCCAGTGATAAAATCATGACAGCTAACAGATGAATCCTTTCTGAATTCTATTAAATAAATTAATAATCTTAGCAACATCATTACAGCAAAACATCCATCTTCTCCAGCAGCTGTTCCTCCATTGCTTGTTGCATTTATTTGCTGTGCTCTTGCCATGCCTTATGCAGTACGGCTTAACTCAGAGACTGAACTTTAGCACATTAATGGCAGACCTACAAAAACATCTTATTTCCAATTTTTTATGCAGTTCCATCAGTTTGTGCAAAAGACAAGCTTTTGCCTGAACAGAAAAAAGTTTTCCAAAAACTGTCTCTAAAGTAAGCAACAAGAAACTTTGGTATTTTCTGATAAGAATCAAATGCAAACCTTAAAAAATAGACAACTCAGTTTCATATAAAACCTGTACTGAATCTTTCAATTAATCAACCAAGATATTATATGAAATCTGCTATGCTCTTGTTCTGTCTTTAGCTGACTATCTAATGATTAACAAAACTTGTTGGAAGTTAAAATATGCCATCAAGTTGCTTCTGAGCTTGTTCCAGAGTTACAATCTATACCTCTGTAACCTGAAAATAAAACTGCTTCTGGTATTCTTAGGAGATCACTACCAGAAGAATACAGCCAAGATAAGCAATAAACAGGTGACTTAGGAAACAGAAATGAGAAATAGGAAAAATTTCCCACATCACGTTGAGCCCAGTGATTACTTCTCCAAGTCACCACCTCCACCAGAGTCCACAAACCAGGATATTGCCACTGTTTGAGGTACGTAAGCGTCTAACTCTAGACCGGGGCAGTTTTGTTTTGGTTTAACCACTACGTGTTCACTTTAAAACTGCACAGTAAATTTAATTGAACATTTACACTTTAGTATCTCAGATGAAATGGTGGTACAAAGAAACCTCAGTAAGCTTTGAATCATTAAAATCACATTTTACTTTTTGGTGACACCTCCCACGCTATATGCAACCAAAGTAAACTTTGCAGAACTTCCCCAGAGGAATAGAAATGCAGAAACCACAGAGGGTTTTCTCCTAAGAGCTCTTTTGAGACCTCTGATAGAGATAAGCATTTAGCATTAAACAAACAGGCTCAGTATCAGACACAGCCTCCTCTATTCCATCTCCTGTTTGGGAAATTATGCTTTCCTCAAGTGTATTTAATCTTAGAAATCATAGAAGAGAGACCTGTGAGCACATTTGCTTTGCTAGTCCTTCTATGCTGTGATTTCCAATTGCTGTAGCAACAATTCTTGCAACTTTTTTTTTTTTTTTTAAATCCTGTTTTTGTAGAAAAAAGTTTCTTAAGGGCATAAGTTGTGGGGTCTTGTCATGCTTCACCTGTCAAAAATTCTTGTATAGTTTAGATTTCCACTTATGTTACAAATACCCATTAAATATTTCATGCCAATGTAGGTAGAATTTGCCTCATTTTTTTTTCTAATGTAGTTTTTATGTTATTATTCCTTTCTCTGAACTGGCCTTGGAATGTACTTCAGAACCTACTTTTGTGAGACACAAAACTATTCTAAGACTAAACTCCTTTAAGTGCAGTGTGCCCTGCACATACATGGCAGTATTTCAATGGGGCTTGAGATTTACAGGAAGTTCCACATTTAATAGAGTTTTGACCTATTTTTAATTAATTTCTTAAAACCTTTCCTACTCTACTACAACACTGCCGTTCACTCAGCAGTAAAATTTCCCATAAAGTACAATACTCTATATTGCAGAGATCATCTCAGTGGTACATTTGCAATAGGACTAACTATAGAAGCATCTCAGAGCTTTGGAAAAGCTTCAGCAGCTGCGTCAAAATGAGAAGCATAAATACACAAAACTTGTGTTCTGGATCTGGTTCTGCTACTGACTCACAGCATAAGATTTAATTCAGCTCCTCTCCTTAGGGCAGGGGTATAAACTGCAGACAGTGGCCTTTGCCCATCAGCAAGAGAACATATTAACAGTTCTGCCCAACAACACACTTGGCATGGATTTTGCAGTAAGACTGATCTAAATTCAGATGTCAGAACTAATCCTTTACGTGTCCTTACACACAACACAATTGCTACAACATTATTTTAGTTACATGTTCACTGTCCAAGTATCTCCCACAGAAGGAAAAAAAAATATAGAAATAGTATTTTGCGGAAACTGGAGTTCTTTATGGGAAGACCCTTTTATAAAGCTTATGATCACAAAAATCAAGACAATGCAGGGTCAGCATGTTGAGAGTAGATTGCCTACACATATCTCTTTTCAACGATGGCCACTGTTCAGGGCTTCTTTTTCCTCAGAGCTCCAGTGTAACATTGACTGCCAGGAGGACTACTTAAAGCATTATTATATTAGGATGCTGAACCTAAATCTCCTTTCATCAAATCTGAACTACTCCTTATACGCCCTTTTGGTTTTCTCCCCACACTTACTGTGGTATGGGAATTCCCCTAGAAAAACATAATTATTTTTTTCCAATATTCCCATATCTGTTTTACTCTGAAATCATTAGCCACAGATACCATCAGGCAAATGCAAGACATTTGACAAGTGTGAGACCTAAATATACATTACGAAGTCATAGATGGGGGATTTTAGTGAATTGTTAATTACCAACAGAGAATGTTGGATTCGATGATATTAGAGGTCGTTTCCAACCTAGTTGATTCTTTAATTTCCAAGCAACAAACACAAAGAAGAGGACCTTTAGTCCCCAAATCACATAAATATGATAAATATGACCTTTTTCCCCCAAATCATCACATAAACATTTCACCAAAAGGACACTCAGACCAAAGTTTGAATCACAGGCCTTCAAATAATACTAAAAATTCACTATTTCTTCCTGAAGACCCCTGGTGACTAGGAAATATACTGCTGAGAAGCAAATTTAGTGTTGTACTTTTAATGAAAAAAAAAGACCACAAACAAACCAGCACTCCAAAAATCCCCAAACCAACAAACTCAGACAACTGTTTAACAAAGGAAGTTGCACATCTACAGTAGGAGTCACACAGAACATGGGGACCCAAAACCAAAACGTCAGCTTCAATGTTGGTTTCTACTTCACCCAAATTCCATGACACTTTATGTTTTGCCTTCAATATCCTTGTTTTTTCCCCTGAAGCTCTTCCACATGGTGGAAAAGGTGCCATGTGTCACAGAGCCTGAGCAGGAGCACTAAGAGAGGGTCCCCCTGACAGCTGGGAAGAGCAGTCCAGGTCCTGCTTTGAGAACACTTCTATGTTTTGTTTAATGATGATTCAAAGCAAACCAAATATTTTATGTAAAATATTTTAAAAAATATCTAGGAAGCCTTTTTCATGAGGAAGAGCACTTTTCTTCCCCAATTCCATGTAAAAGCAAGAAGAAAGCTCTGCTTAGGCTTGCCTTCAACAGGCAGAGCTGATTTCAGTGGCCCTTTGTTCTCGGTCCCTTCTGTGTTCACATCCCCATCACCTCACTGAGATGCAAGTGTACAACACAGGCATATCATGGACTTTGTCAGGAGCTGATGCAGATTAAAGGTGACAGGGAGGGGAAGGAGTGCCTGGGATCAACAGAGCTGTTTAAACCACCACAACATTCAAAAGCAGTGTTCAACTTTCAGCTTGATTTTTCCAAACCCTTCCCATGATGTGCTTGGGGAGCCAAACGGCTTAACACAGGGTTGTGCAATCAGCTTGAGAAGCCAGGGACTGAGAAAGGAGACATTTGTGCTCAAGTCCTTCTTGGACCACAGCCAGAGCATTTTATAGAGGAAGATAAAATTTAATTGAGCTTCATAGGTTAAAAACATTTCCTCACTGTTGTTGTCTGTCAGAATGGTTTAGAAATGCATAATCAAGTCTTTTTCTCCCTTTCATCCACCCATTTGTTGTTAGATTATTGCCCTTGAGAGCTCAGCTGCAGACACTAATTTTTTTTTGTACTTTTAAGTGGCTATGAAACATTTATACTGAGGAAGAAATAGAAATGTGGCACAGAATGTGTGGCACAAAAAAAATCACAAAAATATGTTAAAAGATAGGGAAAAGGGAAAGAAAAGGGAAGACACCTTGCATAACTGGGAAGCACAATGGAGGTATCTATTTATTCACTGTGAAGAAGTACCATCCCTTACAATGAATTATCAGCTTTATATGGGTTTAGTCAGTCATGGAACTAATTGCTCTGGGAGAGGGAGAGTATTCAAGCTCTATCAGAACCTAAACCTCTTCTTAGTGTGGAATACAGATGTTTGAGATCAGTTTTGAAAGTGGAAAACTTTGAACCATCTCTCCAAAACAGCCTTGGATTAAGAAGGCAAACACGCTGTTCCTGGCCTGCCCCATTTTATGAAGTTGAGTAGAGGAGTCAGAAGCCTCAGAGGCTGCAGAGACACTGAATTTCCACCTCAGCCACAGAGTAACTCAGGAAACAGTTCTATGGGTTTAACTCTGATAATTAATAAAGATAACATGTTATGTCAAGATAACAGCCCTGTCTTGGAAACAAAGTACTTGCATCTATCCTACACATCTCCTTGCATCAGTGTGGCCCCCTAACATCTTGTAGAGGCAGTCATGGTCACCCTCCAAACACATCTGGTGGCATTAGAAATGATGGGTCAAAGATAGAGTGAACTGCAAGTATTGTCCTCCGAATACACATGAATATCCCCTCTAAAGAGCCAACACAGCCCTTTATCTGGGGGCAGAAGAGCCGCCTTCTCCTGTCTGAGACTTTAAAAGCACTGCTGGTTACACAGGTTTGTTGGGTCGTGACTCTAGTAAGGAACAAAATAAAGATGAATCAAGAGAACCTTAACTAACCTGGAAGATTGTCATTCATTTCAGTCCATTCCTCTGCTCCCTACTGGAAGGTCTGGGCTGCACATGGAGCAGAGAGCAGAAGCCGCCCTTATTCATCTCCAGCTCCAGGAACAAAAGTTAAGGAATGGCACACGCCAGTTGTCTTGCCCTCTCCTTTAGAGTTTGCTCTCACCTGGTGCGTGGCTGCTCAAAAGGTAGTTTCTGCTGTCCCTCCTCCTGTTATTGTTGTAACAGGCTACAAAGTTTCCTGAAGTCCTTTCAATTCGCTGGTCTTTGGACCCAGCTTCTCATCCTGAAGAGATGAAAGTAGAAGAGTAAACCATTCAGCTCAGAGAGAGATGTCTAAGTGGCCTAAACAGCAGGAGTTAATTAAATTCAAGATACATCCAACCCAATTTGAAGTTCTATTCTGGCTGACCTGTCCTGGTGATCAGGTCATGCCGTACAAGAGTCAGCCATTTACGCTGGAATGAGAAGCAGAAAAGAAACCTGGCAGCAGTCTAACGTGGCATCCAAGGCTCTTACTCAAGAGATACTTTAATTCATATGGTACAATGTTAAAGAGATTGGGGGTGGATCAATGATTCCCAACTTGTCTATATCAGTGAGCTCACCTATCAAACATACACGTGACAATATTTAAGAACAAGATTAACTACTGCATGAAGGGAAGTTATTCAACTCAATTTCACTAATCAGGCAAAGAATGTCCCCAGTTGCCCCCCAGTACCATGTTCCAACTCAGCCTGAAGTGTCTGAGTCAGGCACAAGAGAGGGATAATCCAGACTGAACTGCTCTGGGCCTGGAGTGGCCACTAGCCTGGAGCAGTCTTAAAACCTGGTTCCATTTAATCATGTTGTCCACATCGACCGTTTGATCTCTGAACATCAGACTTCATAAACTTCATTTTTCCTCAAGGCAGGTGATCTTGGGGATGTTGTGGATCCACAAGGGCCTTCTTGTATCTTCTGGCCCTTGTCCATGTCACCACATGTCAACAGCACAAGTCTGAGGTGGGTTATATGAGAGGTTGCCCACTTTCAGACCTGTGTGTTCTGAGCTAATCTCTGAAGTACTGCCTTGTGTACTCTGGAGTCCTGAAGATGCTGTTAAGGCCCCAGAGTAAACAAGTTGCAAATTTGGCTTTGAGACTGGCTTCAAAACCATTCGTGCACCATATAGCCCATGCTCCCACAACTTGATGCCTTTTGCATCAGCTAAACTTAAGATGGAAGTGAAAAGTCTTTTGCAACTTTTCTAATTTTGAAAATTTAAACCTGATTTACAATAACAGCTTCTTGAAAATCCCAGAATTAAAAATAAAATAATAAAAAAAAATCCATGATTCATTACTAAAGTCTATATAGAGACTACAGTAATTCTGAGAAGTTTGAATTGTGGACCTTAATGTTCCTAAAGAAACCAAATGTTGTTTTCTTGTTATTCAGAAATCATATCCAAACATTCAACTATAAATTTTTTCACAGTACACAGGGTACAGCAGAGGTGTTCAGATGTCCTTCCTGAAAGCTCTTCTTGGACAATTTCTATCCTGGCTCTACACCTTTTCCAGGTACCCATCAGTGCTTCCAAGGACATACAAGTATAATCTAATTCCTAATGTGAGCAGCTGTTTGCTAGAAAAGCATGGCCTGGAGTGTCCACCTGTGTTACCTCCCATGTAAAAATCAAGTTTCTCAAAAATTTTGTATCCATCCCTCCAAATTACAGCACACAGATGCACTGAGGTTTTCTTTACTGTTGCAATATGATGATCTAGAAAATAAAGGAGAAAGACTAAGTAACTTCTTATGCTTGTTTTGAAATAAATTATGTTACCTAGTTCTGTTTAACATCTTGAAGTCTTCTGCCTAGTGTATTAGACTCCCTAGAATCAGATCAAAAGGACACTTCCTCCTAACTTCTAGAATACCTGCAAGTAGAAGTACACTTATTTTTTTTTTTTTGAAAGAAACTCCCTCAAAAATATGAGAACATAACAAGCAGAACATTATCCCTAAATTCCTGCAATTTCCCAGATCTATGTAACTAAAGCATAAGAGTGAAGCATACTAATGGCATTTCCAAACCCTTAACACAGCACTAAAACACCATAGAGATTGCCCACAAATCTCAATTCCTTTTTCGTGGTGACACCTGTAGACAGCAAAATATTTTCCACAGTCTTCGACTTACTTTTCACTCAGTACCTGAAATACTGTAAAAGCATTTAGCTACAGATGTAAATTCTGCTGCCCTTTTTGCCTGCAGATCTGATGTCTCATTTGTGTGCCTGCAATTCGTTACACTCACAGCATTTGGGAGCAATCCTAGAAGCCAAGTTGAAGGCCTTGGAAGTAAAAAATGTAATGGCCAGTCAGGCTTCCCAGAAAATTTATTCATTTATGCCTTGTGCATGCAAGCCGTGCAAGGAACAGTGATTTTTATGATGCTTTAACTCATGGAAGATGGGCTGCACCTATAGATATTGCACCTTCAGACCCCTGGGATTTTTGCCTGCACTGGTTGAAAAATTCTGTACAGCCATAATGTAGAGTTTAAGGATATTTTGAACTTAGTGATACATGTATCTCCTATAGCTCCAGCACTCCACAGGAGGCCATGAGACTCAACCATTGCAAAAACTTCAGTGCCACTAATTCTAGCAATATTCAGTCTTGCAACAACTCTGTGACCCAATTTTTTTCCTCACAGACCTTCAATGAGGAGTCAGTTTCTTGTACTTGTAATAAAAATGATGAGAAATCATAGAGCCTTTGACTATGAAAAGTTATTAAGATTTCTTTGAGGTCTTACACAACTACATTCTTCTGGCCAATAAAATTGGTAAGAGAGATCCTTAGATGAAGAATAAATAATTTTTTTTTGAGATGAGAAACAGAAAAGATTATCATGATATGATCAAAACATACAAGATAATAATTATATGCCTATATTATTTCTTATTTTCCTTCGCTAAAAAAATGGCACCCTGAACCATCGATGAATAACAAGGCAACTTGTTTTTAAGATGTCTAAGAATTTTACAGGAATTATGAAAAAAATCACTCAGGGGAATAATTAATAGCTTCTTTCCAGATTTTTTGGACATGTGTCCAATTAATGAAAACTACTTAGAAGTATCTTTTGTCCAAGTACAAAAATTGCTTTCTTTTGGAAAATACTGAAGGGTGACATTTTACTGAATCAGTCAGAGCTTTAAATCAAAGATATGTTTTCTCCCTTCTCTAATTCTTTGCTCTTACCTTCATTATCCTGTAACTTAAATCCACAATTACAAAAAAAGACAATATTTTTTTCATTGATGGACCACAATGCAGTAATCAAACAGGTTTTAAGGTGAGATGGAGACTTTTCAGTCAGTCTTGTATATGTAATGTGTTGCCTCATGATGAATACAGTTGTGTGATTATTTTGATCAGACTCGTACAGCAATCTGCTGCTTTTTGCACTCAGGTGAAAAAGTAATAAATGCCACGAATGTGATATACAATCTATCCTTCAGGCAACTCCAGTAGTTCAATCATGTAATTATACAAAGCAATTCTCATCGTTCCAGATAGAGTCAATAACAAACTGTGGAACAAAGTCCTAGGAACACAAAGGCATTAATGTGGTTGCAGCATCTTTAACCCGCTACACAGAGCAGAACAAAGGGGTGCCTGAACACATCCCTAGAAATAGCCAAACCATTCAAAATGTTTGAAGCCTGAAAAAAATCAACCTTCAGAGCTTTGAACAATGATATGAAGACTGATGTACACCTGCACCATCCTACTGCTTTCAGTGTGTCTCACTGCATGGTAACAGCCTTGAGACAAAAACATGCCAAGCCTACAGTAAAAATCCCTGGAATGAATAGGGTGGGACAAATGCTGGACTTCTATCTCCCAGGTAAATGGATGTAACTAAATACTCAATATTAAAATGTTATTAAAACACTTCTTTTAAATAAAACTTGAATATTTTCTAAGGAAATACATGAAATAAATTGAGACACAGAAAAAATGGAGAAGAGAGAGGATGCAAGAACTCTTTCCTGACATGAAAAATGGCCTATTTTTATTGCAAAGGAATGCATAGAATCCAAACTTTGTAGTGCTTAATCTGCTTCTGCAGCCCAAGAAAATGGTACCATCTCTTCTAAGACTGAGATGTAATCAGATTTTTTTGGTTCCATCTGCTTCACAGATCATGCACAAGTTGCCCTATAACACAAGACCTGTAGTGGGTAATTTACTGTTCGTGCCAGAGATAAAAACATGCAATAATTGAAAACAAAGCATGACACTGACTGTGCCTTTTAGAATGTCTACTTTAAAATATTACTTTATAGTATCAGATCCCTTTTCACACCCAATAATTTGTAATGAATTACTTTAATCACAGCTGCATTAACAACATGCCTAGGGCAGATAGGTAGATACACATATCTAATGGCCTAATTCATATGGCAACCGATTGCAGAGAAGAAGAGGAATTTCATCAGCTCAGATTCTAATCAAAGAAAAGGTCAAGTTTCCTGTAGCTGTAAGTCAATTGTAGAAATGATTAAAAGTGCATCCACCTGCCTGGTAGGTGCTCCCACTCACCCACCAGCCCTCCCCTCAGCCTGGCTTCTCTCCTTGTCCTCTGAGGGGATCAGGTGCCTGCTAGCAATTAGCTTTAATGAGCCAGTAGTACTTTCCTGAGAGATGTTGAGAAGCCTAATTGCAGAAAGCAAGTGTAGAGGCTCTGCCTGCCTGAGACAGAGCTGTAACTCCTGACCTGCCAGGTAGCCTGCAAAGCTCGTGCACTGCACAAGGGTTCAGCAAAACCTGGTGAGAATGCCAATCTTTTGTAGCCTTCCTGGAAACCAAAGGGCAGAGCACTTGCAAAACGCTACATATCCTCAGCAAAGACAGCTTAGTTTGTATTTTGGGTACTGATGTCTGCTCCCAGTTTTGACTGACTTGGTCTCCAGCTGAAGCGCTAATGTTTGCTGTGAAACCAACACCTTGTATTTGACTTCTGTAGATAGTTTGTGATGTAGGTACATCAATTACACTGTAGTTAATCTGATTACAATATGATTGCAATTTTGATGTTTGTAATTACTACTACTTCATATAGCTAGAAGCTTAATTTAATGCCTGAATTACTTTTAATTACCTCTTAAGTTCCTTACTTTCATATTTAGTACATGCACTTACTGCAAAATCCCACTATCAGAAGATTAACTTAATTACTTTATTTTCAAGTGAACTTCTATTCTTGGGTAATTCCTAGTGATCTGTGTGCTCACATCTTTAATTAGTCTCGAGCACATTATGCACTTCTGTGTTGAGAATGCAACTCTTTAATTGCATTTTTGTATCTGGTAATTGCAACCAGTTTTCAAACTTCCTGGAGTTACATGTGTGGCAGAAATGACAGTTTTATAGAGTTTTCACACAGAAATCATCATATAACAAAGGTAGACTGAAAATCATCAGTAACAGCAGTGCATTTCCTGACTTCTGTAAAGAGTAGTATCATGAAATAAATCTCATACACACAGTTACATCAACAGATTCCTCCTACATTTATAAACTCCACTAAAGCTCATTGCTCCTCATTGTACGAGCTATTGTATCACACAATTGCTCCAATAAGTCAAACAAATCAAAGATTTATCCCAACTTCAGGGTCAAAAATCTGCATCTAACACACTTCACTTGAGTGGACCTGATCACACCCTCTCAGAGCTGAATTAGTTTTGAAACCAACAGGTTGCTAAACACTTATTAAATGACTTTTTTTTTAAAATAATTTGCCAGACCTCCAAACCACCAGACAATTCTCTTCCATGGCTGCAATGACAGCAACCCCAATAGGAATCCTTGAAAACTTGCATAGTTGTAATAATGTCATCCACTCATTCAGAAATTTTGAGCAGATAACACAGTAATTGGATGTGAAACTCGCTGTTATCTTCTGTACTAGGGAAAGGACTATTATAATAATTTTTGACTGGACATACAATAATTTTTAGAAATCAATGCACTACAGGTTAAAATACCATAGGTACCTTTGAATAATAAGAAGCATTAGATCCTATTTAGTTCAGTAAAATACTTTTCATTCATAGGATTTGGATCTACCTTGCAGGTTCTGAAAGCACAATTCAGCATCAAAAGACTAAAATATTGTAAAATAATCCAGGTGCTTCATAGTGAAGGCTCGTGTGAATTTTCCTTTTTTCTGTCTGTAATATGGTAAGTTCCTGTTTCATATGAAGCACCAGAAACAAGCATAAGATATATAAATTTTTTCCATAAAGTGATTAAAAGAAGTAGGAAAGCACAAAAAAACCCTCAGTTTTTTTCTAGTAGATTTTTTGAGATGTATACAAATTTGGAATTAATGTACAAATGCTGAGCAGCAATCAATGCATCTGATCTCCTCAGTTAACTGTTGTAAAAGCTGAGAGAATCAACACTGGGCACTTTATGTATGTTATGTATTTTACTTTAGGCAACAGCTCCTGCTCCCATGAGAGCCAGTGACCCAGGGCAGGCAGAGATGTTCTGGGTAAGGTGCCCCATTGACTTTGGCAACACTGTGCCAAACGGGTAAAGTTAAGCAGAGGTGAAGTTTAGTGGTAAATACTGCTAAGAGGTATGATAATGTGCAATATAAAGAGGAAATCTGATGTTACAAACCCCTACAAAACCAAATGAGGTCGATGTCTTTACACAGAGCATACCCTCAATTCTGACTGAGGTCACCAGGAACAGCAAGTGCTTCTCCCTTCAGAAAACCTGCTTAAACTTGGGAGACAGTAATATGCAGATAACATTTATGGTTAAAGAATGGAAAATCTCAGAAAAGCAACATTTTCAGTTCATTTGTTTCCTTTTCTGTTTTTTTTTTCTTATTCAGCATAATAAGAGCACAGCGATGAAATGTGTTTGATGACAAACTCTCTGCTCAGCTATTCAAATCCCTTACATACAGCATTCCTGATAAGTTAAGGATCTAAAATTGCTTAACCAGTGTTAATGTGCAAGTTAATTGAAGGTCTTCTCTGAATCCATATACACTACTGAAGATTGATTAAAATAACTGTATGAAAGTAAAAAACTGTACTCAAAGCCAACGTTGTTTTACGCTGTCGATTAGTTTCTTGATGAGATTCCAGAGAGAAGAGAAAGAAATTAAGCAAAGGGGCAAATGGCATTGAAAAGAAAAATCCAGTGATGCAATTTAAGCACCACTGCTTTTCTCCACAGTGCATACTGGTTCTTTCTCTGTATATTCGTTTGTGTACACATCACAGCTAGAGTTGAAGCCCTCGTAGCTCTTCATCCACCCTCAACATTTCACTCTTCTCGCATTTCATTCTTCAGGTACTACCCAAAGCAAACAAAGAGGGATGATGCTACAAGACACCATGGGCTATAAAGTTGTGTCCTGGGGATTTTTTGAAATGTGGAGTTTTAGACTATTGATATTCAGAAAGAAATATGTAGTTCTACTAGTTTACTGCATAAAACCAACACACTTTTAACATGCTGTGCATGTTCTGCAATACTTACTTTTTATAGAATTTAAAGGTTTGGAGTTTTTTTAAACAGTCCTTTTTTGGTGGTGCTAACTATTTTTGTTTTGTGGAACCTTTATAAAAGTACCAATAAGTGACAGGAAGAGGGTAAAAAAGTGTCCAACTATTCTCCCAGTGCCTCTTTCAGCTTAATGTTTTCCAGCTAATCAACAGCCTGCATAGCTCACCATCACACAGATTTTGTCTAATGTTTCTAACGCTTATTTACCTGGTAGTTCAAATAACAGCTTATATACTTGGAATTAAACTGTTGCCTAACAACCTTAATTTAATGTGGATACCTAAAACATCAGTAGCCTCTTTATCTGTCCTGGGTTTTTTGCATCTGCTTTCTCATGAGAAAAAAGGTATATTATGGTGACTGGTCAAAGTTATATCCTGGATTCAGCTCTTCAGGTCTGAACAACGGAATTGATTTGAGGTGTTTTTTTTCATTAGAAGATGACAAAAGGGAGAGATGGATGTGGCATCAGGAATAGGTCTTCTTAAAAATAAATCCTGTCTATGCCAGTTGAAAAGAAATACTGATCTCTGCTTGAACTTTCAGGGTCCTATTGTAAAAAAATCGTAATACTCAATGACAGGACAAGGGGGAATGGCTTCAAACTGAAAGAGTTTGATTAGATGTTAGGAAGAAATTCTTCCCTATGAGGGTAGTGAGGTACTGGCACAGGTTGCCCAGGGAAGTTGTGGATGCCCCATCCCTGGAAGTGTTCAAGGCCAGGTTGGATGGGGCTCTGAGCAACCTGCTCTAGTGGATGGTGTCCCTGCCCATGGAATAAGATGATCTTTCAGGTCCCTACCAACCCAAACTTTTCTATGATTATATGATAATAGAAGAAATAGAAAAGGAAGATGCTTGTAAAGGTGCCTAATTTTCCAGGTAACCGTGGAACTAAATTTCAAGTACGATCCTTTCCATCAACTATAATTTTTCTTTTCTCCTTGGGAGTAACTTGAGGAGTAAAATGAACATCAGGAGATGGAAAATACTCTTCTTTAAAATATGCACACATGTTATGTACACACATAACACATGCACACCACACACACTTTGCTGGCCAGTTCTAAATGACAAATTTATTTGCTTTTATATGTAGAAATACTGTAGAAATAAATAAATACCAACAGTCATTGATGTGACTTGTACCTTTTTTTTAACAGAGCTACAATTTAAATTTATTTACACAGCTGATTCAGGTCACCTTTTGTGCGGCTTTTTAGTGGCTATAAACCTTACAGTCAACTCAAAAATAATCAGTGGAGGACTTAAAACACACATAGGATTAGGCTGAGAAAGAAAAATTCACAAAACTGTGTATCCCAAATTATCTCTCAGCATTTCATTAGCTTAATGGGGAACATTAAACAAATAGTATTAATGGAAATACTAATTTATTTGCAGGAGTATAGTTATCGCAAAACAGTTCCCTAATTTTTAATGTACTATGGTATTTTTAATTAGGTTTGAATGTTTAACTATATTCTGCAAATCCTTTTGCTTATGCAGGCCATGAATTTTTAAATTAGGTTTGATTTCTTTAGTTAACTACTTTCTGCAAGCCATATTAATATTCAAATTTAAATTTAGGAAATGAATAAAGATACTGACTCGAAATGATGCATTTTGTTTGATGCTACTACCTTACCATCCAACATCTTCTGAAGGGTACAGACCATTTTTTAAATCTTAGAGCACCACAAAAATCTGTTTGAGGTGTTCTTAAACAAGCAGATGAGAGACAGCTTTCCAATCCCCCAAACAAAAATGAACTGAGAAGTGTTGTTCCGTCGAGAACAGAACTGCATAGTTTTTTTGTAAAGTTTGTAACTTAAAATTCAGGAAATGCTAAAGTTAAAAGGCCACACTTTTCACATTTTCCTGTGGTAAGTGAACTATTGACTACTGATCTTCCAAATGACTATTCAGATCCTTTATCTATACCAATAAACATTTTAAGAATCAGGCAATATTTACAAACAAGCATATGCACAATCTTGAGAATGAAGTTCTCCCTTTGCAAATAGAGGTAATTTCTCTTAAGTCCCACAGAAACGACTGTGTTTACCTCTCCAAGATCATACTGATGTTTTACATAATCTGACAAACATCTATGTGAAAACAATTATATAGGGGAAAAAAGAAGGTGTTTCTAGTTTTAGGAGAGAGAATATATTTTATCCGCAATCTGACTAAATATAATCCTGACCTTATTAAACTACAACAGGTTATGTAAATAAAATATCATAGGTACTTTTCTTTAGGGCCAACCAAAAATATTTCCTTACTCTCCAGAATAACCAAAAAGGAATATTTTTTACCTTTTTTAATTCAAAACTTCAATTCTTCACAATAGATTTTTTAAGTAGAAACAAGCGACCACATTTTGTTCTTATTGTAACCAATAATCCTCTGTTTTGTCACATCAAAAATTGATGTGAAAAATAAAAACACCATTATTTTCTGTAGAAGTTAAAATCACTTTTCCTGTGAATAACTAATTATTTTACTAAAACATGTTTTAATGGGAAAATTTTGCTTTATCTGTTTAGATAAGCACTCACTTTACTCTAAATACATGACTAACGGTACATATTTGTCATGCTCTGAATTGTCTTCCATCAGCAGCTATTTCAATTTGCTACTTTTTAAAACTACTACCTGAGATTTTCTTAACTCAGTGACAGATGGAGTTATGGTTTTAGTGCTAGAAATGTCAGAATTCATGTTATTATTTTAAAGTGTAGCAAATTTAGAGGCACATGGACATGATTTATTTCTCATATCAATCAGATCATGTTTGAATGTGTGTGGCACTTGGCCACTTTCAGCTACTGGAGCTGATCTGGGAGGGAGGTAACCACATTATATTCTGGTTTAAAGTAATTTACTGAATTTCTCTTTTCTCTGCGACTAAAATGTCATCTGTTTTCTTGCAAATACAGGAGACTGCAACTTCAGAGCCTTCATCTTCTTAATGATCATTTCTATATAGAGAAGTTCTGACATTTCCAGATATGTGTTCACAGTTACCATTCCACATTTCTTAGCTGACAGACCAACACGATAATGCTGAACTCAAGAGGTAATTACAGAATGACAAGTTTCATGATTGAAGTGCTGGTTTATCCAATTATTTCCACAGCCATGCTAGGCTTATATTTCGTATCCAAAGCACATCAAATTGTGCTGCTTGCTCTCCTGTTACACTCCAACATGTGCTACTTCACCAGTCTTTTATCTCTCAGTCTCCCAGCTGATGAGATGGCTTACATGATATATTTATCAAGCTAAAGAATCTTGCTTTAGTTAATTTAACATAATGAAGCCTGGCTGCATCCTAGTTTATCACTAGGGTTCTACCTTAGCAATGATGTATTACACTGTACAAAATTCAGATGGTTCAATGTAATGATGCATTTTGTTCATCCATCAAACAACTCAGAGTGGGGACTAATTCACTGATATATGACCAGCACGTTACAATGGGTCTGGTCCAATTCTGCTCTAAGTCCTTCACTGACAATCTCACAAGAGATCCCCATGGCTACTGGCATCCTCCTCAAACATATCTCTATGTGCTGCAGAACATGCTTTTTCTGTTCTTCTCCGATGCTTCTCTTTCTTAATTTCCTCATCTTTTCTCTCTTTTTCTGTCTGTGTCACAGTCCTTTAAGTCTGTAATCTGCATATATGACCAGATTCAAATTCCAAGTTAATATAAAGCCCAGCGCTTACATAGTAGGATATATTACAACACCTCTACTCTTTATGCTCTGAATCCCCTTATTTCTCCAGTATACTGAGGAAGATTACTAACAAACATTTCCAACTCTGACCTCACGATTTTTTCTGGAAGAAATTCAGTTTTCTAAGTCATAAACTTTCTGATGGCAAATCAAAGCGGCATCATGAGTTTGCAGAGCTAAGTAAACACGTCAGAAGGACAAGGTGGGTCCCCCCCATGAGAAGGACTTCGTGCCAGGTTACACTATTAGAGGTACCAGCTGATGGCAAAAGTCTTCCGTGGCAAACTGCCTGCCTCTGTGCAGCTGCCTGGGCAAGTCAAATTACCCCACATTTCACAAGGACCTACAGGGCTAAGGGGGATTTGCAAACGTGTGAAATTGTGGTCTGTCTGACAGAGCAGACAAACGCATTTTAAAACCACAGCACTACAGAAGGGAGAGTTTTTAAAAGGACATAAGAAGTATTTAGGACACACAGAAAAGCCATTAAGCCCAGCAAAGTTCGATTTATTCTCTTCTACACTATCAACATTTATAATGATTCCCTGAATGGCCCCTCTGGTTTTGTGTGCCATCTTGCTGGTAGAAAGTGGTACATTTGTAACTTTCAAAATATAATCTCTATAAATGCCTCATTATCCTATTATCTGCATTAGGCTGGAAATACTAACTTGAAAAGACATTACCTGTAACATTTAAAATGTCATCTAATTTAACTGAGCTTTCCTAAACTGGCTATGTTTTGTAGCCTCCCTAGCAAAAAAACACCTTTTTCCTTTTTAAAGTCTGGAATCAGTGTAATTGCCACTCTTTCCATTTTTCAGGTACTACAAGGTATTTTTGCCATATGCTGATATATTCTAAAGTGCACTACTACCAGAGACAGCTAAACCCATAATTTAACCTATGTTCTTCCCTTTCAATTGCATGTTCCAGAATTATACTTAATTTGTTAAAGTGGAAGTCCCTTTCTGAGATTTTGAAATAAATTTCTTGTACTTCGTTTTTAGCTTAATTTTTTTTTTCTATTACTGGTTTCCCAATGAATAGCCTAAGATAATAACAGAATTGCAGTGAATTCACATGGTTATTAGAATGTTTACAGTGTTTAACATAAGATCTCTGTCCTTTACATGATTTTTAATTGTATTTTTAATAATATTCAGGTGAAATACAACGATTTTCCTCAAAAATTTAGAGACCAGTACTGAAAAAAAAAATATTTACATGCTTTATTTCACGTGGTGGCTAGAAAAGCCCCAGTTAAAATGTAGTATCTTCTGAAACACTTTGCTAAGACAATTTTTGCATTTTAGCACAAGTTTGCTAGTTTTGGCAAGAGGACAATAGTGATGAAGCCAGAAGGTGAAATCAGTATCTACATAATACCATTCTTGACCTACAAAATTGCTTTATTACTTGAGTGCAGCTACTGAATGAATGGACTGTCCTTTTCTCTGATTCACTGTCCAGGTATATATTTTATATATATAAATCATTACTGGAAAATGCTTAAAAACATAAATACATTTTTGTATATGTATATAAATAGTCATTTCAGTGTATATATAAATGCATGTGTATGTACACATATATATATCTGTGTATCTATAAAATATCACATATTTTACATATAAGCACCTGTCATTACTTATTACTACAGAGTAATTCTCTTGGTTTCTGATTCCAGTTCCTGCTTGTGGTTGGACTGTACCAGTGGCAGTGGGAGGGAGGACACAGCTGCATTTGTGAGAAAACTCATTAACTTCAATTGCTCTGCAAATTTCACAACACACTTCTAGACAGTAACTTAATTAATACAGAAAACTATCATTTTATAGATTAACTCTAAAACTGGAGAGCCAGAAAGAGTAAAAGGTATCCAGGATAAAACTCATACTGTCCTGTTCCCCAATATCACTTTATTTTCTTACTGCTGTCCTTTCCTCATTTGACTGATCTTTTGGTAGACAGTTTTCCTACACTGAACATCATTTTAAACCAAACTAAAAGAACTATTTATTCATTACAGTTAAGCAGAAAACTCCTGATTTCTTTTATAAACTGTGAATTAGGTGAATATAACTAATCAGTGCCACCATGTAAAACTGATTTAAAACTGACCATCTTTAATTGACTTAGTTGCTGTTGCTGCGCTTTGCAAATGTCTGCACATTCCACAACTGCTCAGCACATTGTAAACTTTTGGGATATGTATCCTGTTTAATACAGAGCAACAGCCATGGAGACCCAAGATTTCACATTTATCACACCGTGTCCACTCACTAGTTCACCAAGATACCAGTGAATGAATGTAAATCCTCAGCTACAAATGCTGGTATAAACCATTTGATATAAAGAGAACTTCCTGGAGAAAACCTGGCAACTGTCACCAAGTCAGGGAGTTTCAGTTCCATTGAAGAAAAGGAACTAAATGGAGCAGCTGCCTTAAAAAATCCTGATCTGGACTGCCTTGTCCACAGTTGTGTGACTGCACATAAACCTGTATTGGGTAATTACAGGTGTTTAAGAAGGATATAAAGATGGGGCATTTTGGGTTTAAATGCCCATGTATTCCATCCTTTTAAAATGTACTTATATTTTCCCCTTAATCCTGCACAAAATAACAGCATAGATTCCTGGGAAGTGCATAGGATGATGTACAGCTCAGCTGCCAACAGGCAATAGTGCAACCCTTCCAGGTAAGGGCACATAGACCATAAAAGTGGCTTTGGGACTTTTCTGGCACACTTTTTCATTCCTTTATGCTGTCAAAGTGACTTAGAGGTTGTGCAGTGTTATGCAACTACAGCACAGCCCTTTAGGGGACATGCAGTGTATCTGAAAGGGCCCTAAGAATGAGCCAGAAAAATTTATTTGTTTTTGAGAAGAAAAAATTTAATTCCCCCATCATCTGTAGGTAGGAAAATGATGTCCAGTTCCTTTAATGTCCAAGATTCACATTTTCTGACAATATTCTGGATTTTTATGCATTTTAGTAATCAGAGGAAAGTTTCTGAAACAGTAAAAATTATTGTATTACTAGAAATATACATAACATTTTTAACTACAGCTGTTGTTCGAGGTGTGACCTCAGACCACTGTTTATGAACAAAAAAGTTTGATTCTATTATTCCCCTGAAGTCCATACCTCTCTCTATCTCAGAGGAATTTATCAGAAATCCATAAATTATTTCTTTGATATTTTTATCAAGCACTGTTGCCATCATTTATCACCAGCAGGGCTACAAAAAACAGTAGTCTGGAAACCTGTTTAATCAAAGCAATCTTCTGTCTTAGCTAACATTTGCAAGCAATGCATGAAATGCTTTGAAACTCACAAGAACATCTGGTCCCAAAAGTGACAGACAGGCTTCAAGGGTTTCCTTGAGTTCCTCTGCTCTGGATTTGTACTAACAAAGAAAAAATCCCAAGGAATGAAAAAAAAAAACAAAAACCCACCCAAAAAAACCCAAACCAAAACTTCTTTTAAAGCAGGGGAAACCAACAGACTTAAATGAGCGAACAGATTTCTTCCTGACCCTCTACTGTTCTCTCAGATTCTCTGTTTTAATTTGAGCCAAGGAACTTTAGGAAGCTATGAGAAGGAGATGAGGCTTTGACATGCTTCAACAAATTCTTCACATGTTATCAAGTATCTGAAAGATCAAAACCAGAACTAAAGAAGCCAGTGAAACTGTTCCCTAACAAAATACATCAAAAATAGGGAGAAAGGAACATGTTAAACTCAAAATATTCATTACACAAACACCTCTTGGAATTTTAATGCTTAGAACTTGGGATGGAGGCCAGGTATTTTCTATTTATCCAATTTTAATCCCCAATTGCAATCAAACTTTCCTAACAGGAGTCTTCAAAACATAACCTCTGACAGGAGGAGCAGGTGAGTATAGGTTTCATAAATGTACATGTCCATGTAAGAACACGACTCCTGATAGAACCAGAGCAGGACTTTGGTAAAGACTGCCAGCAGAGTGCTGTGAATAATTCTCGCCTGGTAAGTCTTCTTCTTCTAAACGTCATTGCTACCAAACGTGATCTCAATGCTCTTTAACAGAAGGAGAAGTTTGGCATCATTGGAATTTGATTGTATTCCCTCTAAGTTCCTCAGTGTGAGAATTCATATGAAATAAAAGCAACACCAAGAGTAAACCTCTGACATCTCTCCTGATATATTTTTCTAATCAGTTGTAAAACTCACAGTTATCTAAATATCCATAAGATACTTCTGTGGCCCCATCAGCACAGCAACTGAGCAAATTATGGTCTCCACTCTTTCAAATCACAGCTACCTCCTTTTTAGACATACACCATGGGAGGAAAGGGCAGGATTTTTTCAGTGCAACTCCACAAGGTAGTACTGAATTATCCCAGATAGAAAGGATTGTTTCCCATACATCAGACTCATGGCAGACAAGCAAGAGCCTTTTACACCCAAAAGGATTGTCAAAAGGAGCTGGAAACAAATGTCCAATAGAACAACAGAATTTCTGCTTTACCTTCAAAACTCTCTTCAATCGTCTTTGCTCAGAGAAAAAAAAGTAAAAGCCCTTTAAGAACCTGAGTCAGAACTAAACTGTAAGTAAGGAAGCAAACGATTAATTTAAATTATGTGTATGGCAATAATGGTGATGCTACAGCTCTGCAAATAGGGTGCATTGCTACAGACTTTATAGAGCCTGAATTTCAATTACACAGGAGGAAACTGTTTCATTCATATAAGTCATATCTTCTAATGGTTTGCTATTTGACTTATATTACTTCTTTCATTGCACTGCACGTGTTATTGGAAATATGAGCCTACCAGTGAGGCACTCTTCAAACACATTAGACATTCTAAAACACTGCTATTTAGGAGACTCTTCTTTCCTGAAGAAAGTAAAAATCCTGATAGATAAGGTCAAAGTGGGATCTAAAACATGTCGCTCCGTCCCCAAACCTCTTCAAAGTTAAACACCGCACCCAGACCTCCTTGTGTTAGAACAGTGCCTTAAGAGGATAAGGAAGATCCCCAGTAAATTGTCCCTCTTTTTAGAATGCCTTTTATAAAAGGGTAGAGGTAGCTCGAAAATTCAACTTCACTGGAAGCTGGAGTTTCTGCCTTGACAAGAAACCTCAGCAAATGTGCATGATTTGAAACAAAAACAGAGGTATTATTTTATTTTAGTTATTTTATTTTAGCTATTTTTACACTTCTTTTGAAAGAAAATGTGTGTAAGATGAGGAACCAGCATTGCTGCTCGGAACCCCAGGAACGATGAGTTGTCAGCTGCAAAACAAAAGTATTCCTTGATTATCTTTTTCTACAAATGTTGCTAGATGCCAAATTCACCAGAGGACAGGTTGCAATACTATTCCTACAAATATGTGTGCAACCTGATGGATTTCCTACAGGTCAGTACAGAGATCAGGAATATCGTAATGCATTAGACACATCATGTTTTGAAGGAGCTTTTTTCACATTCAGGGTAACTTCCAACCTTCTTGCAGGAAAAGAGAAGCTTTTAGTAATTACTATCTCCAACTATAAGGGGCTTTTACCTCTCAGCTTCCCCATAAACTAAGTTACCTCCCTTTCAACACGAATCACACCAAATGAAACATTAAGAGTTAGGTCTCTGGGCTGTGATTAAGTAACCATTTAACAAAGCACAAACTGATTACTAAATCCAAAGAGAACACATCTAATGATGGGTGGCTTAAATCATCCAGGAGAAAACAAGGGGCCTTTATTCTCTTCAAAATTATCTGCCATCTGCTACAATTCCCCTTCTTCCCTACAGATGTTAAGTGGCGTTAGTTTCACAGCGGGAAGACTGGAAAAAAAACAAAACAAAACAAAACAAAACAAACAAAAAAAAAAAAAACCCAAACAACAAAAAAAGTCAGCAATTTACTAGAAAAATATGAGAGTTCTTTACCCAACCCCTTCTGGGAGGATTTAGTGTTCTGAATGAAAACTTTTGTGCAGAAAATTCACTATGACAGGACAACAGGAGGAGGGTCCAGCCACTCTGCACAGGTTTTCAGATTTTTACTGGAGAATTTTTGTCTATTTGAAAAAATAGTCTGGTTGTCGGATAAGCAGTTTTCATGAAGACTGTCACAAAATCGGATGTGAAAACATCTCAACATTTTTTCAACAGTCCTTCTTTACCTTTGCAAGTACTTTTCTTTCATTATTTTGTTGAAGATTGAAACCTTGTTTCTATAAAAATCAGTGAAAACCAAAGATGGTTAGCCATTTCAGAAGTAAGGAAACATTGGAAGAAAATCTACTGTGAGAGGTAAGAATCACCTAATGAGATGCCCAGGCACCAAGAGTTCTACCCAAGACTGTTGTTTGACTATAAATAAATCCCGACAAAATCCCCTTCCCTGAGATAATTTGGACAAAAGAAAGACAAGACATAGTCCTACAGATCTTACCCTCCCCTGAGAAACTGTAAGGACATCTTTAGCAAGAAGTAAGGATTAAGCTCAGGATAACTATTAGTTCAGTCAGAAACTCTAACAGGAAAGGTTCTAATCTTACTGCAAGGATCACACAATCTCCAAGGGGAGACACTGTTGGCTTGCTTAATGTATCGTTACAGGGCAGTAATATATATATATATATATATATATATACACCCTGAGTTATATCAGTGTTTGTTTGTGTTCACAAAGGTTGAGATTTATGCAGCTATCCATGCATCTATGCCTTCAAACAGCACAGGGAAAAAAAAAAAATTAATGGAATGGCTGGTGAATTTGGAAGCAAATCAGTAATCTGGGTTACACTGAAAAAAGCACCATTTCATCATACACCCTTACAACAGGTCCACAATTGAAACACAGACCTGAACATTTAAAGAGAGACATATTCTTCTACAAACTTGTGGTAAACACCAGATTTATGAAGACTCCAAATCAGTTAATAGTTCTACTGATACTATTACAAGTTGAGGACACAGCAGGTAGCAGCCACCCCCAGCAGATAGTGCTGTGGACACCCTGGCTGCCAGCACACAGGTACAGCCCCAGCACAAACTGAGCTCTGCCTGCCTTTCCCATCACAGCACTCACCTGGTCACTGCCCTCTGACCAACCATTGATTTTTTTTTCTCAGAACACATGGGGATTAAATGTCATCAAAACTTCTGTCAAATCCTGTCAGAATTAGCCAACAGCTTTAGAAGCTTTGGGAGCATAGGACACAGAGTGCAACCATATGTGACTTAGCTCCTTAGAAAACCGTGCTAGGGATACTGTAAAATTGAAGAGTTTTAGAGATAACCACTGAAATCCACTGCAGGAATACAAAGATGCCCTTCTTCAGAGCTCAGAAGGGATAGGACAATAAACATGGCATTGCAGCAGGTCAAACAATCTAACAATAGTGTAATAATCGAATTCCCATCATTATTTTTCCATTCATCAAGCATTCATATATATAAAGAGAATACTAGAGAAGGAAGGAGAGTGGCTGCACAGATGATAATTTGCAACACAGAAGAAAAGTCTTCCTCTCCAAATGAATGGGTTAGTGGAGAAAAGCAGGCTCTCTCAAACCCAGTGATGTGATTCCTTTCACAGTGAGCTCCAACAGCTCCTGAGTGCAGCTTCAGATCCAGATAACCCTGTTGCTACACATTGCAATAAATTATGTAAGAAATCAGCAGTGTGTATGCTCACTTCTGATATGTGCTGGGATCTTCCCAGGATTTTCCTGGACAAGTAACTACAGCCTGATGAATCTCAGGATGAACAGAGCAAAAGGTCTGATGCTCTCCCTGGTACTGGATGGTCACAGACACAGGTACAGTGATAAAACTGAGAAAACAGGGGAGATACAATCTTTTTCTGGGACATGGAACTGTTATGCGGATGGAATGTCATCAGCTGAAGGGTTTGAAGGGGAAGGAAGGACTCAAAGTAAGAAGATGATTCATTTTCTCTTAATGTCCTGTCATCTGAGGCTGAAAGGCAATGATCATTAAGTCGGGTTTTAATTATGTGGTGTATGGTAGCATCTGGATTTATACTCCTGAACTGAGAAAACAGAAGAAAACTCAGCGTGTGATAAGATTATGGCCCATGGAAGGAAGGGAGTTCATATAATCTAATTAAAATAATGAAAAAAGATAAAATTGATCCATTTAACTTTTAAAACATTCATAAACTACCAAATCCAGAGGGTCTATGTGCAAATAACAAATAAATTACCACCAGTAGTTATTAAAGCATAAGACAGCAACAACTATAAAGGCATCTAAAATGAGTTTCTCACACGGCTGCTTTTTAAAAGTTAGAGAATCCAAATATGTAATAATCAGAGAGAAGTAAAGCAGTCAACATTGAAAAGGCATGAAGGACACAGACCCCTTCTTGTTATGGAAGTTTTCTATATGATTTACATATTCTAAAAACCTCATGAAAACACACTTTTAGCCCAATTTCAGAGTTTTCTCTAATAAATTATTTGAAGTATTTAGTATTTTAGTGACTTTGTATTTCTTAATAAATTGATTTCCTCCTTCATTAAGTAGCATTCTGATTTTGTTCTTTGATGAAAACATGTGCCTTCAAGTTGTTGGAAAAAGCAGATGCACAGAATAATTAATGCATTTTCTGCTTCCTATAATCTTCCACAGTTTTCCCCAAAACTTTAAAAATTATAAAATGCACTCACATGAAAGCAGTGCTATTTCTAACAGGAACATGGGCCAACAGTTAAAGCTAAGCTTATGAGAAGAATTGTCTGAAAATGTGAAATGCTTTACAGTTTCTTCATCCTAGGTGCCTATCACACAGTTCTCACTGGAGCTGCAAATTAGAGCAAAGTAAGTATAAAACCAAAAAAGCCAGTTTAAAACCAGCTTCATAAACTTCAAATACTGGAATACTGTGTCTATGGCAAAGAATGTTATCTGCATTTGTATTTGTTACCTGTCATACAGCTAATGCCCTACAAGTAGCTTTCTATGAGGAAGGTGAAGAAAGAAAATAATATGGGAAACAAGTCAGTATTGGATATTTTATAATGAAATGAGGGTCGTGGTTTTCAACAGCAAATGTCTTGAAACCACTGCAATAAAGAAACCCAGTAAAGATGACTTAATAAGATAAAATTTACTAAATGTGTTGCCTTTCTCCAGAATTAAACCCAAATTAAGGAATTTAGCATGCCTATTAAATAAGGGGAAGAATAATAGAGGGGAGAAGAGGAGAGAGAAGGTGAGAAAAGAGAAATTAGTAGTTCCTCGCTTGTGAAAGCTGAATAACTTTCTCAAGAACAGCAAGTTCAGAAGAAACAAAACTTACATAACGATTTACCATACTGACAATTCAAACTCTCAAGAAACAGGTTTCAAAGGATCATGAAAATTGCTTAAAATTATTCAGATTTATCACTAACTTGTAATTGTTTTACCTCTTTTTGAATGGAAAAAAGAAAAAAAACCTAAACACAACAACCCATATTTACATTTTGAAGAAAAAAAACCCAAACACAACAACCCATATTTACATTTTGAAGTCTTTTTACAAACAAAAAGTACTTCATGAACAGCACAAAACATCATAAAACTCATGATAACAACCTAAAAGTGATCACTGTGAGTGCCATCTGAGAAGACATCCCATAGGCAATATTTTCACCTCATGCTGCTGTTTTTTGTCATCACTGTTAGAGGATGAGAATAGAAAATCTTCATACTCCTGGCACTGCAGTGTACATTTGGAACATTGCCAAATCAACACCCTTCCCACTCACACCAAAAAAAAATTGCAACTACACAAAACTAGAATAAGTTTTACGAAAATCCTTAAACAGAACAGTCTTGCAATTCCTGTTATTCTGGAGTTACATTACATGCCAGTCTAATGGTTTCTGCAAATTGAATGTTTTTACTCTTTTTCATCTTCTCCCCATATAGAAAATTACCTGAAGTCTGCTCAAAGAATTCATCATAATTCAGGTGTTTCCTAGTTAAAGATGGCCAAAAATGATTTGAGAATAATTATGTGCACTGACAAAGATATCACTCTGATAAGCCAGCACACAGTTCGTTAGCACTTAAGCAAAACACAGTGGTACTGACAATGGCAATCACTATAAAAATTTGATAATTCAGATGGTTTTTAATGGAACAGTGGTAACTCCAGAATTATGGAAAGCTTAAAAGGATCAGAGTAAACTGACCCTGCTTATTTATTTCTGTAAAGTTCAAAGTAGCAACGGAGATTTAAATATGTTTTTCTAAGGTCTTTGAGAAATAAAAACATGAGGAGCACAGAAGTCTATAAGAAACTTTTCTTGAAGTAGTACATGAACTATGAGGACAGATACATTTCCTCCAAATTTATATGAAGTTTATTCTAATAAAAACTTGTCTTTCTTTGACTGCTAGAAGTTCAGTGTAATAACACACACAACACATTAGCAATTTTAGAGAATCCTCTATGGGCTTTCTAGTAGGCTCCACCAAAGACAAGGACCATTTTTTAAAAAATTAAATGTGGTTTCCTTTAATTTTAAATCAAAAAAATCTTACACATCTACTTGTCAGAACATCTGATTCTTACCAAAGGGAAATGCTTGTGCACAGTCAGGACTTCAGAATACTCACTAAGAGCTGCCTGCACCAAAATTACTCAACTAGCCAATTAAAAAATGCAAAACCAAAACAAAGAAAAAAGGATTTGTGTTGCAAATGTTTTGAGTTGGTTCTCAAAAACAAATGAGAAAAACCCAACACACAGGTACACAAAGCAAGATTCTTTAAATGTTCCCTTAGCCTTCCTGGGAAATCAGAGAGATTCATCCTGCTGTGACTTGTGCAATTTGACTGGCACACAATAAAATGATTTTGCAAGTGAAAACAGCTTTCTGTTTTACAAAATGGAAAGTTGCCTCATCAAAATGAGGAGGGAGAACTGAAGGTCAGAACAATGAGTCATCTTCCTGAGGCAGAGTCACATCGGAGAGACCTTGAAAGAGTCAAGTAGTTACTTACAGGCATTTGAAAGAAGAGAAAAAAATAGAAAAATCACATAAATGAAAATTGGCTGAAAATAAGCACCATTTGTCTGTCTGGTTTTGGAGCTATTGTGCCTTCTACAGTGTATCACTAAGATGGGTGATTATATCAAATTATAGTAAAAGACAATCTTCTAGGGAAGTTTTGAGAGAGACACTGATTGGTTGCAAATGTACAAAAGAGGAGGAAAATGAATAGCAATAAAGAGAGGGAATACATGTTAAAAAAAGGAGAATAAACTGAAACCAGACAAAGAAGCTCCTAAATTTTTTTTTTTATTATTAATACTAAGAAGTGAATGAAAGACAAAAAGATGAAAGAAGAATGTAAGACATCTTCTTAGTCATGGCACATATTCTTTGTTTTCTAGTTACAAGTAATAAACCAATCCTTCCCTGTCCCCTGAGTTGGTCTCTTTAAACCGTAGTGCTGAACAAAACTTCCAGTCAAATCAATGGAAAGAGTCACAGTGACTGTGGGGAAAGTCCTAATGCATCCATTGAGTATGTTGTCACTTTTTCAAACCTTCTGTGTCTGTAACCACCAACGCCATGAAAACACATAAATGCAGGAATGACTATCTGTGTTCAGGGTGCAGGGGCACCAAAGAGCAGCTGAAGGATGAGCAATTCTCACAAAGCCAGGTCACAGCATCCCTGCAGCACATTTGGACACAACATGCAGGGAGCTCAGCCTTGGGCCTGGTTCCTACACAGCCTTTCAGCTTCCTTTGCATATTGTTGAACAGCAAGACAGGATAGGGTTTGTAGATGCTCCAGCTTAGAGCCAAGAGATTAAATCAGTGCCAATACGTATGGTCAACGGCAAAGCCTAGAGGCTGAGACTTTTCTAAAGGCACTCCCCAGCAGACGTGAAAAGGAGATGTTTCTCTGTATTGTGAATATTTTTGTTACTATTGAAAATATTTGCTATTTCAAAGTAGGGTGAAGAGTAAGAAATACATCCTCAAAATTTGTAGTATCTTGGCTTAACTTCAATAATATATACATACTTTTTCTTATGACTTAAAACTTGTTTCAGATGTTTTGACTGATGAAAGTTCAGTAAGGGGCAACTTCTCTGATAAACATTTAAATGTACATTTCAAATGCTTAGAATCTCTCTCTGCTTGTCGAAAGTAGTTTCTCCTTATGATTCTTCTTTTTAGACCATGTTTCAGTCAAAGTGAATTCTATATTTTATTCAGTTTCATAGAGTACATTAAGTACAAGAGCTCACTTACTTCTGTACAGTAAACAAGCTTGAGTAAGTTCAACAAAACAGTAGTATAAATTACACCTAAAGCACTCTTGTCATGTGCTAGAGAACAACCATTTGCACAGCAGACTGGCATCACTCTGTAAAGGCGTCACAGAAAGTGAAATCATTCACTTTCCTGAGGAACCTTCAAATAAAAACAGTGAGAAATTGAATAATTGTTCTTACAGTTCTAATACTTTGATCTTCAACCACAGATGTGGCATTGATAACATTGTAACATTATCCTGGTATCCTTCCAAAATGCAATGTCTGGTGCTATCTCCATTCATTATACCTTTTGCTATTAGTATGGCATTAGGACCACAAGTGTGCTATATCTCCGGATCATAATGAGAACTGGCAAAATTATTTCTTTTTCCACTTTGATGTCACCTTTGCCATAGCACAAATTAATTCTGTGTCATTTGGGAACATACACAGTTACACTACTTAAAGAAATATGTTATTCAACGCTACTTGGACTTCTCAGTATTCTGGTACACGCCGTTCCTTGCAAGCTCCTCTCTTTATAACATTTCTTGATAAGCCTACTTCCCTTTTAGGTACCAATTAAGGAATATGAAGCCTGAGTAACAGCCCTGTAAAGCAATGAAAAGCCAGACAGTTGATGGCAAAATGATGGTGGAGTGTATTCTGAATGTCTGCCCAGACTACACATTCCCAATGGGATAATAAAGCAGTTAAAAAAGAGAGCAGTAGAATGGCTACTCTATCAAATTACAGTATGTAGAAAAGGTCAAAGCGGTAGAGCACAATGATATAATTCACAGATTATACAAGACATTAAAATTCTGATATGACATTCTTCAGGGAAAAAAAAAGATTGTAACAAGGACAGAAAATAGCAGGATGTTAATCCATTCCCATGACAACATCTGTACTCAAACTTGAAAATGTACAAACGCAACCTTTGCTATGTCTTTGCTAAAACTGGTTATGTGGCTTAATTTTGGATATGGCATATTGAATGGCTGTCAACAAGTTCTGATAATATTTAATGGAATTGTGTGAGGAGACAAAGCTGAATGATGCAAGTTATATTTCTAAGGACCACACAAGTTCATCGTATCAGTCTCCTGTTCCAACACCCAATTACATACACTTACAAGCCTGAAAAAGACACAAATATAAGTTTAAAGTATTTGTAGCAGACACGTGAACAAGCACACCTGAATGTATAAAATTCTGTTAATTGAATTATTATTATTTGTATCCATGTAGGACTTAAATTAGTTAGTCAAGACTAAGGAACCATCCTATTTACTAAAGTAGAAGCAAAGGAAGACACAGTCACCTTCACCAGAAGAGTTCATGGATCTAATGTTAAATATGCCACAACAAGAGAATGTAACAACTGTGAAGACAGTATAAACGCAAAGTCCCGACAGCTTGTGAGGAACCTGATCAAAACTAGGAAGAGATCATCAGGAGGAGTCCCACTGCTTGAATGGGCATCATACCAAGCCTTTGATTATTCCAATTATTCCCTGATCATTTGTAGTTTTTATTTTTTTAACTCAATAAATGAATAATATCAATCACCACCAAAATGAGGCTCACCTTAGCCATCACCATTCCACACACTTCTTGTGTGTCACAACTGAAAAATGTCTTGTGAAAGAATTGGAGAAAAGAAAAAGCAGTGGCTGCAATACGCCGTGGAAAAGAAATCCACAGGAGCAGCCCATATTGCAAGCCTGCTTTGACTGAGGCAAACATAGAACACTTTTTGAATTAGATCCCTTATTTAAAATTTAGAGCTGAAGGAAAGAGTGAGATTCAGTAGTAAATTTAGCTAAAACTAGTTTGATTTTTAATACAGTTAAATTCTCAGTATAGTTATCTGGGGAATACTTAAAGTCCAGCTTTTCATTAACATTAAACCATGTACCCTCATCTTTGGCGCAGCAGTAGCACTAAAACTGGTTATAAAATTTTAAGTCAGAAAGGACATAAGCTACAAAGAGACTCCTCTTTTCTGCCAGCGTGACAATCCTAATACAAATGTAGATTTTATATTCCATTATCTGTGGTGATTAAAGGTCAGTTTGTACACTTGCCAAGCGGTTTAAGTTCATGCCTTTACCTCATGAAAACTTCCCTTTGGGGGAAAAAAATCAGGAATAGAACCATAAAGAATACTGTATTTGATGCTGCAATATGCCAGCTTTATCATTTCTTTCCTGTCTGTAGAGCTACACAGGAGGTGAAATAGTTATCTGTGTGTTTAGCAGCCAAATCTCAGAGGCAGGATTTCTTGTTCCAGACTTTCCACTTAGCCTAAGACTGAGACTGATTTCCCTTTACTTCTTGTCATCCTGTTTGGTACTTCAGAGCCAAATGAGCCTGCACCATAGCTCAAGTGTTTAGGCTGGCAGCTTCAAAGATACACTTTGCTAAACACTGAACTGCGACTTGGCCTTTAGTAAGGATGCACTGTTGTAGTATCATATAACTGTATTTTCAAGCTAAATATTTCAAGCAATTTTCAGGGGTTTACCATTTTTGTACACTTAAAGCTTTCTTGTGTACGTAGAACACACAAGACTGGGAATCTTTATTACAAAAACATCAACTCTATTAGTTCTACTCCTCCAGTGTGCATCCCTAGTTGTTAACAGTATCAGGTGCAGAGCATACTCCAGAAACTCAGGTCAGAGCACCACAGAAATGAGGTAGAGAATAATCTAATCTAACAACTGTTTAAATATAAAATTATAAAATCACAGGCCAATTTTGGTTGAAGGGGAGATGACCTCTGGAGGTCATCTAATCCAGCCTCCTGCTCAAAGCAGGACTAACTTCAAAGATAGATGTACTTGCTTAGGACCTAAATGAAATATCTATAGGTAGCACCCAGGAACTCAAATCTTCAGGGCAATGTTAGGCTACTGTTTTAAGATCCCTGCTATGCTCTCTGTGGACCTATGCATCTTTCATGGTTTTTTCAAATGGTAAGCCAACCTCAAAAAATACCTGAGCTGATTAAAAATGCTGTCAGAGTCTGTTTGCTGCTTAGCATAACAGAGGATGGAGCTTGATTAGCATGTCTAGAGCAATTACATTATGCATTATTAAGAACACTGAGAAAGCAATGCTGTAACAGATCTCATCATCAGAAATCCCAGTCTAAAAACAAATCAACCCACCAAATTTAAAACCCGACAGATGTGTCAAATCATACATGTGCACTCAGATAAACAGCAGTAAAAACACTGTCTGAAAAAGGTAAGTCAGAGTTTTTACTTCAAAACAGCTGTACATCACCAGATGATCCCATCAGTAAACTCAGAAGCTTTGTTCTCTAATGTGTTTTCCCACATCTTCCTAAGAAAGTAATAGTGCTGGTTAAAATCTGACAGTTAGAAGACAAGGTCCTGCAGGACACGGATTTCTTGGTATATTTACGTAGGGAAAAAATCCTTATTGACCTAATGAGACTTAATCCACCACACATTCAGATGAATGAGGAAGTTTGCAATGGGTGTCTTAAGTTTTTCTTTTTTCTTCAGCTCCCCAAGGAGTCCTGTTCCAGGCCTCAAGAGATCTGAAAACTCTGCCCCCTGAGACCTCTGCTTGTAGGGTTATGACGCAGCTCTCATCAGTGCTGAAGCACCTCTGAAATGATGTGTAGAAATTATCCAGCTTTGTATGCTCCTTATTAAAGGTGCCTAAGAGAGTCATAAATGTTCTTATGGCTAAATCTCATAGCAAGAACTAGACTGTGCATGCAGTCAACTGTTTTCCTGTAACTTATAATGAACAGAATCAAAGCTTCTTTCTTTCACCCCTGCCATTATTGCTTATATTTTAAAGCCAGCACTATGCTGGAATGAAATAACTCACCAGATGCACTCTTCTTTTTCTGGAAAATTAGAGCTTTGGAGGAAAAATACATAAGGCCATTTGAAGTCAAAAGAGTTATGTCATGGATAAACCACCCTGGTGATATTTTACAGTTTCAAGTAATTACAACACAAGCTTTAGCTCGTCTCTGTGATCCACAGTGCAGTGTTCTTTAGAGAAGTAAACTGTGCTTCTTGCAAAATGTTTCAGATGGGAGTCTCTTTACTGTCTTTTCCCATTCCATTTTAAATATTTGATGTGTATGTCTTCAGAGAGAGACCTCTCTATTTGCTTTGCCTTTGATTCAAAGTTATTGCCATCTTCTTCACTTAGGAAGTACCAAAAACCTATAGTTTATTATTGGGAAATCTGTGAGCTGAAATGTGTTGTATTTCCTAGCCAATGTGCCAGGCAAAAAGCAGCACAGAGCATTTGGTGTCTTTTACCACTAAAAGGAGAGAGAATGACCTTGCACAATAGAAGAGAAACACACTTCCAGCATTAACTAAGCCAAAGCTCCAGGGAAGTATGTGGTGGCATCATAATTTCTTTTCTACCACTAGTATTGATGTGTGCATTGCTGCAGAAAATGGTAAAAAGAATAGAGAGGCCAAAATTTAAGAGTAAAAATACAAAAACTACACATACACTGTAATATTTAAAATTATATCACAAAATTGCAATGGATAACAAAACACCATTCTGTGCAAATCACTGATTATGATCAATTTAAGTCTTAAGAAACCATACCAGAAGTATAGATTATAATATTGAATGTATGTCTCCAAGGAAATGATATGGTGTAAGAAAGAATGCATATATTGTGATGTTATGTTCTTCTGTTGTTTTGTAAGAGACCACAACACAGAAAAAAAAAGTTAGTGCTTAGGGGGCAATATGAAAATAAAACCACTCTGTAATATTTTGTGCAGTTATAGTAATGTTACCACATACAGAGACAGTCTAATTTTGGGTGCCTGATACAAAGCAGCACACAAAGTAACTCATGTTTTACAAAAGCCCACGAAAGTTAATATTACCTCCTATTCTAATATGCTTTAGATAAATCAGTTCCTTGCCACTGAAATCCACCCAGTTCTGGGACAAAGCAGAGATTTAATGAGGCTATATCGATATTGTGACACGGGCTGGGACCCACTGGCCCAGTGCTGTCATATCTGAAATGAACTGGGTCTTCTGATAAGTAACAGATACATGGTACTGACTGAGCATGAGCAGCCACAGCTGGATGTTCTGATTCTCCATTCCTGGCACAGAGGATCCTTCATGTTTAGGCCAACCAGGCAACAGAGACTACAGGATTCAAGCTCAGACCAGTAGAAAACGTGGCCTGTGTTCACACTGCAGCTGGTGTGAGACTTTCTAGGCAACAGATTGCACAGGAAATCAATGTATAGGTACAAAAGTGGCACAGAGCACGTTCAGCACTGAGCCCCAGGTTTCAAAACAGATGCATCTCACACTGGGTTCCACATTACGAATGGCAGTGAAGGATGCACGATGGAACCAACCCTGAAATAGTGGGTGATATTGTCATGGGAACTGAGGATGGGTACAGGCTGAGGGACAGTCTCACGTAGCTGAACTGCAACTCAGACAGCACATACACTCTATGTTGTTTGGAAGCTTCTTTCTCAACGTGCCCAGTGGGAATATTAGAATAGGCATGCTATGGAAAAGTAACTGAGATGGCAGCTCCTCAAGATACAAACATTAAGCTGGAGGTTTACAGAGATAACAATGGCACAGCGACCTTAAAACTAGTACTAGGAACTGTCCCCAGTAGAAATGAGTTTCATGATTGAGAGTAATTCAGAGTGAAAAACCCTAATCATCAACCTTCTGGGGAAAAACAAAAAGGATCACCACTTTAGTATCCCAGAAAATTCAGGGTGGGGTTTCTTTTTGTTAATTTTACATTATGAATAATTTCAATAATGAGACTCTAAACCTATACCAGCTTGCTATTGGGACTTTGCAATTCTTATTATTAATATAGCTATTGTTAAAGTAGTGCCTAAATATTAGTAAGGTGATTTTGTTCTGCCAAGTAGGGGTAATAACCATTAATAATGGTTGCTAATGCTCTATAATTACGAGATTAAATGACACAGCATTGCAGTTTTCCCTTGAAAATTTATGTCTGACATTCTAGAGAAGAGCAGGATGCCAGGTGTAGGAATGTGTATTTACCTATTATTCCATGCACATCTGAAAACTCAAATCTTTTGGATTCTGGCCCAGTGAAACCATGGAAAAAGTCAACACTCCATCAGGTAATTATAGATCCTAAAAATAAAATTATAATTTTTTCTTTATTATTTATTGAGTTTTATCATCACCTCATTCCCTACATTTAATACACTTGGCTAGAAAGTTCCTCAGGTCTGACACGTGGAGCCTGTCACACTTTACCCGCCCTTCCACAGCCTTTCCCCACTTGGCTGTAGTGACTCCTGCCAGCTCACCTTGAGACATACAGACCTCTGAATAAAAACATTTAATTATTACAGGAAAAGTAATTATTGACAACAGAACAGAAGGGGGGAATACAATATTATTTATAGCTTATTTTGTCTGATAAACATCATAATAAAAATTATTTGCACTGAATTAGTTAATTAAGGAAGAAGAAGAGTAAAATTCAGTTTGTATGTTCCATATGGACTAGAAGTCACAATTTCATTTTCTATACCAGTTATTGTGTCCTCAGTTTGCAGAAGATGAGCAATCAAAAACTCCTTGCATCAGCTTTAATTGCTCCCATACCCAGGGTGTAAGTGCTTACACAGTAATTCTTCTGATGCACATCTTAAAAGTGTCGGTTTTCTCATTTTTTGAAGTAGTTAACACAGGCCTCACATCATCACCTTAAGCCATTATCAACACTGCACTGTTCTTTTTTTAACACTTACACCTCCTTTTATGGCACATGCCTATGCAATTGCAGAAGAGATCTGCTTGAGTTGGCTAAACCTTTGTTTCTTTAGCTTGTACCGTTCAGAGATGTTTGACAGAGGGATAAATTCCATGAAAACAGCAAATTTATCCTAAAAGAATTGGATACATTACTTAACACCTAAAAATAGTAGGTGAAATGTGAAAAAGTAAACTTGTCAATATTTTCCCAGTCTTTCACCTTCTGTACAGAACAGTGAAGTCTGTTGCAGAAGTTTAAATGGTAGCCATACAAATGTAACTTTTTATAGCAGTATCGACTATTTAAAACTAATTTGAAGTCACAAAACCCTCTTTTTGGTGCATCAATGATTTTTACTATGACTATGATGATATGATAACCTGAGTTATTAGAAAAAGTAATTTCCCAGTTATTGTATTGAAAGGCAGTAATTACTATTTCAATAAAGAAAGTGAAAACTATTAGGGTGGCGAAAGAGAAGTAAATTAGCTTTATACCCTACACTCAATTAAACTATCATAGCAAGAAGGCAATGAATTAAGGTAATCTGAGGGAAGGAAAGGGATTTTACATAACAAAGTGTTTGAACTTCTTGAAAATCCACTGAAATCAAACATAAGAGCAGCATTAACTACACTATCAGCACCTCAGACCCTATGTAAAAATAGCTTTATAAAATATATGTGTGCCTTATACTGACATATAATTGATTCTGACCCTAAAAATGCAGAGAAGTGTTCCCCAGGGACACTCTTCTGTGCTATTCTCACCCATTGCAAATTCATGTAAATGGCACTTATCGCAAATAGAGACATTTCCACCATTAAAAACATTTCCAAAATCTTTTAGGAACTTTCCAGAAAGCTGAAGCACCTTTTCTCTGTGATCACATTTTAGACTTTGTACACTTTGTGTGGATAATAAATACAGTTTCCAAGAACTCTTTTTAAATCCAAATCCAGAATGAAAAGCCCTTTTATTCAATTCTTTTTTACATGCTTTGAAGCAACTCAAATATTTAGTGTTCATATCTTTTTCATGCTCTACTTTCATCTTGGAACTAATATTTTTTTTTAATTAAATGTGTTCCTATTACTTTACCCACACCTCTAAAGTTTTTCATGGAAAATATTTACCCATCTCTTATTTTATGCCAAAAACAAAATGAGAAAATGATTTTAAACTTCAAATTATGAATCATGTCACTACAATGGTCAAAAAAAATTTAGGCAAGGGTAAGCTTTGGAAATTGGGAACAAATACCAAGTTTGCATCTCACAACTCTGAATCAAGAGATCTGCATGAAGACCTTTTCCCTTTTACCAACCACCTCCCACGATTTCCACGGAGGAAGAACAAACAAAACCACATTTAGTGTGTTTGTTAATACACAGATAACTACACAGATCAGAACACAACAACTGCAGGTACCCAGTGGGGTCTGACAGTGCAGGAAGTCCTGTGTAATCTAACAGTCCAAACCCTGTCTTAGTGTTCATTCTGTGAAGAATGACAGATGAGAAGAGAGAGCCTCCTGTTGTGTCTCTTATCTCAGCTGAGCAGTGCTTACCTCTCTTTGGATTACAGAAGGGCTACATGGAGTCTAGACTGTTACTGTCCAGATCTTGGGTAAGTGCCTGCAGTGAGGTGAACTGAAAACAAATCATAACTGTCTTATACATAAGAGAAAATTTAATTTTGGCTCATTTGTTCTTCCTAATTTATTTATCATCCGTTGCCATAAAGCTCCTCTTTATGACTCTCATAAGTTCTATGCTAAGGAGGTTTTAATTGTAATTTTTGCTTTCCAAATGTTTATGTTGTTTCATACAAACAACAATTAAAGAAAATAAAACACTCTAAGTGACATTTTTGCAATGCCTTGAGCTTAGCCAACAGCTACCAAGTTGTAAGAGCACTGAAAGAGAACTGACTGGTGGTGAGTTTTGAACAAAGTGACTGAGACTGCAGCAAGATCAGGTGTAAACTGTCACCTTGCTAAATCCAAACCAGAGTATTCAGTCCCTTCTGATTTACAGAATATTGTCCGTTCTAACTTGATAACTAATGCAAAAGAGGAAACTTATGTTTAAGCTCTATTTAGCTATTTATGTGGAGCAAAGCAAAAAAAAAAAATACAGGTAGTATTAAGTATTTTTAGGCTCTTGGTATCTGAATTTTTGCATCTAGCAATTCTATCTACTGCACTGTGCATGTAGCTATTTTGTTTCATTGATGAACTGTTTCATCACATGTTGATGAGCATTACCACAGTATTTCCTGAGGAATGGTGCATAGCAGAATATTTCACACATTAGCGTGCCATAGTTGGTGTGACATTTAATGGTAGCCAAATATAATTTCTTTTAGTCAAACTGACCTAAGATTTGACTTCAGATCTCCAGGGGATGCGGGAAAAATTAATTCTGACTTTCAGAACATTTAAGGTTAGTGTAATTTAAGCTACTAAACTAACCTTCAAGCTTTTTAGTGGACGAATAAGACAGTAAAGATGGTAAAATTTTGGAATTTATCATGTACACTCAGTTTCAAAAGTGAATCTGAAGTATTCAAAGGATAAATTCAAAGCTGATCTTTATTTTCACAAGGTGAATGTGAATGAAGATAGAATATTTCCATTGTAAAGTTAGCACCATTTTTTGCCTTAGTGATCAAGTACGGTTTTATTTTAGCTCAGAAGGAGTCTTACATCACAGAATGCCCACCTTTCAAAGCAGGAGGTGAACAAAATTGTCACATCTCCCAGAGAAGGTTCACAGGATTTTAGCCCATATCTTTAATGAACCATTGTGCCATTATGTAATATTTATCACAAAATAAAGATTTTACAGTCCTAGAAAAGGGCTGGAAATGCATTTTTTCAGTGCTGTGACCTGAACCGAACGTGTATTAAATGCAAGAGAGGTAAGAAGACATTTTGGCCAAAAAGACTACATTCAGAAAGAAAAATGACTTTGCAAGAGATGTTTCCTTCCCCATCACATTCAAATCTGAAAATTCATTCTTGGAGGAAAGTCCACTAGAGGGACAGCAGTGTACTTGAAATTCTTAAAAGCAGAAATGCCACCATGCATTGTAGTCCTGGTTCAAAAGAAATATTACTTTTAGTACCAGAAATATTACCTCCTTATTTCTTTGATTACTGTGTTTATAGCACACACAAGCAGTTGAGCCAAGCCTTCTTGATTTATTGTGCATTTCACTGAAGGGAATACTTTACCTACTAAAGTAGACGATAATCAAAATCCAGTACTGAAACTTCTAAGAAATTCAACATAAACCCTTCTTATTAAAAAGAAAATTCAATATAATCTCTGAAATATTATACTATACAGCAGAATTTCCATGTTCATTTGATAAAGATAAAGGAATTAAATATTTACTGTTCTTGGCTTCCTGTTTATTGCTAAGGCCTAAGAAAATGATAATGGGTTTCAAAATGCTGAATTTTATTCTCCACCATAAAATTACTTTACCCAAAGAACATAAAATTTAAGTTGTAAATCATTCTTATTTCTATTTTTCCTAATGTTTGTGGTTTTTTAAATTATAAATGAGTAACTGTATTGATTACAATTATAATTGGGCAAAATTATTCTTGCAGAAATTTCCAAAGATCTCTACTACAGTTATGAGGGTGAAAGGTTTCCTCATTTCCCACAAATAAGAATAAACACATTGCTATTGTCACTTCAGTGCCCTGTGGTACTGAGAACGATAACAGATCCACTTCTGCAGGGTCTGAGGTGGTGCAGAATGGGATTTTACTCAAAATTTGGCCACGACTGCAGACATTTCACCTAGTCCTGCTTAGGGAAATATTTCTAAAACTTCTTGTACGTGCAAAGGAATTGAAAAGTGGACCTGAGCAAAAAGTCATTAAATATCTCCAGTGAAGATAAACACCCCTATTACAAAAGCAGATGTATTTAGTCATGTTGATTAGTTAATAATGAGCTGTTTGCCTATCAGGCACCCAGACCTTTGCAAGTCTCATTCTTAAGCTAACCCTTCCTGACAATAAACCTCAGATCAAAGGCACCTGAGAGCTCAGTGCTGCAACTCTTTGGAAGCCTCCTTGGGGATCTGCTGGCCTTGAAACCCAACGCCTACTGAAGCAGTAAATAAATAATTTGTATTTAAATCCAAAAATACTAGAACCTGATGAATAATTTATTTTAGGAGTTTTAAGTATTTCATGACACCAGTGAAAGAGACAGGGATAACTCCTTCGTGATACTTATCTCCCATGTATAACACTGAAAAGACAGCAATCAAAACAATACATTCAGCACTAGTGTTGCTGGTACATTTTGCCAAAGCAAGTGAGATTTTGTTCCCCTTGTGGGATCAAGCTGAAGGAAGTTTAGAATTTTTCATTTATGTCATATGCTCCTCTATACACTGAGGTATAGGTGACATCACAAGCAGAGCAGTATAATACTATTTCATTTACTCAGACTGTAAATTTTAGATCCTGCCTTATGATACAAACCAGAGCTAAAAATAGTCACTTTTATCAAGTCTATTGTTATTATGGGAATGGGCCCTCCTGAGAGAATTTTTGCAGGTGGATTTGAAAGCAGTGACAGACCTGATGAGCAAAACAATGAGCTACAGCCAGACATCTTTCTCTGCCACAGAAATCCCCAGGGACAAGGCTCCATCTATATGTCAGAAGTGACTGATGAACAACACCTGAACGTAGCACAAATCAAACAGCCTATCATAACTGTTCATATTTATTTCTTAAGTTATTATCATCTAAGCTAACACAACAAAGGCGTTCCTAATTTCCAGTAATCAATTGTTTGCATTCATTGCACATACAGATGATCTTTTTATGAAAGTTTAGCAGTTCAGCAATCTGTCTAAGCAAAAGGAACTGGCAAGTGACATTTTTTAATGAAAATTATAGCATGCTAAGCAAGCATTTGGGTAAAAATACTTCTCTTACCTGGACAATTTGGTATATTTGAAAGGCTATAAAAACTTCACTCAGCAATTATATATTTTAATTTCATATTTTAACCATGGGTTACTGCTGAAAACAGTCATCATGTGGGACTAAGGAACAGGAAAAAAATTATATTCTTTCATGCAGCAGTAAAATGTAGTATTGCAATGAAATGCTGATTAAGATTTGGAGGATAATACCCCTAACTACAATAGAGAGGCTGAAAATCAGATTTTACTGGGGGGAATTTGCAGAGTCCCTACACAATCCTAGCTAGAACTAGAGGAATATTCTTAGGAAATGTTCCTGAGAATGCATACTTTTTGCAGCCTTCTGCAGTAAAAAATATGTGAGGGTCATAGACTATAGAAAATGCACATTTTTCAACCAGTTTAAACATGGATTTACACTATAGAAAGGTACATAGGAACCACTGAAAGCCCTGACTATATAAGTACACTCTAGACCATTTGTGGCACTACTGAGCCTCACTTTCTACATTTCATGTTGAATGCAGAAGGGCAAGGTCTTACTGAAAAAAGGTGTATTTTTAACAGCTCCTTCCACTATGATGGAAGCATTCCAGTAAGGGAAGTATGTCTTCTGTCTGCATCCAAAACCCATCTTTTGTATCAAAAAGGACAGTAATCTTTGAAAGTTCCTTTGTCTTTGCACTCTTCTGTTCACAGTTTTCATTGAATCATCAGCTAAATGAAAACCTTACTTGGAAACCTTCATGTCAACCCTTTCTCAACTGTGAGAGGTGACTGGAGCCATAACAGTTCAACCACCAAAGCCATTTTTGTTTAAATATGATATTTATTACTTATACATGACTCAAATAAATTACATATCTGTACTCAAATGACAAGCTTGCTTGTTCTGTAGCAAGTTTACTAATATGGACTCAGTATAACAGCATGTGGTTATTCACAGTTTCCCTCCTGCCTCATACGGTCCTACTCTTGATATACCAGGTGTTATAAACTGTGAAATACTGTCATTAACAACAAAGGGCTGGAGTTTGCACTTGTCAAGCAAACCTATAAAACCACCCACAAACTGAAGGGCAGAGCATCAGTTCTAACTGGCAACAAGGTAAACAAGTTCCTTAAGCAGGAACTCCCTTGGGGGACTCTTCCACTCCAATAAGTTCCAAAATGCACAAATGGATTTTGTCCCATTCAGCCTAAATTGCCCTGCACGTACTGGAATACTAAGTAGTTCACTCTCTTTCTCATTACATGCCTCGGGGAAAAGAGTGATGAATTAGTGATCTATTATCTGATTGCCCAGGATAGTCATCAGGTACCTGGACCTTGACTCACAGAGCAGGATAACTGAGAAACCAAAGTTAGAACTTGCCTTTAATATAATAGTGCACCTTTACTAATTGAAATTTAGAAGAAATTAATTTCTTAGCAAGAGTTGAATTACACAGCAAGTCAGGGGAGAAGAAAAAATAATTAATTAGACCTGAATATCCTAACTAGAGGATTTGTTTTTTAATTTAGCATAATTCTATATGACTGCCCATTACCACAAAGACAAACATCTTCCATATAATCAACAGCAGTTGTAAAGGCCTGTTTATGAAGTCAACTTTTCTAGATGACAGAGAAACTGAAAAAAAGAATGGTCATTGAAGCAGAGGGCAACAATAACTTTACAGCAAAACAGCACTGCAGTTATTGAGGTGCAACTCTATCAAACTGAGGACAATTATTTCAGATTTATGGCATTCGACTAGAGCAGAATCTAGTTACATTTACTGTAACAGGTGACACAAGAAGTGTTTGGAGGCTCTGGGGCTTTGTGCATTACTAAGTTCAAAATGAAAATGTGTATGTGCCATCCAAAATGTAATTTCAAATTGCATTTACCATACAGTGGCAGGTATCTGTCTTTTCCAGCAATTTAAGGCACACTTACTACCCATTTCGCTTCCAGAACAGACTGCTGGCCTCCATCGAGTTAGCTTGTCACTGGGAACAAATGCTACTCATCAATGTCAAGGCTGTATCACAAGACAAGAATGCAGAAAACTGCTGGAAATTCTTTTTCTTACCCTGGAAATAAACAGCTCCAGAATATTTATAAGCTCAGTATTTTTATTCGTCAGATTTATTAATTTAATGAGTCACATTAAAAAAAAGGAAAAGAAAATAATATGGATAATGATTTAAGCCAGAAATAGAGGTCCACTCAACTTCAGGCTTTTGATTAAGGTACCCGAGTTATGGGATCCTTTCTAAATATGAGATACAGAAACATGCAGACTGAAAGAGTTTGGAAGTCCTCACTCATCCTCTGGTGACACCAATTCTGTGGGCTGTCCCATGGAAAATACACTGTTCTGAGAGTTACGAGATTCCTAAATTGACACTGCTGATGAATTGGCGGCATTGGTTGATTTGGAGCCGCAACAACTAAGTTATTTCTCGGTCTGATACACTGGACTACTCTTTTTCATTTCTCATGTAGAAATACTGACTGCTGTATAATCCACTATTTCTTGCCTAATATGATTATTAATTACTGAATGGAGTGCAACAAAAGTTAACAGTTTGGGCATTTACTTCATGCTCAAATAATTCAGAGCTAAATAAATATGTAATCTTGAGCACAGATATACACATGCAGGCATCCAAAAGTGAATATTAGTTACAAAACTAGATTGAGGATTTTGCATTATGTCTTCTTGTGCAGCATTCACACAGACACAGGAACACACTACATGGTATATTCAACCTATATAAATTATAACCTTACAAGTGAATTCTTGTGTTTTGAACAAACTCTCCCCCCCTTAAGTAGAAAAAATAAAAATCTGTATTTTTCAATGGAAAGATTCACAATGACAAGGTTGAAAAGGCCAGAGCAGCACTCACAGTCATCTTAAAATCTGCAAACAATATGGTTTAGTGACATACACAGTCAGGTATTTCAAGAACTGTAGTAACAACAGTGTGGAAATACAAATAATTTTAAGTTAAATAAAGTCTCATTCACAGTTATGTTTTCACTACAAAAAGGCTTAATGAGACAGCTTAACTCAGAAAAAATAATTTGAAATAGTATTCAAGGAAACAACATGCATAAATGGCAGGTCTTTGCCTTTCACAGACTTAGTAATCCTGAGAAAATGCTTCCTTCCTTCAATTAAGCAGCAAGTGCAGCTTTGCAAACTCAATTTTAGAACAAAAATCCAAGCGTGCAGGTGCTACAGTGATTATTGCAAACAGTTTTGATGTGGAAAATATGTAATTTATACATATGCATCTTCTCCCCAATGGTTAGTGTTACAATTCACAATAAAAGTATTAGAACAACTTATTTCATGAGGGGAAAATCCAAATCCTCACTTACAAGGAATAGTCAATGCATAGCCTTTGTAAATTAGAAATTACCATATTTTAGTAAAAAATTACTTTTGATGAGAGAACTTCCCTGTTTCTTGCTAACATGTACTGAAAGATTTCTGTTCCCTCACCTTCCCTTAAGAAAAAATTTCATTTAAAAAATGTTCTCTTTTCACAGAAGGGTAACAATGATCACTACATACAAAAGCTCTGGAATTTACCTTTCTTGTCAGGTGTGGTACTCAGTATTGATTATTCCACTGTCAGATCACACATAACACAGTCCCAACTGCATTGAGGTGTTTGGGTAATTACACAGGGGTCAACTTATTCTTATGTGAAGCTACTATTTGCTTGAGATACACAATCTTTTATTTACTGTAGGATTATCTCTGTTGGTATACAAGTATATCCTTGACTAGGAGACCATATTGTAATCTATCATCACCCCAAAGCACCCTTGGTTGGTAATGGCAAGTACAGTGACCTGAGGGGTGATATTTTGCTCCTGGTTCCTGAGAAGACAGTTGTTTTTTTTTCCTGAATTACCATCTAAATCAATGATGCAGTCTGTGGCAATAGTTGGGATATTTAGAGCACTTTTAAGCATGGTCAGGCCAGTATTGACCCACACTTCACCTTGAGAAAGCTTTTGGAGAAAATAACCGGATTTCATAAGCTCTGCACTGTACATTTTATAGATTTCTGGCCAGTCCCTGATTCAGTATATTGAAAAACTTTAGGCGTTGGATCAGGTGTCCTTGAAAGGATAAGATTATTCACAGAAGAGCTCCAAAACAGATTGGAGAGTCGTTTGTGTCGGCAGCATGGTGGGCTACTTCTACTGTCTCCTGTGTTATGTTCACACACAGTCAAAGAGAAGATTCATTACCAGACACAACTAAGCTACAAACGAAGCCCTTGTCATAATTATTAAGCAGACTGCAACTCCAGAGCATGACCAGCTCTGTAACCTCCAAATCTAGAGTATGAAAACATGACTGTGATTACAGAATGAAATATGTTTTCCATTTGCTCAATACTCAGGTGATGTCATGAGCTACATCTATGCTGACAAATGAAAAAAGGTTTCTGTCAACAGACTTAAAACCCTGGATATTTGATTATCCATACTGTTTAATTCTTAGCTTAGTCTCTAATTCAGTTCTGACAGATCTAGTTCTCTCTTTCCAATACAAATCTGCTCCAAAGGGGGTTGGCCCTAAACACTGTGGAAACGATAAGACAATGCCTCTTAGCTTCTAACAGTAAAAAAGAAATGCAAAAAGCATCATGAGGATATGTAACCAAGCAATAAAATCATTGTGCAAAGCTTTCAAAATGTCAGCTTGATTCTCAGCGACATCAAGGCTTTTACAACTATCTTGGTCTAGTAAAATCTATTATATACCTCTTATATATATTTTTCCATATACACATATATACATATATCAACTTCCTTTTCATCTATTTTACCAAATCTTTACTATTATGTTTTATCTCACACAAAATTTTTCTGGCTTTAAATATATTTTTATATCTTGCTTAATGCACTTTATTGGCATATTATTTGTTCTTTAAAAAAATAGCTTATCTATGAATATTCTACATTGAACTAGATGTGTTTCTAACTGAATGCTTTGAGTTCAAACAAAATGAAGTTAATAAATGCTACACAATATTAATGTAAAATTAAGACTGTTAATTGAAATAGAATTATAATTAATTTAAAATTACTCAAGATAAAAACTATTGTACAGTAATGTAACCAAAGGTAATAACAATTTAACCCTCTACTGAATACCATTTTTCAAATTTCAAATTTATTTGATGGTTGACTAAATATGTCAATCAATGGACCAGATTCTGAGATCATGATTCAGGAAGCAGTGAAGACTTCAAGCTTTGCCAAATGATTTTAATAATCCAACAACCCTATTAGTAAAACCTCCGTGTGCATTTAGATTTATAAATTATCAGTGGAGAGGTGAAGCAATTTTTGTAGGTACTGCCTTGGCTGACACACCACAAAGCAAATGGAATAGCAGCAGCCCAAATGCATGTGCTGGTACAGACAAAGCTTTCTGACTAGGGAATGTTTATTCCCATTAAGAGGGAGACAGGAAATTCAGTCAGAGTCTGGGTCTCAGATGAGACAGGACACACACTTCCTTTGTTCAAAGCACCCTTGTGCAAAAGCATCACTGGTCCACAGCAATTCAAATTCTGGACTTATTTTATGTATGACAGCCTTCCTGTGGCCTTCAAGTAAGTAAAAACAATCACACCTCATTCAGGGATCCTTTGCATTTCCTAATAATCAAGAACACCTTCAAGGAGGCAGGGGAGGGAGAGGGAGAACTCTAAGTACTATGTTCTGTTCTGCATTAAGGAATAAACATTTTTAATTTCATGGGAGGATTAAAAAAATGAAAACCCAAATAATTTCTCAACAACTGAAATGCTTTGTTTTACTGACACACAATTCTGTCTTGAGGCATGGCAGCAAAAAGCCTGGAAAATCTGACTTAGGACCTTGGAGCAGTCCAACCCCAAAGCAATCTGACGAAGCCAGCTGCAGGTAGAGCAGCCTTTCACAGGGAATAAGTATCTCAGTTTGCAAAAGAGGACAGGATGGTCATCCAGCTGCACATGTGTGTCTGACTTTGCTAACACGCAGAATTTAGAAAACATTTCAACATTATTCACCCCACCACTAGTATTCCTCACTGTTCCTCAACAGCAAGTCTTAATGAGTAGCAGTTATTCATGGGTAGAGGACAAGCATTTGACAGAAAAGGACATAACATTTCACTTTAAAATGTTGAGCAGCCTTGTGACAGGGAGGGGAACCAAAATCTCAGTGGTCCCTCCCCAACTTTCTAGACCATATCAGCCTTGAAAGTCAGTATAGAATTTTTTGAACTCTAAAACAAGAGTTACGGAAAGCAGTTAATACAACTTTACCGCCTGAGATACTAACATTTAAAAATGTTAGACTCCTAAACACCTCTAATTGGTTTGAGATAGAAGTGTTACATTTTTATGGATGGGTGCGCGCCTGAAAGTAAATTTGAAACCTGAAAAATTTTATGGGCTTAATTTTTATTTTTATGGAGCTAAAACTTATTTCAGTGCTTGCATTCTCTGAGTGCAGGAGCCATGAGTTTTGATGCAAAGGATATCACAACAGGACACAGTCTGGTGCTGCTGCAGTCATCCATTGCAGATTAGAATAGAACAGCGTGCAGAATGGGACATGACAAGCTGTACTTTGAAAAGAACAGGTAGAAAACACCAAAATAGTTAAGAATTAGACGTGAAGCATTAGCAGTGACAGCCATAAGCACACACTGTAGCATCACAGGAGGGTAGACACAAATGGGAGTGGCATCTGCAGAAAGGGCTGAGAAGCCTGAGAAGAAACAGCAACAGAGAAACAGAAAAAAAGTGATGCAATTTATGCAAAAAAATCTTGTAATCTAGTCAAGGTAAAGAGATTAAAGATACAGAATAACTGCAAACACAGGGAAACTATATTTGGGAAAAGACTGCTACAAATATACTGATTACTACAATGGATTGTGCAATCTTATATGCCAAAAGGCACAATGTGCAAAAGGTGAGAGATTTAGCATCGACTCTCCAGCACTCACCTTACTAAAGTTTCCAGTCAAACCTAATATACAACTGTCCAGAAATTACACAGAAAAAAGAAGCTCCCTCCTCCTTCCATCACACCGTACAGCCTGCACAGGGAAGGGACACAGACAAATACACAAACAAACAGGCTCTCAGGTTTCAAAATTCTCCTCCCTGGGGCTGTTGCAGAAATTCTGGTTGTTCAAGGAGACCCAAACCAATTTCTCTTTCGTTTCTGGACAAAGAATATGAATGGGATGGCAACTATCACAGCCAAACACTAGGACTGGAATTGAAAGTAATTTAAAATCTCTACATTTTGTGTTGTACAGCCATGCTGGAAGGGAGAGCACTGGTAACCAGATGTGAGCTATGAATCTGCACGTGGGAGATTCAAAAGTAAAGAATGACACAGGAAATGGAAAAACATCAGAAGTACCCTGAGAAATGAAATCATGTAATTTGTCTTTCTGATTTTTCTGTTCCATAGTTAAAATGATCCAATTAATGTGCCAAACACAGTGTCAGGTATAGCTTAATATGATGAGCAGTTGCACATCTTCACTTTAAGCTCACCCATTGAGTCTGGAGCTCAGAGAGCATCTGAAATGTACAGAATTGGTATTTATGGACATATGAGACAGGTGAATGTTAACCATTGCTCGGTTCCTTGATTTCAACATCTTTCCCCTCAACTGTCTTTTTTCCTGTTATTTCTGTTAGCCCAGAATTTTCTTCTTCATCCCTACATTTACACATGCTTACAGACACATATATTTAATGTATTCTTACATATATACAGTGCTCAGGAGAATAAGAGGACAATATTTCCTTTCATTTATATGCTAGTTTTCACTAAATATAACTGCTAAATTCTCTGAAGAACTTTGACAAGCATTCACTCTGTAAACAAGTGTGAAGAGAATTTCAACAGCGACTTCCCAAAAACATTTCACCTCAAGAAATGGTTTGGACACATATTCAACACTGTGTGCATAGCTAAAATTGCTTACAACACCTTTGCTTCCACAAATTTACCCTATTCTACACTACCATAAGCTCAACACACCATCTCTTACAGGATGATGTTAAAATCTCCTCCAACTCATTCTACACAGAGCTGCAGGGATTGAACAGAGACACAGACTGCCTAAAGCTTCCCAGTAACTTTTCCTGAACTGAGCACTGTGATGAATAAATGCTGGATTTCCTCTTTCAGCTCAGCCAGTGTATTTTTAGAAGAGCAATCCTGACTCTCACCTTGGCAGAGCACTATTTTCAGTTCTGATTTTAAGAAGCTTCCCAAAGTCTGCTTTGCAGAAGAAAGTCCTCTGAGTACATTCAGTGAAAGACAAGATGTGCTACTGACCTAAAAAGCAAGATGAGGTCAGTAATGTCATTTGGATACAAATTTTAATGGGTTTACTGCTTTAGAATTTGACTTAGTTTGTACCATTAGACTACTGACACACTTCATGCCTCAGCATCCATCAAGCCAACATTCATTTAAACTGAAAGTTTAATGCTATTTGGTGACTATCCTTGGTGTGAAACCAAAACCAAAGAAGTAACTATCTGTTATCAAATTTTATTTTGATTTCCAAGAATTTCTACTTTAAAGGGTAAATATTTTAATAGATTGAGAATAAGTAGTTTAAGAAGCTGAAAGAAGGTCAGGTAGCAAATATGAGCTCTGTAACTAGCAAGAGTGCAAGTACATATTTGGCATTTTACAGAACCTTGAGGCTTAGTTTGATTAGTTATTAAAATTATGACTTGCCTACAGGGAGAATCACAATAATTGGTACAGGTCATAGATAATCAAAAGTGTCTACACCACTGGGATGAAACCTATTAAAATCAGATATTTAAATCTCTTTACACTCGCACATTCACTTCACGTGCAAAATTATTTGTCCCAAATCTTAGTCTCCAAGGAAGACTGCAGACATTTTTCACTGTTCTTTATTTGGTGCTAATTAACTTTTTCAAGAGGTTTGAGACAGACGAAGCTCAGTATACCCCAAAGAAATTACTTTTTTTAGATGCCAGATCTTTGCTTTATCTTGTTCAAAGAATCAACCTAAAGATTTTTATGTTTAGATTACTTTAACTAACATCTCAAAGGCTAACACCTAAAAAAGAATACTAAATACAGCCCATTATTTCTATTGTAAAACCTGAACTTAAAATGAATGTTAATCAGATCAGTTTTAATTACTGATTGTATAGAAAATAGACTTGCTATTGAGATCCCTATTGCAGTTTTCCATATTAACATTTGTTATGACAAAGAAACCAAATAAAATCGAATTATTTTGCCTCACAAAGCTTAAGAATGTGAGAAAACCTGTGGACAGCACAAGAAAAATAACAGGCCAATATGTACAACGCCATGAAGCTTATTGATGTAAAGTTAAAAGTAACTGTAAGCATCTGATAAAATCCTATAAAAGCCAAATGGATGTTTAGACAACCAACAGCATCTACCTGAACTTCTGCAAAGCATTTAACACCCTCTTACACAACTCTAAACTGGAGAGACGGGGATTTGATGGGTATACCATCAAGGAATTGGACAAGGAATTGGCTGGATGGCCACACACGAAGAGCTGTGTTCACTGGCTCAGTGTCCCCGTGGAGACCAGTGACAGGGTTCCTCAGGGGTGGTTATTATGACCATCACTGTTCACCACATTTGTCAGTGGCACGGAGAGTGGGATTGAGTGCACCCTCAGCAAGCCTGCCGACAACAACCATGATTTTATGATTCTGAGGAAAAACAGCACTTAGTAATACAAAGCTTTACAAAATTATTTGTTATTTAAAGTCAAGAAGACCTTTAAGATATGACTTACAGACTTACTACTCAGAGCATTGAATTTGGTGTGATCTTCTTTAAAAATAAAGAGTGGAACTCAGTTTTTCACCAGACACAATTCAATAAGAGAATAGAAAGGAATTTTCAATAGTAGCTGCCTCTGGGGCATACATGTAGCCCTTGACAGCTGGCCTAAAGATCAAGTTTAAGCTTTAAAGCTTTAGCTTTCTGGCACCATTTTAATGACAGATAACTGTGTGCTTGCCAGTCTTGCCATTGGTAGTGTCAGCTGCTACAGCTTCAGTCAGCTGTTACAAAATCTCCTTAGAATAGTGATACAATATTTTTCGCAGTTCTTTGATGATTCACAGCCATTCAGTCTATGGGAATGCTTTGCTTTGATTCTCTTTCTTCCAAGTGTGAAAACAATTCCCCTTCCCTGTAGTCCAGGATATTTATCCAGTAAATGAAAGTGAATGGAGAGGAGAAACAAAGGCAGAAACCATCATTACTTGTCAATCAAGTCAACAAACTAAGAGATGTTATTCACCTTGACAATGTCCCAGTTCATACAATGCAGTAAGCACTATTATTCCTAATAGGTTCACTATTCTTCATTATTTGAAATATATTCTGTATTTTTATATTCATGAAAATGCTCCGAGAAAGGTGTTAAATCTTTAAAAGATTCCTCTCAGAAAAGATGAACATGAATCCAGTGCCTGTGCACAAAAGGATAGATGAGAAAGCGTTGACCAACCACTGCTATTGATATAATAGTATTGATATTACTATTGATATAACTATCAACAAGGCTGGTGAAGGGACTTGAGCACGGGCCCTGTGAGGAGCAGCTGAGGGAGCTGGGGTTGTTTAGCCTGGAGAAGAGGAGGCTCAGGGGTGACCTCATCACTCTCTACAGCTCCCTGAGAGGAGGTTGTAGCCAGGTGGAGGTCAGTCTCCTCTCCCAGGCAATCAGCAATAGGACAAGAGGGCACGGGCTTAAGCTGTACCAGGGGAGGTTTAGGTTAGACATTAGGAAGAAACTCTTTACAGAGAGAGTGATCAGACATTGGAATGGGCTGCCCAGGGAGCTGTGGGGTCACCGTCCCAGGAGGTATTTAATGAGACTGGATATGGCACTCAGTGTCAGAGTCTAACTGACAGGATACTGTTGGGTCATGGGTTGGACTTGATGATCTCAAAGGTTTTTTCCAACCTGGTTGATGCTGTGATTCTGTGATTCTATTTATTACTAGTGACATAATTTTTCTTACTAGGCTATAGTGGCATTTTGTATAATTAAATATTTCTGTTCTTGTCCAAACAGTGTTCCTTTATGTATCCATGCAGAGTTTCTTAGGGACTGTGCAACAAATGGAAGCTTTCCACAGTGAGGCAACATAATAATTAGTTTAGCAGAGCAATGCATTTACTGGTAGGAGAACATGATCAGTAATACTCCTTAGCAGGACTATTCAACATTATCTGTCATTGCCCTGAGAAGATTATTGAGCAATGCAATACTTAAACAAACCCAAATCTTGTCACAATCAAAAATTAGACTAAAATTGAAAAGATTCCAGGAAATCTTTTCAACCAGGAAATCTCAACCAGACTTCTGTATAATATTTTCCCATGATATTTTCAAGTATTCCCTGGTGCCTGTTGCCAAATTCTGCTTCTAGTGAGCAGCCCAAACCCCCCAAACCTGAGCAGACCATACCACAAAATAGGTAGGAAATCCTTTCCTAAAAGCTCTGATCCTGCTTCTCACAGCAAGCTATGGTTTTATGTACAGGACATGAAAGGATTTTATTCTACTCCTTAGCAGAGTGAATCCACTTTGTCAGCTGGATCTTGTCCCTCTGTGTTGTCAAACACAGCCAACACACATCATCTGCCATTCTCCAAACTCTTACAACTACACCTACTGTGAGAAGAAATGTCAGAAAGAAAAAAGGATAGGGGAAAAAAAAAATCCTTTTGTTTTGTGGTTAATAGCAAGATCGGACTTTGAATCAATATTTTCCCCTATGCAAAAAATAAACCTCCCCCAAAAAAACCAAAATTATCAGTGTTATAAAGCAATATAAAAAAACTTTGCCAATTCCCTTGATAAGTCAATAAACCCCTGATAGAGAGAAGCCCAGAATGTACAGATATAACAACTTCCAGTCACCAAATATATCTCCCCAAATGCCAAGTTGTAAAGAGACATAATACTGACATGCTGTCACATCTTCACACCATGAAATTAGTAATACCTTCAGCCACGAGGTTATAATCCAATGAAGAAAATATTTCAAAATTGTTTTCTCTGAAAACAACTGAAACGCTAATATTTCAAACTGACTTGGTAGGAATGATGGAATTGCTTGTCAGAGAAATGTCTTATTGTGAAGAAAAGTCTACAGTCAAATGGAATAAACTCAGTGTAACAAGTACTGCAGAGCTCCCATGGATTTTCATTACCTGCATAAATAAAAATAAAGATTGTGCCAGTGAAATTAAACCAACTAATGCAATAAGAGTGAAATGTTAATTGAGAGCACAGAAAGGAACATTAAACACAAATGATTCTTTTGAAGCAACTAGTCACAAAATAGCAAGAGTTCTTGATTTAGACATTGTGTGAGACGTTCTCATGACATGACCACTCTAATACTGCTTTCTTACATTTTATGTTAAAATGAAAAAAAAGAAAAAAAAAACCCTACTAAAAAAAAGTTTCATTTCAAGAAGAGAAAGTACATGACAGTGTCAAAACTCACCAAAAGAAAATTATGAATAGCCAAAAGACTAAAATATTGTGAACTGAAACCCAAAACAGAGAGTAAATAAACTACTTTAACAGCTGTGACTTTAGAAGCCTCTTTTCTACTTCATTATCCCCCAAAAAGCTGAGAGGGATAAAAAACAGAGATGTAAGGGAACAGCAGGAATAAAAGATATTTCAAAGCATGGAGTTCACATTCACAGCTTTGTAGAGGAACCTGTGCTATTTGAGAGACACGTAAGTGCTTTGGAAAGAACATGAATAGGGAGGTGATAATATCTGATGATGACACTGAATTTTTCAGGGTAATAAAACCTAAAATAGACTACAAGAAATTGCAAGAGGATTTCATAATGTGGAGACACTGGGTGATAAAATACCAACCGAAATTTAATTGTAAATGGAGAAAGAAGTAACCATACTACACCCACACAGTTCAGCTCATACTGCTTAAGAAAAGTATCTCACAGATAGTTTCCTGAAACATCAGCAGTAAAGTGACAACCAGAATGCCAGGAATTGTTAGCAAAAGAATAAAGAAAAGAGCAAAAAATAATATCATTATTCCACTACATATATTCATGTTCTTCCTGAATCTTTAACAGCACATATAGTTCTGATTGTTCCATCTCAGGAACAACAAATAAAAGGATCATCAGAGATATACAGTTTAAATCAACTCAAACTCCTCAGCTGAGGAAAAATGCCAAGTGAAAAAGGATGAATAGGAAATGATTAGTCATTACTCCTCATTAAACAAGAACTAATAGACTGGACACCAAATGAATTTTTCAGGTAGCAGGTTTAGAACAAAAGGAAAATCTTTTGTACACACATGTAAATAAATTATTGGATTGATTGCCTCAGTCAACAATGAAGATGGATTTAAAAACTGATTACACAAATTTAAAGGTGATTAACATAATAGCCTTAGTGTAACTTCCTCCAGTTCAGGAAGCCTCTGCCCTGCAGCCTGCCAAAAGGTGCATGATGTTGTGTGTTCTGGCTACTATTTTCTCTGAAAACCCTTTCTAACCTTTGAACTTACCACAATACAGTTTCAAGTATGGTCTCTCAATAGTGGAATCAGCACAACTGCAAGAACAACCAGCTTCAATGCTGAGATGAAATATCAGTGCAAAGTTCTCAGTCCACCAGTTTAAAGATCTGCCATAGCTGTGTGAGCCTTTCTCATGGACCTAAACAAAACCAAGGGCAGCCTCCCTCCAAATGTGAAGGTCCCACTCTTGACTCCATGTCCTACCCAAAAAAAAGTTGTTCAGTTTCCAAGGATCCATATCCCTGGTTTGGATCACTATGAATTCACGGGATCAAGCACAGGCACTTTTGACCCCACTGTGTGGCAGCTTCAACAAATTCCTCTGCAGGTGACTCTGCACTAGACCAGTCCCTAAAGTCTACCAAAATGTTCCCTCAAGTATCTGATCCTCCTACTCAGTAGTGCCAAGGTGTTTTTTGTAGAGACTGTTATTTGATGTTGTTAGCTTTTCCACCAGTGTATGAGGTATTTGAAAATACAAGGGGGGGTTGTAGTCTTAAGGATAAATATAATATTCTTAGAATAATGAGCAATTTTTGAGATACTTTCTCCACTTAGTCACAACATTTGGAACATCTTCAGTTTAGTATTTTCTCTTCCATAAATGCAACGTCCCCCTCCCCCCACCCAGCCTCAGTTATTCATTAGCTACACATTAAATGCTACCTTCAACATTTATTGTTGAACTATATTTCACTAATAAGACATAATTCCACTTCCTCTGAAATTTGCTTCCTTTAACTTCATAAAAGGAAATTTTTTTTTCTCCTTTGAGGCATTTCAAAGCATTTAAACTCTAATTAGCCTCCAAAATAAATTTTAAGTATCAGACACACGCTGAAGGAAAACGAAGGTACTTTACAGTGCAATGATCACATCTGGAAACTTTGCACACAGAAGAAGCACTTCCCTTTTCATTATTTTATAGAGCAAGTTCAAGTACATACTTCTGAGTCACAGACATACTCAGTAAAATTAAATGACTGTATATAAAGCAGTATAGTTTTGTGCCCAGGAAGCAGCGATTACTATTTTATGTAGTGCCTGCTAAAAGCTGCTATTCTGAGTAAGACTGTAAGTCTGAGTAAGATGTTTTAACCTTTCAAGAGACATAAATGATAAATTTTGGTTGTGGACAAAATCAGACATTTGTTCTAGAAAGTTTTGCCAAATCCTAATATTAATATTTTATAGACAAACATATATGGCAGTTTTCAATATTTTTAAATAAAATATAATAAATTCCATTAGAATACCAGATAGTCAATAAAACAATTCTAATAAATTAGAATACTGTTACCTGCTTTGGCAAATTTACAAAACAGCTTACTTTAATTTCTAGGGATTTCTCCCCAGTATTCTTGTTTTGCAATTCAGCAAGCACTACTGCCCTCTCCTGATACTAAGCTGTATATAACAACACACATTTTTACATCTTGTAGAAGTGTTAAAGCTTTCTAGAACATAATGTTCAATGACTCAGCCACTTGCTGTTAGCTTTTTGACATCTGCTTTTCTAGTATGTTGACTTTATTTCTGCAATTTTAAAGGGTTTTCTTTCTTTATGGTGTTATTCCTTCCCAACCCTTGTATTTCACTTCAAAACACTAACAGCAATCAAATGACACAAGGGGTTTTATGTTCCCAGTGACTCATTTTACCACAAGGACCACTCCTCCTGCCAGGGTTGATTTGAAATGCAACACATTTGGTCCTGAAAACCCTGCTAATGTTTTTCATCTAGACATGAACAATATTTATTTTCTTCCAAATCATTAAAAATATCCTGGTTTGCACTGTAATCATCATAAAACTTTAAAAAAAAAAAAAAAAAAAAAGGTTATCCAGAAGCAGAAGAGATGAGATTTTAAAGGTCACCAGAGCTCCCCAGCTGGTAGTCCCAACCACAGATCTGCAGTCCCAATTTAGTGGGTCTATTTCGCAGTTTCTCCTCCAGCTTGTCAAGTAAATTATAAACACAGGAAAGCAGAGAGAACGAAGAGAAAGAAAAGAGACCCTTCAGTGATTGGGAACATGGCAAATGTGCATAAGCAGAACTCAGGTCATTGCTTCAATAACAACAGAGTTTCACTAATCAGGGACAACACTGTAGGAGACATTTATTGTGTTCTCTATCTCCTACCCCTCTGACCTGTCAGCTTGTTGGATAGCAGGTGAACCCCACATTTTGACCGGTCCAAACACCTTTCTTGACAAAATTACGCAAGGCCCTTCCAACATAACATTTATTTTAACTAACTGACATATTCCAAGAAGCATCTAACTATAAAATTTCCAACCAGTTCCCATAATAGAGATACAGGTCTGAACAAGGAAAAAGTAAAAGTGATACTGGGCTATGAAAGCATAAAAAAAAAATCTGGATAAAATCACACCACTGAACAATTCTCCCTGTCTGGTAATCAGTAGAGTAAAGGACAGGCTCAGTAGAGTAAAGGACAGGCTGTTCCAGGGCTCTTAAAATACTTTGGAAAAAAAGGGGAGGAAAGAGGAATGCCTAAAGAATGGAAAAAGCCATCAACAGTAAGAAGCATTGATCCCAGTAGAAGGCAATTGTATTTACCTTTCTTTCTTAACCAATATTAACCAAGCCCTGGTTTGGTTCAAAAGCAAGACTTTTAAACAGACTCCTTCTTTGGAGTAAGATTTTGCTCATGTAATGGAAACACTACACCTACACAGACCATATTATGCAATCATACAAATGTTGTCTATAATAATACATATTTAATAATCTGGAATCAGTAAGTTGCACAGTGCCACTTCTCAGTCTCAGTAGACTTTTAAAATACATTTTCTATCTTCAACACAGCTATTTATGAAAAAATGATGCTTTTAACAAAGTAAAGAACAAATACCTTCAATTACAAACTATTTGTAAATTAGCGGCAAAAAAAGTGCATTTGGAAACAAGATGTATCAGGGTCTACAAGCTGGACAAGTGCAACACATTTTACTCAATATCACCAGCTTTTATTTTTTTGGCACAAACCCATATTTTTCTACTTTACTGCTGGCTGATATCCACGCTGAGGTTTTTCTATTAGCACAGCCTATTTCCCCAGTATTTCAGAGGGCTGGATTCAATTTCCTTTCCGGGAATTTGAGCAGAAAAAGGGATTGGTTCTGTGTTCTTCTTAAATTTTGAAGCTAGTTTCAGCTGGCTGTTTCATCACTAACTTTTTTTTTTTAAACTCCTTTCTTTGAATTTCACCACTGCACTTTTCTTATCCTCCTCCATGATTACATTGTTTCATTTCCTCCCTCAGAGGAGCAAAACTGCCCTGCACATGCATATACTTCACTGAAATGGCTCATTTAGGCAAGAAGTAAACATTTTGCTTCGTTAAATCCATTGGGTCTTTTTCTTTGACAAAACGAGAAACAAGTTGAATTTCAAAATCAATAATATTGAACCTGATTTGATGCTAATCCTTTTAAAACCAGAAATTATAAAAAAAAACCAAACAACACTTCTGAATGATAACTTCATAGTTAACATCCTGTCTTTCATTCTCTGTAAGAAACGCTGTGGTGTTATTTGTACCAGGCTGAATTCAATTATTTACTATTGTTCACAAGGGTACTTCTCTTTCCAGCCACTGGGTTTATTTTTGTGGTAAATTAGTCATAGTTGCAAATGGGGTCTTACCCTCCCTGTCACAAACTACAACAGGTATCGTCTTTCTAAAGAAGGGTAGAAGAAGTACAGCACTGCATGTTTTTTAGCTACCAAGCATCTACATTATTCTCAAGGGCCTAGATATTTGGTGGATTGTAGAACTACTGTTCTACTCAATTTTAAAATTGAGTACTGTAACTCACAATTTTAAAACCGAGTAAAACTTTTACAAATAAATTTTCTCTCACTTTGGAGATGTTACTGTCATCAGAAATAAAGGATTAGTGATAATGACAGTCTTATTCACCTTTTGGTGATATATCCCCTTAACAGCTTTACTCTCTCTTTAAATGACATTTACATGACAGGAATTGAATTGAATTAAATTCTGGTGTTTGACAAACAAGCATAAAGTTACTGAGATGATACATGCCAGCTTCTTTGCTCAGTTTCAGGGGTTTGTTTGTGGATGTGATTTGTACCAATTACGACATACTCACCAGGAGACTGACCATGCCCACATCTGACTCCTCCAGGGCACACTGGCCAAACGTGCACCACACATTTTAAACTAAAATTGGACTAAAAATAAACGTGTTTGGTCTCTTCAAAAACAACCAACATTTGAACTAATCTAATCTCACAGATCTCACTGCGATTTTGTCCAGTGTCTTAAAACCCACACTGCTAATTTCTTAATAAATTTCAGGACCACGTCACTCTTTCCTTACTCCTCACCATAACCAGACATGATGACTGCAACTTATTTTCTAGACATCTGTCAATAGTTTCCGAATGACCAAATACATTTCCCTTACTCCTCTGCACAGTGTGATCCTGCTGTATTAAGCCTCAAAACCCACAAATATTGACAACCCTGCCTGGAGTGAGGGGGGCATTGCTGTCCAGCGCTTTAGCCAAATTTATTTACCAACATTAAGGCACACCTCAGCCAGTAGGGCATTTTTCCCCTCCTTTAACAAAAACATAATGTCAAACTAAGAGGTAGAAAAACAAAACAAAACAAACAATTTATTGTTGTGGTTTTCTTTTTTTAACTTATGAATCTTACATGTTATTTTCATCTGACTGAGAATCTCTGAACCCTGACACGTAGTCTGACAATTACTCCATACATTTTAAGAAGATACTGTTTCAAAGTTTAGTTTGATTTGGTTTTTTTGTGGGGTTTTTATTTTTTTTTTTTTGGAGGGGGGGAATAAAGTGCTTTTTGAGGGTTCTGAGGGGGGCTGGTTTGGAGGGTTTTGTTTTGATTTTATTTTTTTTAAGTTTGTCCAGTCCTGCTGGGCAGATTTGTAGCTGCAAACCAACAGTGCCATCCACTGTCCCTCGGAATAATATTGCTCAATAGATTTTTCCCACTTTAAATAAGTAGGAAAATAAGATGCTCTATTTCAGAGTCTCAGTTCTTGCAAACAAACCTGCGAGATGAAAGAGCTTGATGCTTCTAAACAGAAAGAAAAGCCAAATTGTTGACTTTTGCATGGAGATAATAAAAAATCCTGACAAAATCCTACAGAAAACTTGAGCAATTCAGAATTTTCTCCCTAGACTGTAGCATTTTATTTAAGCATATTGAATATAAGTGATTTTTAAGAAAGCTGTAGGTCTAATTTCACATCTGAACCACAAATCGGGCAATTCTGTCATCGCACTGAACTCTTGACAGCATCATCAGTTCTGGAACTGATGTTTCCTTCAGGGCAGTGAAGCTGCCTGGTGGAATCAGGCAAGCTCAGAACAACACCTGCACCTGTGCCCAGAAAAGTGCTACAGCAGGAAAAAGCTGGCCTGGTTTTCAGCCATTTCTCCAACCATCTAAGTGGAGCTCTGTTGCTGGATCAACAGGCCTTCTACTACCAGTTTTATTGATCAAAGAGGGAACCAGCAACTTAGGACAGATAGCAGCAATCAGCCATTAGAATAATGGGTTCATAATGCAGGAGGAAAGGAACAAATAGGTCAATAGGAGACAGGAAGCAAAAAGATGGAGCACTTTTGGTACCAACAGATTTTCAATTCGTTTGAGGGAGTGTGGCAAATGCATCATTCTAGGAAGGATAAGGAGGTAGGGGTGTATGCAACTGTGACTAAGTGTCCTTCCCCAAAATGAACGCTGCTGTTGGATGAATTGTGATCACACAAAAGCTGTAATTAGAGGTTTAGCAACTAAAGCAGTGGGGTCTATGCCCTGCAGGCCAAAACATACCAGCATATATAATCTGGGTGTAAACTAAGAGACTAGACTTAAATACATAAAGATAGAGAATAAACATCACTTTATTATTACTTTTTTTAGAAGTAATATCTTAAGTGAATGTTGAAATAAATGTGTTATATAAACCTAGAAATTCTGGTCCATAAAGCACTAACTCATCTAAAAATTTAAATTTGTGCATGCTGTGTAGGCCTTCCAGCACATAGAAATTGAATCATTTTTTAATGACAAACATGATGTTATCTAGAAAATTTGAGTTTTATTCCCTAAAACAAAGCATCTATTTCTGACAACATCTACTACTTGGATTATGACTATAGGAGTTCCCTCCTGAAGCTGAAGTAAAATATGCAGGATTTTCTGATGATTAACGCAACTATTTCTATGGAAGGCATAAGGTTTACTTCCTATGTACCAAAACATCAAGACTTAACCTTTCATAGTTCATGCAGCTTTAAAGTAATTTCCATTTAAGCAAATTAAAATTTTCCATTCCTCTGTTGCACTACTAATTAACAAGCTATCTGTAATAGCTTGATCATCTATAGTTTCCAATATTTATTCTTTATTCATTGAATTGTAAGTCTAATTAATAAATTAACACATGTTTATATCTACCAACCATTTAAATAAGTTTAACACCTTCTAATATAGATGTAAACTAGTGTGTTCTCAAAGAATACTAAATACCACATTTTAAAACAAACATGGGCCTTATTGTTAAACAGAACAGATAACATGCTGATCTTTGAGACGCATTTTATAATTAAAATAGCAGCCAAATGACCTGTGGCATACCTGGATATTCTTTTGTTGAAAAGATTCGTTGTAAATAAGGGAAAACAATTTGTCATTATTTTCTTTGGCTAGAGATCAGTGTGAGTTTTCAAAGCTGATACTACAGGCTGAAATACAAACTCTATTCCTTCCCTTAACAAAAATAAGTTGTCTGATGTGGTTTATGTGAGAAATTAAGTAAAGAATGAACACACAATTTTTAGCACCATAAACAAATTTAGGTCCCACAACTCTTACTTGGGAGATAAAAAAAAATCTTCACTTAGAAAAAATATCACCCCCATATCCTATGCTTCAGCTGCAGGAAGAGTTTTTCATTTTCTCAAGAACTTTGCATTTGGATTGGCATACACAAGGTTCTTCCAACTATGGTAAAAAAAACACAAACCATGCAACATTATTTGCATACTTTTGGGAGAGATAAAGACAACAGCATCTACAGTACCTGTAAGGGAGCTACATATGTAAATTTACTGAAAACAGCAGAGCCTCACCGAGGCTTCTTGTGTGGAAAACCATAGGAAAGAAATGACATTAACTAAGGGAACTGAGGAATTTTGGGCTTCATACCCTCTTCTGGAAACCCAGGTAAGACAAGCCCATTTCAGGAGTTCCTCCTAAATGCTCCAAAAAGTACACAAAGATCCAATCAAGTTTTCAAGGTCAATTGTGCAAGTAAATACAGGTAAAGTGAAATTTGTACTATTGCAGTCACACTCGATGCAGAACAAAGTTCCTAAGAATTGTGAATACACCCTCATCTCTACTTACAATGCAAACTAGTAGTAAATGTTAAATAGTATTAACAAAGCAGCACCACAGACATCACATTTTAGACAATAAACAGTGAATGTAACAATGCAGCTTCAGTAAAAATATTAGGCTTACAAAGCTTGTGGTGTTTGTGCTAGCATGTAACTTCTCAAATGCATTCCAGTGAGGTCAAAAAGTGTCCAAAGTTGCTACATTAATGACTGGTGTACTTTTCATGGACATTCATAATAAACAGGTTTTCTGTGCAACACTCGAAATACTTTCTTGTGATACCTCTATATCAACACTAGATGATAATAAAATCAGTCTTGGACAGAACACTTGATTTTTTTTTT